>NC_048897.1:58581067-58881067 GCF_011077185.1 Oxyura jamaicensis | reverse complement strand
ATATTCAATGGATGTCATTAAATTCTGTGTTAAAGGAAAACCAAGACCGACCAAGCAAAGGAAAAAAAAATATATATGTACCTTGAGAAAGGGAGAAGGTAAAAAGGAGGGGTCTTTTAGCTGACAATTCCGAATAACTTTCCTGAGTATTTGTGGGAATCTATTGAAACGATTCCCTTAGAAGAAAAGAGATAAATTGTTTGACAAAAAACACTTGCTTAGTTCATGTTTTCATGGTCAAATTTGTACAGAAATGGTGAAAAAGCATTCAAGAAAGGGAAAACTGCAATCCTCCTTTGCAGTTCTTGTGCAAAGCAGCCAGAGCCCCCAGGCTCTGCAGGCAGTCAGAGCCATCCCTCTCCTGGTTCCCTATTTTTGGATGTCTGGAGAAGGTCAGTGGGAAACATAACCCGCGGTTCCTAAGGCAAAAGCAGCCTGGATTATCATTCACAAGAAACTAAAGATGGATTGCTAGTAGAGAGCAAATAAGTACCGCTAATAGTATTTCCTAGATGAACAAGCAGCTTAAATTTCGGTTGTTCAAAATTAGTTGCTGAATTAGAAAAATGTTCAGGTCGAGTTTTTTCCTTGGCCAATCACTCACTGCTGCTGTCTAACTTTTGATACCTATTTATTGCTGCTGAGAAAATATTTCAGGAACCTATCTGGACAAGGTCTTCTAATATTTCTATTAAGAGCACAATTATTTATCAAGAGGAATACATCTTATATATTCAGAATTGTATGTTTTGTTTTAATGTGCAATTGCCGCACTTGTTCAAGCAGCCTAGGACTGAGTGTCATCAATACTTTGTGTGTTTTATTAGAAAATGCCCTTGAAAGCAAAACGCGCAGCAGATCAAGGGTTGTTTGGAAATCCCTTGTTTTCCTGGTGGTTGTCTCGTGTCGAGGCTCCTGGGCTCTGGAAGGCTTTCTCTGCGTGTACTTTTAATGCCTGCCATCCTACTTGGGTGCTGTGGGGTGGAAGCAAAACATTCCCCCCCCCACCTCATTCAGCATGAGACACACAGAGGACTGTGTTTGTGGTTTTTGGTCCTGGTATGCCCATGCCCCTCGTTAGCTCCAGTCTGCAGAGAACATGTCTCTGAGTACATTGGTGACGGGGAATGATTGAGCTGGTTGTGGCAGGTACCCTTGTCCCCAGCCCATCCCTGACCAGGAATTCTGGCTTTGTGCCTCTCATGCCTATTGGTGACTCTCTTAAGGAAAGTGCTTGCCTCCTACAAGAAAAGCTGGATTTGTGTTGTCTTGTAAAAATCTTTTAAACGTTAACTAAAATAATCGCACCTTTAAAGTACATTTAGAAGTTGTGTTTTAAAATTTTCATCCTTCATAAGGGGAGAAAGCACCAATTTCATTGTTCAGCAAATAGCAAAAGTTGATTTATGGCTTCTTTTGAACCAGTCAAGCAGCAGAGGAGCAGCTGAAAATGTGACCAATAAAAGTTAAAATAAAGAGGAGGAAATGCTATATAACAGAACCAAAGGGATATAATTAGCTCCTGCACTCTGCTAGGGAAGATCCAGGGAATGCGAGAAGCTCGTTAGGAGGCCGGGGAAGTTTCCCGGAGCCTCCCATACCCTTCTCCCACAGTCTGGCTCCCAGGGCTGGCATTCCCACCAGGCTCTGCTGTGTTGAAGCAGCTTGGAGGATGGAAACTGAACTTCTAGTGCGCTGTGTTTATCAAATCGGGCAGGAGGCAAGTGACTCTTTGATGGCATGTGGCTAAGTACAAGACCTGCTGGACAGGCCTTGAAGACTACACAGGATTGCTCTGCTCAGAGGATGCCACACTGATAACGTGGAAAATAAGGGTTTCTGTCCTGTAACCACTTCAGACACTGCTTAGTCTGACAGTGTGACCTCCTCTTTTTTGACCACTTCTTTCTTACCTGAAGCTGCCAGCCCCATGAGCTCAGTAGGCTGGCAGCAAGCATGAGATGTTGCAGTGCACTCAAATTCAAGTTCCTGCAAGGAGTGAAAAGGCAAGAAGAATTATGGTAGTGGTGAAAAAACAAAACAAAACAAAACAAAAACAAACAACAACAACAACAACAAAACACAACAACAACAACAAAAACTTTTGCCCCAGCTTCATTAAAACAAAATGAAGCTCTTCAGCTCTTCATACAGGAAGATATAGGGCAAAGAAATAGAATTTGAACCCTGGAAAACTGGCATGTGAAGCCTGTATGAAGCCAGGTCTGGCTCAGGATCATTTTTGTGACTGTTCTCTGCACATCTTCCCAACTCAATTCCTCTTTCTGAGAGAGCTGAACACTGCACAGTGTGCTACATGAGATATCATTGATGCTTGCATAGCATCATGCTTACTTCTCCATGCCTGCTTGAGTACACCTTTGGTGATGTTCTGCAAGATGGCACTCACTGTTTTCGCTGATAGCTATCACGGGATCAGCTCAGGCACACAACAGCTTCTCAATTGTCAGCAGCTTGTAATGAGCCATCAAATTGTAAAGAGAAACCCTTTCAATTAGTCTCATACATAACATATCATTTAATGTTATGGAAAGCTCATAATCTTTTCCATGTTCTTTTGAAGTTTGGTGAATTCCTTACGTATAGGGGCCACTCAATTTCCTTTGTGTTACTCTTCAGCTTAATTAATTGGAGTATGTAGTTTTTGTGTCTCAAGATAACGAACTAAAATACTTAGAAAAGCTGTCTTGTGGCTTTTCTTTACAATTTCTGCTAGCAACTTTTCTCCAACTTGGTATTGCACTCCTCAGGAATACTTATTTCCATTTTGTCTTGGCTCAACCTCTCCTGCAATGTACAATGCAGTTTCTCTGCTAATCTTTAATCTTCTGAGCAATGTTTCTCTGCTGTTACTGTTTCAGATGTTTTATTAACGTCCAGCCATGAGAGATCTATTACATCAACCTTTTTTTGATGCTTTTTCTTCTAGAAAAAGTTAATTGGGTACACGCAGTACTTGTTAACTTTGTCTAAGATATAAACTCGCTTTCCATTTTCCTCAGGTTTTTCATTCTTTCCTTCAAGATTTCTTTGCAAGTAGTAATTACCTAAATGTAACTGTTTGGAGTAATTTCTCTGATTTCTATTTTTAAATATTGGCATTATGTTCTTGGTCTCTGGTTAGCTGGAGTCATCTGCAACCTGACAGCTTCTTCTTTCTTTTGTTTCTGATTCTGCCAGCCTCGATATATTGAATCCTCTGAGTTTTGCTGCCATCTTAGTTGTGATCATCCCATATCCTCATTGTTATCTATATCAACCTGTTTCGTCTTGAAAACTGAGATAAAATTATCATTTAAAGCTCAGTCTGTGTCCTATTTATATTGTATGGCACCCCTTCCCCCATCCCCCTCCCCCTTTTTTTTGCTCCCTCCCTGGGTTCCCTTATATATATATCAAGTAGTCTTGCTGTTGTTTTTTCCAAGATAATTTTCGAATTTGCAGAATGGCATTTGTTCAAGCTGTATGCAAAATGGGCTATTTTTCTCTTACAGACAATATGATATTATTCTTCATGGACCTTAGAAACTTTTTTGAAATCTGTTTTGCACTTCTTAAGATCAATTGTACGTCATCTTAGAGAGACATGTTTTTATTTAAAAATAAAATCTAAAAAAGAAAAGCAACAGCTCCCATACTGCAGATTGAAAATTAGTTTGTCCTTAGCAAGTGAGATGGTTTTGGCAGCAATCTCACTAAACAGGGATTTTCCAATCTTGGCTGCTAACATGAGATTCCTTGTTTAGGATCACATTGCTTGTAGATTACAGAATTGGCCACAGAATAGACACACTACTCAAATGACAGATTTGTCCAACCTGTGCCGTGTTACAGGAAACGGGGCCATGTTTTGTAAACCAGAGCTAATATTTTCCATCTGTAACCAAGTACAAGACTGATGAAGGACGTAAAGAATATTCTGCAATGGAGAACCATTGCAGAAAGAAATCTTGAGCCTTAAATTGCGTTTCATTTTTGTTTATTTCTCTCATTATTTGTAGTGTCCTGAAAATTAATATCATTCTTTTCTAGTGTAGTACATCTTAAACAGTCCAAAGCAGCTATAATCAGACTCACCAGAGAGACGTTCAAAGTCCTTCTGTGCTTTAAGACAAAACATTTCCATTTAGTAGCTGACTTTGTAACATTCCCATGAAAAATGCCTTGCGTATGTTATTGGGTGGAATGTCAAGGATGGATCATTTTGGAGGCTTCCTGCCTCCCTCCTTTCTAAAGGACTGAACAGGCTCTGCCAAATTTTATTTTTTTTTTTTTCTGGTACACCCAAACAGATATGTTATGAGAAAACCAAGACTTATTCTCCCACTTCTCCCCTGTCCCAGCAGTCCCCCTGAACATGACAAATCTAGAAACGAAGCACAAGGTATCAGGCACAAAGAGCTTCCTCTTTCTCATTAGAAGCATGAGCAAAAGTCAGTCTTCAACGCATCATCCGCTTCCACTAATGCCTTAGTACCTGGGGCAGTCAGCTTTGGGTAGCTGTTAATGGACATTTTGCTTATAGCAGTGCTAAACAGCCCTGCTGAAGTCCTGCTTCCTCTTCAGGGGGGTGTGTGGTGGGGCAGGGGAAACGCTCCTAAACGGCTCGAGGTATCTGCCTCAGAGGTACTTGGTAGTCAGTGAACAGAAATAAAAATCAATCTGTTCCTGAAACAGGTATCTCCAGTAGGTTGGATGATGTGTTGCGGACCCCAGAAATGAATCAATGGTAGTTGGATGTCCTTGTGTCTTTGGATGGGTGTTGGGTTGCATGCCACCTACTGGTGGTTGTTCCCTTTGACCAAAAAGTTAATGGTGACAGTGTGCTTCAGAGATTTTCCCAGCTTCTCCTGCCTAAAGGAGAGCTTCCTGCAAGCCAGTGCTGCATTTTCAAAACTCGTTGTGAGAGAAGGGAGGCTCTGGCCATGGTGGCAGTGGGGTAGTCCCCTGTGAAGAGCTCATCACGTGCACACCAAGTGTGCGCAGACGGGAGTTCAAATCTGCAAGACTGGCACTGTGTTTTGGAAGATAAGGCCAGGAAGTGTCGGTGTGTGAGCAGAGCAAGGGAGACTGAGTGTGAAAAAATGTAACAGACCGCAGTGGATCACAGCAGCGTGCACAAGGGGAGATGTTTGCCAGGCTGTGTCTTCCAGCGAGCTGGGGCAGCAGACCTAGCAAGTGACGCTGGTGTGTGCTCAACAGGTGGCCCTAAAAACTTCAGACTTAAGCGAGGGGATTTCTGAAAAGGCAGGATTTGGCTCTAAGTATTTCTCCTAGGCTGTGCTGCCTGCAGCACTCATAGGGCTGTATACAAAAAGAGTGGTGCAAATAATTGCAGATCAATCTTTTTTTAAAAAGAGAAAGATCTCCTTGCTGGTTGGCATGACAGGGGCACGTTTAGGACTAGGCATGCTCCAAGTTCCTACTTTTACCAAAAATGAAACCTAGGGCTGCTGCCTCTAATCAGCTCCTGCCCACTGCATCTTCCCCTCTCATCCGTGTGCTCTGCTTGCACCTCGTGCTTTCAGCAGTGGTACTTGTAGAGGAATGTTTGTTCAGATATTTTAGCATCCTCTCAAGGATGGTAGATCAGTAGGACTGCAAATATGCAAATTTACTGTGGTAAACCACTTTGGCGTGCTGCTAGATACAGGTATGGTTGTAATAATTGTGCTGTCCCCCTCCATTGCACATAAGATGAAGTAGTTTCAGGGCTGTGCTGGACTGAGGGCCCATTCTGCCTGTACTCTACAACATATCTAGGATGAGTGACAAATTTGTTGTTGGTGTCTTCCTGGTACAGGAAGTACAGCCAGGACAAAAGTTTGCGGTTGTCTTCCTCTAAGTTGTAAGGTATTTTTTTTCCCAGAAGTACTTCCCTTCATTTAATAGCTGTTGTCAAATGTAACTCACTATTCTCATATGAATGTTTGTCTCATGTTTTCCTGTAGAAATGTGTATTATACACTGAATATGGAGGTGTTTATAAAATTAGGGAAACTTTGGGTTTTGGAGTAGCACAGGGTTTAGATGAGGGCTGGAGAAAGACTTTTAGCAATCTGAATGTTAAGCCAGCTGAACGTCACCAGCTGAAATACAAGGATGGAGATAAACCTGCAGCAATCAGTTTTCCTGCTTCTCTGTCCTCTGTATTAGCCCTTAACGTCCTGCCCCAAACACCCCGGCAGCACAGAGCTGGGCCAGCTTCCACTGAAGCAAGGACAAACCTTCTCAAATGCAGCCTTAGGTTTGGAACAAGTTGTGTGGTTCAGAGATATTGTTTTGGGAAAAAAAGAAAAAAAAGAAAAAGAAAAAGAAAAAAAAAAGTGCAGCTTAATGATACTCCCCGTCCCAATGTGCTGAACCTCATGAAGGCACACCTCTTCCCACCATTTCCAGCACTCTGCTGGAGCAACACAAATTACTGATTATCTGGTATTCTCCACCCTTCTGTTTTCTTTACTTAACCCTGGTGCTCTTCTTTACCATCATGTTCCCCACAGCTTCTCCAAGTAACAGAAAAAATACGGAGGTTACTGGGTAGTCTTGTTCTCTTTCTGGATGAGGCTTGATGAAATAGAGTAGCAGTTCTGGCAAAGTGTGATCTTTGACCCCAAAACATGTCCTAGTGCCAAAATCCGACTCAAATGCTGGTGGTCTGATCCCAGTCTGATGTTCTGCCTTCATCCTCCTTCCCAGCAAACCCAGAGCCTGTGAATTAGCGATAACTCAGGCCTGAGTTTTCCAGCCCTAAGCTGAGCTCTTACCTGTGTCGTATTCATCGGAGTTGCTCTGAAACCATCCTAATACAGAGAAAGGCATTGGCTTCACGCTCTGAGTTTACTGCGTGGTAAAAGGTATATTGCCATGCCTTGAGCAATGGGGGATCCCTCACCTCAGCCCTCGCTTTATGCTGACTGAACCCATCGCTAGCTCTCTGACCCCCAAATGAAGTCACACGTGGCATCGCCCTGCTGTCTCAGTAAACGGTGACTTGGTGGCAGCTTGGCTTCCCATGTCTCTCTTTAGTGTGTGCCTCCCCCGGTGCGAATGCCAACCCCGGCTATCCAGCACCCCATAGCGCGTGCACAAGTCCTAAGCAGGGTTTTGGCTGCACTGAGACTGGTCTGTTGTTCGGGCAAAAAAATGATCTTGAAACCAAAGCCTGCCTCCGGCCAAGACACTGCAGTGCTAGCTGCCTCACTCAGATGTTTTTTTCTGCATTTTCACCCAGTAAGAGTGAAAAAACTTGTTCCAAGACAAATGTTGAGCTTGCTTTAGATTAGGGTTTAAGAGAAGAAGTTTGGCCAAGAAGTAGATGTACTGTGTATTTGGTAATACTAATTCTTCTGCAGTGAATGCTGATATTGTAAAATAATACCTTCTTCACCTTATAAAGCAATAGTCATTGATACTTGGTATTGTTTTTGTTAAGGTTAAGTCTGGGGTTTGGGCTTTGCTCAGGTCTGATTTGAGAAATAAAGAAACCTCATTATTTACAGCTGGCGTTGGTCATGGGGAGATGGGATGGTAGCTAGGACACCATTTCCCACATGTTTAGTGAGGAGGAATTGAGAGCAGCCTTTGGTGGTTGCTGTTTGGGGATGAAGTTTGGTTTGGAAATGCAGAGCTTGTTTCTCCCGAATAAAAGGACACGTGACCAAGCTAATCCTTCTGAAACAAGAGCTGGCGTCAGCATCACTAAATGCCTTCTCGCTGTTTCAAAACAGCTGAGGGACAATCGGCCGTCTCTGTCTGCGGGGCTGGGGCTTGCTTAGGGTGGTTGAGGTGAAAGCCGCGCATGAGCCTGCTGCCTCCGCCCTGCTTTGGCCAGGGAGTTGAAGAGCAGACGTCAACCGCTACGTGTGCGGGCCGCCCCTCTTGTCTGTAGGCTGCCGTTGATTTTAGGTTAGTTGAGAAAGAAGGTTGTTTCACAAAAACAGAGGCAGTTGAGCCTACATAACCAGCGTGTCTCTTACTACGTGCAGCAACAAGCTAAAGGCCAGCCTTCGCAGAGGGACGTGCTTCTGTTGAGCCTTTGCCAGAAACACCTGTGGTGACTGCGACTAGGTCTGGCATTAAGGCAGGGGCTAGGACTGAGGAATGGAGAGGATTGTTTTGAGCTTGTTCATGGGGGTGCTACTGCTTATGGGTGTATTTACAATCCCGTGTTCTTAGCCGTAGCCCTAACACTAATTCTATTTGTAAGAACCCACTCCACTTCGAGGCACGGCTCAGTTTTAGTCTTCCTAATCTGAATTAAACGCTTTGATAGTATTGAGGCGTTAAAACCAGGAGTGCACCCTTGAACCCGGTGTCACTGGGAGCACTCTATATGGAGGACTCAAGTTCACTGCTGGAGTCTCCAGGAGACTGGATGAGGGACAGAGCTAGGAAGGCTGATGCCTCCTCGTTACTTTACAGTGAGGTAGAGCTTGACGGAGCACTGGGAAGTCTTGAGGCTTCTACATGAGATTTAGTCTTCAATCAACGTTAGCACGGTATTAACATTGTAGTTCAGAAAACCAGAGACAAAGTAGGATCGCATCAGCAGCCTGTGGCTTGCACCTCACTCAGGAAACCAGAGGTTTAAGAACCAAACCACTTGCTGGGTCATGGGAGCCCTGGAGAAGAGAGGTTGACAGTTTAACCAAAATGTATTTTTTTTGTTAGTTTGCCTTCTGAGTGAGTGGGATCTAACTACCAGGCTAGCTCTATTGGGGCTGGGGGATTAGTTTCAGGATGCAAGAAAGCAGAACCTGAACTATAAATTCATTTCCTGATACTGGACATTTTGGGGAGGTAAGGTAGGAGTTAATGCACGTACAGGGCATGTATTTGTGATTGCCTCAGTGTTGTTAGTGGACCCTGCATTGCATCTGTGGCAAGGGCAAAATCTGGTGCAGTTAGCAGATAGGAATTCGTGTCCTTACCAAGGCTAGTACTGGTAAGAGCTAAAACGTTTATGGATGGAGCTGAGATGTCACGACAGTGTCATGACAGAGCTTGAAGCTGTCACGGTCTGACTTTGGGTCAGACTTGTGGGTTAGGTTTATTGCCGGCCTTGCAGCTTCAAATACCAGGACTCCACCTGGTCCAGGTAACTGGTTTTCTAGTTCTGATTCAAGAGGGAGTTACTGAAGGATAGGTGCAGCAACAGCTAACGATGCTGGTCAGGAGTGGGACTGCAGACTCGCTTCTGCCCTTTGCCCTGCCTTTCAGGATCAGGCAAAGGCTGGCTCTCGGTGTTGTGGCTGTCTAGTGACTCTCTCTGGGGCACTGGTTACAGGTGGGACTGACACGGGATTAAGTTAAAACATGGGGCCAGGAGGAATTAAACACCTTATTTGTTCATGGTTCCCATTGTTTCCCATTTTGGGAAATTTACTTTTGAGCCTGTGTCCACGCCTCTCAGAAGTTCCTTTTGTGGGTGATACGTGAATCCCTGAGAACAGCTCTGACCCCTTACATTTCTTTTCAATGGCAAAATGTTATTTATAGTAAGGAGTTTGACTGAGGCCGTGGAATTATTGGCTGTATGTTTCATAAAGCAAGCCAAATGGGGAACAAAAATAATTTGGATTCAAGTTCCTCTAAGCCCAAGCTCTGCTACTATTCATGGGATCCATTTAAAAAAATAATAATTAACACCTTTCAGATCTGCTCCATTCTTCCTTTGTCTTGCAGAATTTGGACTTTTAGTCTAATTTAACCACGGAAAAATAAGAATTTGGTGTAGTGGGAACCTAGAACCTTCCACCCCCGGGAAACTTCGGATGTAAATGCCTCGTAGGGCAGCAAGGCAAAGGATGCCCGTGTCAGCAGAGGAGGAGGAGGATGGCGTACAGGCAGAGAGATTGCTGTCACTCAGACGCTGCCAGGAAGGGCTGCTTGAAGTGAAAGGGGACTGCGATGTTCGAGTTTGGGAAAAGCCTTTTGCAGAGCTGAGGAGTGACCTGAGGTGCCCTGGAGACGCAGCTGGGTGCCAGGTCGGAGTCAGGTGCGGACACGCGGCGAGGGGCTGGCTCGCGCTTGGCCTCGGCCCTTCCCTTTTCCACTTGCACAGCACGTCGGTGGGCCCCGTGCCTGGCCTCCCTCGGCAGGGAGGGAGGGAGGTGCCGAGGCCAGGGAAGTGGTGGAAAGGTGGTTAGGAAAGTCATAGCCAGACAAGTCTGTAAGCGGCTGGGAAGACGTGAGGGAAGAATGGGGAAAAGCAGTTAGAAATGTGCCAGACTGAACAGCCTTTGCCAGACTGAAGGTGCCTTAACATCACGGAAAGCTCTGACGTGGTTTTGCCAGGAGGGAGGTCTGCAGTGAGAAGGGAGGGAAGGGAAGCTGGAAGTGATCGTGCTGAACATGGATGAGATTTTCCTGTCGCAAATGCTCATGTGGGCCTGTTGGTGTTCTGTGCCAAAGTCTCACTGCACGTCTGTCCCTGTTTTGATGGCCTGTTTTCTGCTGGGTGTTCTCCCTTTGCTTCTTTAACTGTAATGGAGAAGCAGTCTGATAGAGAGTCATCTGTCTCCTCTCCCCATCGGCGCTGATGATAGCCCTTTAGGAAGGTGTGAGTTAAACACCCTGCAGTGGCTCACGGAGGAGCACGTGCTGCAGCCTCGGGTTTGATACCTCGTTACCTGGGCAGCGAGCTGGTATCACTCACCTCCAGGGCTGGGCATCAGCTTTCGGGCAGCTTTGGCAGGGACTGAGCTCAGGACCATTGCCCCACGTGGGAATGAGCTCAGCCCTGCTCCTCAGGGTGCTGGAGGGTTCCCGGCTCTGTGGCTATTCCCCACCCACCCACTGCCCCTCGGCACACTTGGTGTGCAGCCATGCAGCCCCAGGCTCGGGTCACAAAGCAAGAACTGCCCGTTCCCCCACTCCCCAGGCAGGGCACTTCGTTCGCGCTCTCCTCCCCGCGAGGACCATCCCTGAAGGCTGATATTTCATTTCACCACGCTGCCACAACCCTCCCTGACAGGGAGAAAATTTCAGTCGCTCGCCTCATTTGCTTGCAAACCTTTATAAATACCGCGACTAATAGCCTGGGTAAGTGGAAGATTAATTTCTATACCACCTGGCGGCAAGCTGTGGATTAGGCTGTTGTCCCTCTTGTGGGTTTAATGTTCGAGGAGCAGAGCGCTCAAGTGCCCAGACAATCGGCCTCTTGTTTAAACACTGAGCTTATAGGTCTTGTTAGCCAGCGCTCTTAAATTTTCATTTTCTTCTGGTATGCAGCCTTGTGTGATGTGGAGAATTGCTTCGGTGCAGAAAGACTGTAAACCTGTTCAATTAAAGGAAATGCTCAGATCCAGCTGTTGGTGTCCCATGAATGCCAGTGGTCCTAGCAAAGTAAATAAGGCCGACACACTCCGCCCTTGGAACAGATATGAAGATTTGTGCCCTAATTCTCCTGAAAAAAAGAGTCTTTGTTTGGGAGGGACCGTTAGTAAAAGTAAGAGGAATGCAAAGGCTGATGCATAAAATACCCAGTTAGACAACGTCCTCTGCAGATAACAGTGAGGTTTCTATAGTATGAGTCTGGTAAAAGAGCACTGTAAATAGCACGTACAGTACAAGATCCTGTTACAGCTACAGAATTTTCTTGTAAATGCTGAATGCCTTCCTCTCTTGTGAAGAGACACATGTTGCAGATTAATTTATCCTATACTTTCACTTCCAAGAAACGGACTAACAAGCATAGCCATGGTGCACGCACACTTGCTGTGCGTGCAAGGACGTGCTTTGCACCATTTGGTGTACGTGTGGAGGGGCCTTCTTGGTGCCCCTTCAGCTGGGGGCATGGCACGGCGGTTACTCACGGGTGACAGAAGGGTGTGGGGAAGGACGGGGTGGTCAGTTGGTTATGGCTGATGTCTTCACACAGGTCAGAACAGGTATTTTTATACGGATATATAGATAAACACAGATTGGTAAAAGATGCCTCTCGAGTTCCTGGTTGAGGAAGGGCTGTAGTGGTTTCAGCAGATGTGGAACATGCTCCATCCTCCAGTGTTTGGCGCCCTACCTAATGCCTGTGTCTCACAGATGGGCTAAGAAGCTGAGATAGTGCCAAGGAAAGGAAGATGCTGGCATGGGGCAAGCCATAGGAAGAAACACTGGGCCATGGACCCAGGCTTCAGCTGGGTGGTACAAATCATGTCCTACATCCTCAAGAGGCAGTGGAGCTCTGCACCCTGAATCGTTCCCACAGAGTGGGGGCAAAATCTCTCCTCTGCTACTGGGAAGCACTTGGGCTCCCCTAAAGGCATCCCTTCTGGGCTCCCTTTGCTCATTCGTGCTGTCTTGTCTCCCAGCCTCACTTTATTCCTTCTTTAAAAATTGTGAATCAGGGACCTTGGGCTCTGGTTTCAGCTACTGAGGCAGAAACATGTCTCTGAATGGTGCTTGGTGCCTGGCTGCACGCTGCCAGCAGCCTGTAGCTTGAGCTCCTGTGTCCTTGGTCTTCCGCTTGTAAACAAAACAACATTGTATTTTGGGTTACTAGCCAGGATTCTGGGGCACAAAGGGTGACAGCTTGTCCTGAACACCCACTGCTGAACTGGAAAATGAAGCTCCCAGTTGTTAACTGGTTACTCCAAGCATCTTCTCTGCAGTCAAGCATCTACCTCCATCCTTCTACCTATGCACGTATGTACATATACACTTCATCTCTCCGTATTTATGTTTGAAAAAGCATTTATATAGACATAGATGTGCATATATTAAAAAAAAAAAAAGCTTGACTGTCTTGCCAGGTTGGGAAAGGGCTGCGGAGCTTTCAGTAGACACAGAAGGTGCTTTGGCCCAACAGCCCCTGCTTAGCAGCTTACCTGACATCGGACTGTTTCAGGTGGCAGCTGAGCCCACGGCCTCTGTGCTGGGATTTTGTCTGAAGAAATCCCCTCTGCAAGGACGCAGCAGCCCAAGTCAGCTGCTTCTGGTGGATGCTGCAGCACCGACACACCGTTGAAGGACTGTAAAGAAGGTAAGGAAGGTGTGAGGAAGTGGTTTGTCTTGCTGTCTGAGAGGGGCGTGAGTAACAGCAGCACAGGTGCCTTTGGTTTTGGATTTACTGTATTTGAAGTAAATGTTATTACTAGTGACAGATGGCAGGAGCTGCTCTGTCAATTAAACAGCAGGTAGTTTGAGATGCAGCATATTGTAATACGTATTGTTTTTCTCTTGTCCAAGTTAAAAATGGCCAAAATGGAGAGGGCAGTGTGCCCCAGACATTTGGGTGGTATTTTACCCCTGCAGCATGGACAAGATAGAGCTGAAAACCCCTCCTGCTTCCCAAAGATCTGTCTCTGTCTTTTGATCAACTGCTATTATATATTAAAGTCAAAAGCGTCCAAGCAAGTTGAGCACGTGCAGAGGCGTCCAGATGAAGTAGCTGCAGGACAACACCCCGCCACCTCCACTAATGATCTCTCGGCTCGCCAATTGCAGCACAGTACTGGGGGGGGGGGGGGGGGGGAGACATGACAAACAACACCAGTCCAGTCATCCAAAAAGCCACCAGGGATCTGGGCAGGCTCCTGTTGCACAGCAGTCAGACTGGCTGGCACCCCAGAAGGGGCTTCTTCATCCTGCAGACAGCTGCAGCAAGGCCGTGCCGGCACACGCAGCCGGGCACGAGGGGCCTGGAGGGGAGCAGCCACAGACCCCCGGCGGGGGCTGCCAGCACCCAGCCCAACGGGGACAGCACACACACCAGACACAGCATGCTGGCCCACAGCACCAAACACGTGTGATGCCCTGACATGCATGATGCCCAGTACCACCCATGTCATGAGAAATGTATGATGCCACAGAATGTGTGATGCTACCCAAAGTACCCCACACCCAGCTGTGGAACACCGAACGGCCACGTAATGCAGATACGTGACACACTGCACCACCCCACAAACCACACGACACAACTGGATGCACAGGAGTGGAAGACACATGAAGCCATCACTGGCATCTGTTTAACATATTACAACCTTGCTGTTTGTCATAGTAGGTAGCAGTATACATAATCATAGTTTATATTCTCTAGCTTTCATCCTGCCATTTGTTTGTTTTCATGGGCATAGCAAGTACTACTTCTTAAACTGTTGGCTTTAGACTCCCTTACCTTTCCAGAGAAATTTAGTCCTGTGATGCATGCAGCTCATGTTATCTTCTGAGAGAGTAGTTCAGTTCATTTTACTCTTTACACGTAGGTATAACGTTGTATACCCTTAAACTTCTGGACCAAGTTGGATACTGACAAATACTGACAACTCTGTTTCTCTCTCTCCTCCACCCTCTTATTTTGTAGTTATCAAAAATAAAGCTTGTTACTCATAGACCTGCTTCCCTGAGGAGCTTTGTATACCCCAACATTGACTGTACATCCAACTGCACTGTGCAGTTGGTGCTCTGCCTCAACAGCTGTGTCAGTTTTCTGCTCCCACTTTTACTGATCAGGGCTGAGTACTTACCAAGTACTTCCCAGGTTCAGTCATGCCTGGTTTCAACCCACCTTCTCTTCTCCCACCGTTTCAGGCCCCCAAGCTGCAATCCAGCAAGGCCTAGCAGAGGCCATGCCAGCCGTTGGCCCATGCCCCCCGAGGCATGAGGTGTCTCCCCTTGCACTCAAGGTATCGAGCGTGGTCGGCCCTGGAAGCCAAGTCCAAGTTGAGTGTGTAACCTTACTCCCCAGTGACAAAGCTCCGCTATGTCAGCCGCAAATATGCTGCAGCCGCCAGGAGGTCGGTGTTGCAGGATTCCTGCTAAGAATAGCTTCGATTCAGAGGCTGGTCACGTAACATCTTCACACTGCTGCTGCTGGGCACATGCACGTAGCAGACAAAGCGCCCGAACCCCCAGATTTCTCTGTCAGGTTTATTGACAAAGCTAGCTTGGCACAAGAATGGTGTTGTGACCCATCTGCCATAGCTTAAAACATTCAGTTCCATAGGGTAGGCTTTAGGAATAAAAACAGGCAAGCACCCTAATTAATATAGGCTTCTGGGTGTTCTGCAGTAGGGTGCAGGCCTGAGCCCTGTTGTACTGTGGTCAGAGTGACCAGAACCATCTGTACGTGCAAAGCTAACTCTGTACATACCCAAGCACAAGTTACCTGCTGCATTCTGTTCACCCAGTCTGAGGTACACACTTGACAAAACATGCCTGGAGGCAGGAGACTGGGGAATAGGCCCTGGGAAATACCATCCACCAGCTGATGTCCACATCTTAATTGTGGAGCAGGAGCTGCTGCCTGGATGCTTTCTTCTCTGCTCTCATCCCATTTCCGCAGCCAGCATCCGCAGTTGAGTCATCCCAGTCAAGGCCATCACAATGCTCCTGGTCCATTAAGAAGTTGCTTAGCCTGCCTAACACAAGCTAAGTACACTACCACCTTTGTCACAACACCACCATCACCTGTCTCATTTATCAGCTATTTTTTTTTCCTACACCAGGTCTACGCCCACTTTCTTTTCATTGTCTCACCTCAGTATTTGAGTTCGCTGCTCTCCCATCTGCAGTTTAATCATCATAAAGCTGCTCTGGTCCCCAGCACGTGTCCAGAATTGTAACATCCTTGAGGTTGTCAGATAAATTCCCCCTCCTGCTGCCCCTCCGTGCCAGCTCCCCAAAGCCTTTGAGCCTCACCGGTACCTAAGGTGCATGCAGCAACACCCCCAAACCCCCACCCCCCTTGTTAGAGGATCACATCTCACACCCAGTGCCCTTGTGAAGGTATTTCTCTAACTTCAGGTACTACCTTAGCCGAAGCGTTACAGCTGTTGGGGCAATAAGACATTGGACTTTTACTTGGCATTTCTTCTAATGAGGTGTCACATACACATTGAGATATTTATACTAAGATTTTTTCTTCCACGCGCACTACAGTTACCTGCTGCAGAGCTAGTGCAAACAGCACACTGTTTTGTTCAAATGTTCAGCGACCAAAGCAAAACTTAGTTTCATTCAAAGCCGCAAACTCTTTTTTTAAAAAGAATTCACATCAAAACGTGCAGTTTTATTCTGATGCTGCACACTAGCAGCCATTTGACAGTCAAATTTTCATGATATATTTACAGCATAGCTCTACACCACAGTGCCATTAAGACACCTGCTGAGCTACCCACTGCCATACCTTGAGTTTCTACCAAGTGTTGTTTGACTCAACATCGTGTCTAGCCTTGAGTTGGGGCACGTTGACAGGAGGTTTATGTTACACTAACGTAATACTCAATGTTTGTGCACAGGCATTTAAGACCAAAGGCACAGAAATTGAGCTGAAGGGAACGGCACATTTATAGCACAGGTTTGTTCTCATTTCCATCTGGCAAAGCCATTGGCTGCCCTCAGCCTCAAACCGAGAGGACAAGCTGAAAGCGACCCGTTGGCCCCATGACTGAGGCGTCCTCTCCAGGCAGTGCGGTTTGCCATCCCGGTTACACCACACACAGAGCCTGCTTTCAGAGCTTTACACGCACCTTGTTTTTCCAGTGTGTCCATGAGTTTTGCTGGTTGGTCAACTAAGCTAGCACCTACCTTGGTCCACCATCTGCAAGACCACTTTTAGTCCGGTGCTTTGCATTGTGGCTGCTAGTGAAGGTACTTTTCCTGACCTAGGAATAGCTTTGGACCAGCTGCTTTTGCTAAAAGAAAAGCTGGAAGATTTACTTTGCCCTCTTTCTTCCCCACGCATAGATACATAATATGTTCTGGCGCCTCTGAGTACTTGAAACAAGAGATAATCGTTTGTCTTTATGGGCTGCATCAAATGGTGGATTTAAAACAGTTGGAAGTGTGCAGAGCGAGGATAGGAATGAGGAAACTTGGTTTGCCTCCTTGGTAACCAAATCTACAGCCCAGCAGGAGAACAGAGCATGATAATTGGGGAATTACAGCTGTTAGTCACAGAAAATATGCTGCAGTTGCGGGTCAGGGACCTGAGGTCATGGCACAGGAAGCAAAACTGTAATTTAGAGTCTGTGAGGAACTGAACTCCCTGCAAGCATTAGACTCCTTGCTACTTATAGCATCTCTACACCTGTTTTCTGGGATGGAAGTCAGACAGACACCACCACAAGTTAGGAACCAGCACCAAGGAAACAGCTTGTCTACAGGACTCTGGACAAGAACCGTTTTGCAGAGTAGGAAATGGGTATTGCATCAGCTCTGCTCATCAGCCCTCACCTTCTGCTGGCAGCCCTCTTTCTAAGCAGGACAGTTTAGGTCTGAACGTCCAATGAAGGAGATGCCAAAACTCAGTCCGGAGTTCTTCTGGGACACGACAGCTGCTGTAACTAGCAGTGGTTATTACAAGAGGCATGGAACAACGGAACAGGTCCCACTGGAGCAGGACTTGGCCTGGAGACCTCTGTATTAAGTCTTAGTTTTGTGCAAGTGACAGCTATTCCTGAAGGGAAATAAGGGATGAGAAGTGAAGGATGAAGGACATGACAGGCAATACAAGCGTCAGAAGACGATACAATTGCTACTTTCCTAGTGTCCTTACTTCTTTCTGGTTTATCACAAAAAAAAAAGCAGCAAACTCCACTCAGGGACACAAGAGGGAACCCAACAGATACCCACAATATCAATAAAGCTACTCCGATGATCATTTGCCCAAAAGCCACTTAAAGGAAGCTAAGGAAGCAATGTCTTGATGCAGTTTATGACTAAGATGCTTGCCAAGCACCTCAGTGAGGTGCTGTACCTCTCCCTCCATTCACAGGGAGCCAGTCCCATCCCAGCTGGGCAGGGTGTGCTGTTGCTGCTGTGCACCAGGAGCCATCAGGTGGCTTCAGCTGTCCCCAAAGCTGGGCAAGAGCAGCTCTTGAGGGCTGTGGTGACTGCATATTTCTACCTGGACAGACACCTTAGAGCATTTCCCACACCACACTCCAAGGCAAGTCCTACACAGATCGTGCCCAAAGCAACCTGAAAACTGGACCCAGATTTCATTAAGAGCAGCTTTTCCAGACCTTGATGGCTGCAGAATTTTGTTGCTCTTCCAATGAGTTTAAGCATTTCATAGCAGGTACATGTATTCACACTGTGCTGGTACACATGCCTCTTAGAAAGAAAAAATGAATTAAAAATGTGCTCTTTAAGTTTTGATCCAGCTGACTCCTTGATCTGAGTGGAATCCCTTACTGCCATTGCACAGGAGGTAGAGGGGAATTCTTATTTACTGCAGTTCTTCAGCCTCACCACCTTCGTCACGTTTGGGTTTGGCTTTTCATCTAGATAAACCTTATTGACCGAAGTTTGTGTGTGTGGAAAAGCATCCTTCTTCTGCCCTTAAATCGAGTGACCTCAGAGGCACAGCACCATCTCTCAGCTGAGAGCTGGAGCACAGGGGAACTTGAGGGAAGCTGCACTTGTTGAGGAACAGCCCAAACAGCACTGCACCCAGAGGCCAACTGAGAGCTGGAAGCCTCTCTTGCTGAGGCCCCTGAAGGAAGGCCCGCACCTGTACAGCGCAAGCATACAGCTCAGAGCCTAGGCAATACCCAGAGACCTCAGGCATAGGGCATAACTCCTTCAGGTGTTAATAACCACAGTTCAGCATTCCCTTGCCTTATCAGCTAGCAGCCTTGCCTCCCACCTGAGCCAATCTCATTCCTTCCACAGCAGAGCAGCTATTAATACCTCCCGACTGCCCAGCACAGCTTGCTGACCAGTAGCCAGGCCTCTCTAGTTCTCCTTGAAGGCTGGCGGCACGCTGTGCAGATCAACTAATTCCAACTATTCTGGGCAGGAAGGTATTTCAGTGCCCTAGGCCCTTGGACTGCCCTACACCAGCCTCTGTTTCAAGGTGATATTTTATGAGTTCACTCACCCATCAGGTGGGTCAAGCATCACAGCAAGAGCTCTGAGGTAAGCAAGCCGCCTGGGCTTGGGGGTTAAGACCCATCCCTCCATACTCTGCCAGCTGTCTGGATGTCACTTTTTGCTGACAAGTGGCAACTGCCCATCATCAGGAAAAGGAAGAGACTAATTTTCCTCTCCTCAGCAAATTCTCCAGGAGCTGTGCCTCAGAGTTACCTGTCAGACCAATTTGTACTCGGTCAGGGTCTGGGGAAGTCATGCCAGGTGCTGGATGAAGACAACCTTCCCGCTCCATTAGTAGACTGGCCAAGGCAAGTTGGCTCCCACTCTACTCAGAGGACAACCTGTGCAGGCATTGACACAACCCAGGACACAATTTGTGTCAATGAGAAAGAGTAGCCGAGATGCACCTCTGTCTTGCATGCTTCTCAACGTAACCACTTAGCTACAAAAACAATATCTATTCTTTTAAGACCTGCTAGGGAAGGTTATTGACATCTTGGAGCCCCGCGCAGGGCTTTGCCCAAGAAGCACCTACACCCACTCGTTTTCTTGCTGGTATTTGCTCCAGGGAGCTAAGGGTTTGCCAGGTTTTTGTGCAGTACAGCCAGTACATCCCAGTAAAGTTCCGAGTCCATCCCAATAGTGCCAAGTACTCAATGCCATTTTTAGCACGTGGAATAAGTAAGTATTTAAGGATGGATCCTTCCCCAAATAGTTCCTAGACAAGAAGAGCCAATCAGCAGCTGTTTCTCTGGAAAAATCTTTCCCTGCACTACCAACACTCCCTATGGAAGCAGAAAGACACCAGTTCTGACCCATAAACGGGTCAGATGACACGGCTAAATATACCTGGGACTACTAGTGCTAGTGCCTTCCTTCCAGTCTGCCTCCCCTCTTTGGGGTGGGCAGCTACAGCTCCGTAAGGGGCACTGCCCCTGCCCCGAGATGCAGCTTTCGTTTCAGCACCACATGTGGATGAACATGGGGAGGGGGGGTAGAAAAGAAGCAGCAACATGAAATGTGGAAAGTAATACAAAAAGCTTCTGGGATATTAATAGCATGTTGAACTAATAAGACGCAGCCAAGGCTATGAAGCTTCTGTGACACCACAGCAGCTGCCACTGTGAAGCAAGAGACTATAGAGTGGATCTGTGTTTACAGCAGTCGTCTGAAAGTCTGGGCGTGTAATTCCAAATCAGAATCCCCACCAACACAAATACATTAAAAGCAGACAAAAAGCTCCTGTCAACCCAATAGGCACAATAGCTAGATTTCCATAAGAAATCATTCTTACCATTACGTGGCTTCTCCAAGATGGGCTACGGGCCTCGCTGGAGAGAGCGTGGAACAGCAGCTCTTGGAAGAGGAACGTCAAGGACCAAGTTCCCATCTCTGAAGGCAGACACTGTTTCCTCAGAAGCATCATCTCCTCACTGTTCCTTGCAGGGAGAGGCCAGCCACAGGGAGGTCTCAATGCAGGCCCTGCGCAGAGTGCTGGCAGGGCTGAGCAAGTGACAGGCAGTCACTTCCTACACTTCTGAAGGGCCGACTTGCTGCAAGCAATCCTCCAGAGCTAGGTCTACCCTTGAGCTTTTGCTTTGGCAAGGGGGTGGCAGCCTGAGACAGGCTGTCAGGCGTTTGCGTGTCTGCCTGGGGGAGCAGAAGAGCTGAGCAGCACCCTCACCGCGGTGACACCTAGGGACAGTGCAGGTACTTGGCCCCTGTCAGGCCTAGCTACAGCCCCAGATTCTCCCTTCAAAGACTTGCTGCACAGTTCAGAGACACCAAGAACTCAGAGTGAAGCAGGGCAAAGATTCTTTTGGACAAAGCCCTAGCAGGCAGCTCTGCACTGAGCGTTCAGATCCTTCAGCCTTGAGAGCCTTTACCAAGTAGGCAGGGGACGGACAGACGGCCAGTGTTAGCAAAATAAAGAAACAAGTGTTATTTTGGTAAGAAAGCCTCAGAGAATAGCCAGTTTTGTGAGCTTCTTTTAAGTTGTAGCCACAGGAATGGGACGATGAGGTAACTGCTGCTACAAGAGTTACCTAATGGAAGAGACAGGTGACTTGGAGAGCACTGCAGGTCACAGTAAAATTCCACCACACTTCGTGGGGTGTGTCCCATTACTTCCAGAAGAAGTTAGCCAAACAGTTGAAATCAGGTGTGCAGAAAATGAATTTAGCAATACTACCAAGTGGAAAAAGGATGTCAAGTACAGGTGTTTCCCATGAAATACCTGGGGAAGTCTGAAGCTACTTTGGAGCCCTTACATCCTGCAGCAAACAAGTTCTGCTGCACAAAGCTACTAGAACTGACTTTAAAGCACACTTTCAGGCTGCGAGCAATGCCATCCAACCCACCGTAAGTGCTGCTGATAGAGCCATGCAAGTAATATTACAGCCTGTCCCCCTCCCAGGTCCTGCTACAGACTCAGCGGCTGTTTGTGTTGCACATGAACAAGACAGCTTCAGGTCCCTCAGCAAGGCCAGAAGGCAAGCAAGGAGAGGAAAAACAGGATGCAACAGATACCACACAACTTGACCATCAGTAGATAAAGTTACAGCCCTGTTAAGAGCTACTCAAGCCCAGGCAATCCTGCAGCCAGCCCCAGGCTTCGAGGACTGCTGGCTGGGGATTGCCATGTGGTACGCAGCCCATCCTGTTCATGCTACCCAGCTCCACCAAGGGAAAAAGCACAACGCACAGCAGCCCACTTGCAACAGGAGACTTCAGAGGCAGAGCACAGATCAGAACCCTGACGGGGATCATTTACCCCGTTCATGTGCAGAACCTGCAGAGACCAATTCACTTCAACCCCACTTTGGGCAGGGAGAGAGGAGTCTGAGCACCAGCCTGAAGACAAAGCTCCCCAGGACCCAGCACCGGCAAGCATTCCCACTCAGCCCAGCACCTGCTGGCCCCGACCCTTCCTCCCCATGCCAGCCAGAGGTACAGCCCTCACCGAGGCAGCTCTTGGGAGCCTTTCCAGGGATTGCACACACAGCAGGGAGACCAGCAGCTCTGCACTGCAGCAGGACAGGCAGATAAAGGCTTCGAGGCACACTGCTATCAGGAAAACAGCAGCTTGCCACAGCAATTTATCCCATCTGCTAGAAGGTAAGCGCAGCCTGTGCTCTATGTTCAATCGATAGCTGCCTGAGTGCCACACCAAGACCATTCTCTAGAAGCAGACTAACTCTGCCACATTTTTACCCCCTGCTGTCAGTAAAGAGGGGAGTACTCCACACAGAGGACAAGTGAGAGCCTAAAGCAAACCTATGACCAGTTTCCTCATTGTCTGCATCCTCCCCCTACTGCAGGGAAAGAAGAGGCTGCAAGAACTGGAAGCAGGGCACACGGTGCCGGGAGGTGAGCTGTGAGCACATGATGAGATAGGAAGAGACGCTGCTGCGGCCCCCAGGGCTTTCTCAGCACATCCTGTCACCCAGCGTAAGCATCACAGAGCAGACAGCCCGCTTACCGGAGCTGGGCACGCAAAGCGGTCAATCAAGCTCCAGCATGAAGTTAACAAACACTTGCCTGGGCACAAAGTTGGTAGCACAGAGGTAGGCCAGGTGGTCATAATATTGGCACCCAGTTTCACCTGGAAAAAGCTAGCAAGGCCAGAGAAGTCTGTTTTACAGTTACCAAGCTGGAGTTGCGTTAGGGAAGTTTGTACTCCTTTGTTCAAGGCAGGTTCAGCCACAGTGAGAGGGACCAGAACCAGGTTCTCTCAGCAGAAGGCTGATTCTTCCAAGCAACGCCTCTTGCCAATTATAGGTGCCATCTGAATACCCCAAGCCTTTGCACAAAAGACTTCTAAGACTCCTAATACAGAGTTAAATGTTATAATATCCAAACTCATCTGATATGGTCATCCGTGGCACTATCAGAAACAACTGAATAGGATGCCACGTAGAATTTCACACAGAGCAGCTGTTGGTAACGCTATCCTCACTAGACAGCATTAAGGTTTTAGACCTTTACAGAGAGGTACTCCTACCCCTGGTTGCAGACAGGGGGACACATCAGCAGGGGAGCCAGGGGTGCTGTGCCCAACCGAGGGGCTCCCGGCCACCCCAGGGAAGGGAGCTCCTGCTGCTGCTCTGTGCAGCGGCCAGGACAGGCAGCGGCACTGTGCTCACACCTGCACAGCAGGGACAGTGGAAGATAAAATCCCTTCCCACTGGGCTCCAGTGCATCCTCCCCACCCACGCAGCATTGTGGCAGAACTGAAGCTCTCAGCTACACTGGTTTTACTCAAACCATTCCTCCTTCAATACATTCACTTTCACCCACGGGTGATTTAAGCACAGAAGCCTTTTCCTGTCCTGCGTCCACAGGAATCAACTTCATCAGCAGAATCCAGTTACAGAAAGTCTCAAACTACCTAAATAAAACAGGTAACAAATTTAAATCCTATGTACAAAAAAACTTGAACCAATGTAAGTCATGAACTAAAATAGCTGTTGGAAGCACAGGTTACAGGCAGCAAGGAAGCGATACGCACAAGGAGTGAGCCGAATGGCCAGGTGAGCGAGCAACAACCAGGTCACAGAAGCGATACGGGCAGAATCATTTGCATTGCTGGTACTTAACCTACACACACTGAAGTCAAAGATTTGCTCACCCTACCACTGCGTCAGGGGTATTTGCCATTTCTGTCCTCTTCCTCCAGCATGATCCCTGCACTGGGAAGCCTGTGTGGTCTTGCACCAGTGACTTCTCCCTCCTCTTTCACTGGATCCATCTTCCTGGGTTTTAAACTTCGGCTTCCCACCAAGAGCAGGGAACTTCCTAGCTGTCACAACAGCCCTCATCTAGGGAAAAGTTATTTTATTAAGTACTTATTAAGTAACATGCAGCGTGAAAGCTTCATGACAGATGGGGTTGTATGCAGAAAGAAGTCTTGGGAAGAAGAGGATGGATTGTACCTAAGGTCGGGACCCAAAGGGATCGTACCCTCATCTCTGAGGTTCCCAGAATTAGCTGGCTGTGAAGGCAGCCAACATGCTCGCTGCACAATGGAGCTGGTGATCAGCACACCAGCCCCTTTTCTTGAGCCCCCAGCTCCTCCTGGCTGAGCAGGACTCCCCCACCAGGGACTTACCACTTATTTCCACATTCCTGCCAGCGCGGGAGAAGCAAGGAGACAGAGGGGCTGCTTGCCTGGAATTTTTGCTCACTGCTTCCATGGTGCACTAACATCCCAAACAATACCAGAGCTCCAGCAGATTTTTTCAAAGCCTTAACTCAAGAAACCTTAACACCCCCATGCAGCTAAGAAAAGGGCATTGGCTCATGCCACCCACCACTGAAACAGACACCTCTAGGCTGGAACAGAGCAGCTGTATGACACCATGCAGCAACACTTCACAGCATCTAAGGGTAGAAAGCAATTAACCTTTGGCTGAATCCCCTTAGCTCCAAGTTACAAGAAGCATTTGTTCTGTTTTCTTCTCCGCTCCCCCCAAGCCTGCACAGCTCTGCTCTTCTCATTAGCTTGCTGCCCAGGCGGCGTTCTGGATCCCAGAACAGAATAATAGCCCTCAAATTAATGGGGTGTTTTTTTTTTTTTTTCCTCTCTCTCTCTCCAGATATTAGCTTTGGGTCTCCTTGAGATTAGTCTGTTTTCCTAGATCTAATTGAAACTTTGTGCTATTTTCTATGCTTACACAGAAGATTCACCTTCAGGTCCTCACCTAGGGCAGAGCAGAGATTCGGGTCTGCCGCCTACGTTTTGAAAGCCCAGAAATTATAGAGCCAGACATCCCTTAGGTTTTAAGGTCTCAATAAACATCTTGTATAGCACAGGCAGTGAATGAATTCCTTAAAATAGGAGGTAGATAGATGAAGTGTACAAGTCCAGATGAGTCTTACACATCAGGCAAGATTCCACCCACTTCATCCCCAGCACATACTTCCACCTTTACCTGCCTTACAAGCCAAGATGAGCTGGTTCTCTGGCTAAAACCACCACCTAAGACCCACTGGTGAGTCCTGCCCTTGAAGGACCAGTATCTCTATTACCTAGGCTCCCTCTAATCAACCAAGCTCAAGCAGACAATTCCCAAGCCACACGACCAAGACCATCTCTGTGTGCCCAGTCCTTCCTTCCCCCACAGAGAAGGATTGCTCCTGCATTGTCCTAAGAAGGGTAAAACTCCCCGTGGTTTTCACATCTTACAGCATGCACGTTGTGGATTGAAGTCCAGCTAGTTCCTAGTCAACATCAAGGAGGTGAATTAAGAGACATGGAGGGGTTACTTCACACAAACAGATCGGTGCCTCTTGGCATGGCTACAGGCTCACGAGCCTGTCACTGCCAAGACACGGTCACAGGCAGCAGGGCTCCCTGGGCCTGGCCACCCCATGTCCCCTTGGGCCCCCGGGCACCATGGGCCTTGTGAGGTACCCACCCAGGGCAGCACATCACACCCAGGAGAGGTGTTGCAAGAGTAGATTTAAGTGTAACCAACACCCTTCAACGCCCACCATGGGTTTGGTGTCACGTTCAAATGTGAGCTGGTTGTGTTCATCTTCTCCAACACCTGAAGTCCCTTTTGCCTTAGCTATCCACGTGAAGGCCGCTCTGACATTCCAGGGGCGTGTGAGAAGGCAGAAAGCAAAATGAAGAGAGCAAACACCACTGTGCTATCCTTCAGGAGCCGCCTCGGGAGTGAGGCAGGCAGGAACAGCCCCTGTGCTGCCCACGTGCCGCCGGTGGGCTTACAGGAGGAGGAGCCCACGAACCCCCCACGTTCCAGGCAGCTGAGCACCCGGGATCGTTTTCACAGTTGAGGAAGCTGTTTCACCTCAGCCCCCACAGACTGACCTTGGCAGAGCACAGGAAGCTTGCACATAGCAGCCATGTTTCCGCCGTGAGTAATGCGGCACTCTACGTTCACGCTCTGTTTTGCTGGTGGAACGAACGCCTCGTTATCACGTGAGTAGGGCATGGGGGGACTGAACCACATGAGAACATGGATATCGATGAAAGTTTAAGTCCGTTTTAACACAATCCTTCCACCCATGGAATTTCATCATTTTGTGCATCTTCCCATCTTTTCCACACAGTTTGTGATTATACACACGACCACATCTTCCAACACACTGGCAGCCAAGTATGTATTTCTGAGGCTGAAACAACATATGCAGGACAGCATCTTCATCCGAAACTACTGAGCATGGATCTGGATTGCTCACAGCTCAGCTAAAGGGAGGAAGGTGGGTGGCTCTACGCTTACATACGTTGCCTTACACCAGGGTCTTCCTTCCTATTTTGTCAAACCTATTGCATAAACTCAGAGCTCACCTCTTTGAGCTCTGCAGTTCAGGTTACAAACCCAGCACACGGCTGACCATAGCAGGAGGCCACTGCCTGCTGCTGGCCAGCAACGAAAGGAAGAGCAGGCTAGGAGAGCCAGAAGTGCCAAAAATATTTAAACGCCTGGATCTAGAGCCAGTGACAAGATTGTTCAGTATCTCCCTGCAGTAAAGCATTACAGACATTTAAGTTAATTAGGTCTGAAACTCTTGGGCCATTTGGCATTAGAAGGATCTACAGACAAGAGGAGAAGTAACACATTAAGAAGAGCATAGTGTCCAAGTTCATATAGCACATGGCTTTGCGCATTCTCCCAGAATTAACACATCCACATGCATTAAAAGGGTGGATGTATAAATAGAGCCTATCTTTGTCTGCATTAATACCATGCTCATTAGTACACGTAGTGTTCACAGGCAACCCTTTTCTCCAGGCTCTCCTACAGGGTAACATACTGAACCATACTAAAGCTTAGTCTATAGGCGGATGCTTCCAGAGTAGCTGAAGCTTTTCCCTTTCAAAACATCCCTGTGCTGAGTTCAGAAGTGCAGGACCACCTTGCTAAGGCCCAGTACTCCGCCTCCCAAGGAATTTGGGAGCTAAGCCGGGAGGTCCTGTAATGAGGAGGTTTAGGGTGACTGGTGGTTTCTTGCCCTCTGAAACACCAGGTGGGGATCAGTCAGCAGTGCTCAGGCATGGCCCAAGATAACCTGAAGGATGTGCCCGGGCAGGCAGGCTGTACGTGGAAGGTGAGCAGCACCACACACCTGTCAGAGGCTCTGCAACGCTTCAGGTGATATCATGGGACCACAGCTCTCAAGTATGGGAGCAGGATGACTCCTTGTGTGCACTCAGGTCTCCGTGGTCCAAGTCATCACTAGGCAAAGACAAGGCAGCCCCTTGCAGCTGGTCCTACCTGAGAGGGGAGCCTTGGCACGGTGCTTCCTGCAGGCCCCGGAGCCTTGAAGCAGCTTTCCCCAAGATGGGGTGAGACAGCACAAGTCCCATGCTTATGCTCACCCTAGCCAGTGGCTTCCACTGCAGTCACACACAGCACAGGCTTCCCCAGCTCACCCCAGGCACACAGTATTTTTGCTGTTGTGAAAAGAGAGAAGCAAAATGAGAAATACATTCAGCCCAGTGCTGCTTGACAAAGCCAGGAGTGAGAGAACACATATTAAGAAGTTAGTGCAGAACCAGCACGCAACAAGCAACTCCAGCGAGCTCATGGAAGATCTGTCAAGCATCCTTTCATTCTTGCCCTCAGATGGGCAGGTGCAGGCACTAAGGCAGGAGTGCAGAAAGAAACTCTTAGCCCTCCAGACGGTATCGTCTCCAAAGCTGATATTACAGCCAAATAACACAACCCATATACCAGCCTTCTTTTGTCTGTCATCATTCTTGCCTTATTGTCCTGGGCTTTGCTTTGTTCGCTGCGAGCGGGCACGCTCAGCTTCTCAGCCACATGCCAGCAAAGGCGCTGGCACGCTGCCCACCCTAAGCGCCGTGCAGGCAGGATGGCGCCTCCAATACTTAAAACAATATTTAATGTTTTACATCATGGTGGGGCTGCAGATTATTTTCTAAACCCATGAAGTAACAGTGGATCAGCATGGGGCTTGCTAATGTTGCACCAGGAAGTAATGCATGAGGGGGAGAGATTAGTGTGGAGAACATGAGATTGTAGCCAGCGTTAGCTAGAGAGTAACGCACAGCATTTGACAGCCTGCTCATCCCAGGCTCCACAGTGCATTTCACAGCAGACTCAAAGGAAAGTGCATGTGGAAGGAAGTCTGCACAAGAAGATAGATCTCAAAAAAGCACAAGACAAAAAAGAGCGAGATCTTGGAAGAAAGTTTCTTTGGGAACTGCTTAGAGTTACTAAATATTGGCAGGGGCATTGCTTTCAGAAGAGGGGATGCAAGTACAAGTTCAAAGCCCTAAAGATAAGCCTGATTCTCATGCACAATGGGAATTCAATGACAAACAGGGAAGGACACTCTCCGGTTGAGGCTAACACATACCACAGACCTTCCTGGTAACCTCAGGTTCGTGCTTACAAAGGACTTACCGGTTTGTTTTGTGCCTCTAGTGCTAACAGCCACCTGAAGTCTTGAGCCAATGCCACGGTAGTGAAGTGATTAAGATGGTGGTAAGAAGTGTTAGAGTTCAAGAGCAGAATCATAAGAGAAAAGGAAATTTTTAATAGGAGACAGTAGCCACAAAGGTATTTTACACAACCTTCCCAGCTGTTTGCTTGTTCAGCGATCAACATCATTATGAAGTTTCACAGGATTAGAGACAAACCCCACTTGGTTGCCTCACAATTGTCACCAGGGAGGGTGACAGCAAGGAACACGCCAGCATTTCCCAAACAGGAGTTTGGTAACAAGTCTGGCTAAGATGGACAAAGAGGCCTGCTGACCTCAAGGTCAAGTTAAGTCTTAAATCCTGCAGTTAAATAGGCCTCTTGTGCATTAGCATACTAAGTCCTTAATAGCTATTTTCGAGTGTGAACAGAAGTGACAGCCACAGCCAGCAAGATCAAGTAGAGCAGAGCAGGTATTCCTTCCCTGGAAGGAGACACGGACAGCCCAGCAGCTTATCTTTGTTTCAGTACCAGAGGTAATATTTAGGGCCAGGCTTCAGAGAATTAACATGCCCAGCAGACATAGCTATGTGCCAACTCCACAGTTCGTTATACAGCAAGACTTAAATAAGACCTTTAGTCTAAAAGGCTTCTTTCATTTGATTCAGAGTTTTGCCAATTTTTAACCAAATGTTTGTTTTGAGGAATGAGGCTTACCTGAGCTCACTCTAAACTCAAGTAATGTTGTGCAAGGTTTAACTAGGAGAACCTCTCCAACTTGTCTGGGGGAGCTTGGGTACCAAGATACCCTCCCAGCTGCATGCAGGGCAGTAAAAGTACCTGCTCCCTCCCCCAGCTTCTGAATCTTGCCCTGTAAGAGCAGCAATTTGCTTTTATTTAGACAAAGATTTAGAAGTCCTTGAAGTGAGCATCATAGCCTTGGAACACAAGAATGCTTTCTTCCTTCTCTAACATGTCTGCCTGGCCCCCCAAAGTTTTTTTATTTCCCCTTGGCAGCCTTTGTCCAGCCACCAAACCACAGGAAACAATTATTCACACAGCTGATTTTTAGCAGGAGCCTGGTCAAAGGCGGTTTCACCACTTTGCTTTCAGCAGTAGCCTCTTCTGCCCACCACAAGAGCTTCCCCACACATTTCTCTCGATCCGTTTCTTCTTTAAGAGGGAATGACTACTTAATTCAGCTGCCTTCACTGCTTATTTACAATACTGGAATAAAATATATCTTTTGAAGATGTATTTTATCACAGCAACTGCTATACCTTCCATGCACTTCAGTTGTTTTTCCCCACTCTATTACAGAGTTTTCTTTTGAATTATTTCCCTGTGGACATCTCCAACCGTTGCTGGATACAGAGTGCATCCTGAACAGTCGCACTCCAGAGACACTCCTACACTATTATTTCAAGATTTTCTTCTAAGATTTGATAGGGAGGCGTGGGCTACTTTGTAGTACGATCCATTTCAACCATGTTCCAGCAAGGTAGGTAACCCTACACTGCCCCAGTTTTATAAGAATCCAGGCAACTTAAGTTAATAGCATAAAAGTATAGCACTTGCCATGAACATGGAACAGTTGCTTTACTGCACTTGTCAAATGCATTCCTCTTTGGTCACAGCTATGGTTAAACAAAATTTAACAAAAAAAAATTAACAAGTAATTCACAATAAAAAGGAACCAAGAGTCACAAAACCAGGGAGCTATAATAATACAAATGCACAAAGTGATGGTTTTTATGTTTTCCAACTGGTTTTCACTCTTCCCTCAGAGAGTTTTTTCTTTAAGCCACATCCCTTGTTCATCACCCGTTCCAGAGTGGAAGTGACACCTGAGAGGCTCTTCCCTTCAGTCTCCAGACGGAGTAGCTAAACAAGTAGCCCTGGGGGTTTTACTAAGCTTATTTCAGTCTTCTGGCTGTATCTAGGCTGCCCCCTAGACCAGCCAGGAAAAAGCAGGCATCCTCACCCTCTCATCTGCTGAAACTTGCTGGGGGAAGTCCAAGAACTCCCAGGATTAAAACACCCCTAGGCATCCTGTCTTGACTCCAGCTACCTCCCGTCTTGACTTGACGGGCATCCCCGCATGCTCCTCAGAGGAGTAGGTGGGATCTGCAGGCAGCCTGGGCTCACGGTGATTCTCAGCTCCTCACACAAATACCACCACAGGATACAGACACCAGCTTGGGCAAGGACTGTCCCAAGATACACATCCTCGAACACAGCCACCTTGGACAAATACCTAAGATCAAGAGGTTCAGAAGTTACTCTGGGCCCTGCCTGACACAAAGCACCACCTTGAAGCTACAAGAAGCATTGCCCGGTTGCCTCAGGACCACTTGCTCTGGAAGAAAGCACCTTAATTTTGCAGTTTGGAAGAACACAGACACACAGCTCCCCTGAAAATTACAGGGGAGTGCAGAGGCAGAGGGCTAGCAGGTGTGCCTGGAAACAGAAACATTCAACTCTGAGTGAAAGGATGCTGCATGCATGATAAAGGTCTGCCCTATGTGCTAAGCAGAAGCAGGGGAGAAGGATCCTAAAGCCATAGCTGTGCACAGAATTGCTGACATCACTGCCCTGGTAATTAACCTAGATAGCTCATTACATGTACAACCATCTGTCCACAGCTCACCTTCAAGCCCCAGGTACCTGAGGGAGAGCCCACAGGCTGCCGTGCCCATACAGAGCACAGCTGCAGGGGACAGACCCCATGGCACTGCCAGCCCCAGACCTCAACGTTATCTGCCCTGCTCCAGGCTGGCTGTGGAGCAAGTGCGTGGAAGCCTACGAAGTCTGGTTCTCCAGCAGCAGCCAGAGATCTCCCTAACATGGTATTTAGAAACACAAACCCTTTATTTTTCAAAGCACTAAAACTAATCTAAAGGAATTTCATGTTTGCTAGAGACAAATAGCTTGTCAGACCCACTATAAAACAAACAGTGTAGCATTTTGATGTGGCAGAAAGCATAATTTTACCTGCTTTTACTGCACTGACCTCTGAACCTTGGCATTACAAGTGGAGAAGCAGCTGTGTATTTGGACTCGGGACACCCTGCTAAGTGCCTCAGTCCATGGGGCAAGCACAGCGAGTGTCACTCGGTGATTAGCACAGCCAGGGAGGGGAAGACCCAATGCCCCCCAGCCAAACAGGTGCACGGCACTGTCACATCCCCAACACATGTCCTTTGGGCTCATCAGTACTGTCAGCAGACTGCTATCAGCTTAATTATCAGTAAGTGCAACAGGAGACTCCCGGTGGCTTAGCATCCTAGTCATTCCTGTCAGAGGCTTACTTTCTTCCAGCAATGTAACAGGAAGGCTTCAGAGAATACGCTATGAAAAAGACTAGTGTGAAGTCAACGGTAAAATATATATTTTTGTCAAGTCCACCAGGGACCTGGTCAAGAATTATTCTAGTATGGGAAGTGTAAAGCTCACAACACAGTAAGAACCTCATGGTGTTCATTAAAATGAAGTGTAAGAACATTAGGAGTCCAGCACTTTTCAGTCATGGGTATCTTTCAGTAATCCTGCAGGCCCAGGGGTCCATATGAAATGGTCCTGAACACTGCCTGTTACTTGAGAAAGCAAGGGCACCTCCAGCACATTAGCATTTGGGCCCTGATCCAAGAAAGCACTTAAGCACATGCTTAACTTTAAGCACATGAGTGCTCCCACCCACATAAAAGGTCCGCTTATTCACTGAAAACTCGGCATCTGCAGAAATACTTTACTGTATCAGCTTCTCCAACGAGCATCTCGCAGGATTATGCCCTATCAAGTGACTCTGGAGAAGAAACACCACCTAAACCAGGGCGGACTTGAGGCCCCGGGACCGCCAGCTTCCAAGAGCTGCCCATGCGGCCCTCCCTCCGGAGGCCGGCGGCCGCCCTGGCCCTCACAGCAGCTGCACAGCGGCATGGAGCCTGTCCCGTGTGTGGAGCTGCCATCCAGCCATCGCTGCCTGGGGCCGAGGCAGCCGTCTGCACGCTACTGGCTCTGACCTAAAGCTTGCCTGCTTCCCTGGAGGCTGGGGTGCTCACAAAGCACCACACCACACACAAGCTGCGGGGTGCTCCCACGTTACCACAGATGAGGAGTTACAGGATGAGGGCAGCAATCTACTCCGGGCTGCTTGCCTTGGAGCAGCCTCCAACACCTAGGATTACATGCAGAAGGGGTGGTAAGGGGACAAGAGCAGCCCAGAAGTCAATGTATAGGGGCAGAGGGTGAGGCAGGAAAACCCAGCTCTAAGGAGGCAGTGGAAAGAGACCAGCCAGCATGTCCCACCCAAGGTCAGGGTGCAAGCAGCAGCCAGCTCACACGAAAGAGGAGCCCTCGCTGCTGCTCAGCACGGAGCGGTGCGACAGGCTGCTCGCGGGCAGGGAACACGAGCTGCTTGCACCGAGCTGGCCACCCACCGCACAGGTTCCCTACCTGCTGCTCCGCACCAGAGCACGCCCTGCGTGCAGCATGCAGCACAGGCACCTGTCAGCTGTCACCCGGTGATTTGTGGCACATCTGAGGGGGGTGGCTGGAGCACGGATAACAGCCCCAGGTCACCTTTGGCCATGTGTGTTCCAGCTGCTGGGAGCACTTTCCTTACCGATTCAGATCAAAGGCTGCACCAACACAAACACGAGTCTCACAAGTCAGTCAGCTGCACGCTGTACTGAAGGCCTGCCCGAAATGCTCTTCAACACTTCTCTTACCGTGCCTACAACTGCCCAGCATCAGTTTGTAGAAGGACTAAGATCAGGAGGGTTGGAACTGTAGTCTCAATGCTAGCACCAGAGGATGAGGTGCCTAGGCAAGACTTCAGAGTTTTGTACATACGGGAACAAGCCATACTTCTTACTCTGCTTTCTGTAGTGAACTGAACGCAAACCAGCGTTTTAGAGCTTAATCAGATACAGACTACTTCAAGATCTAAATACAGCACTGCATGGCACCTGACAGAGGGTTCCAAGTGGTCTTGGTAAGGAATTCCTCCTGCTTAGCCGCACCATTTTAAGATTAGAGGAACAGTCATCCCTGCAAAGAGATCAGCCAGCATGCAAGCCTTGTTCAGCAAGAAGCAGGGATGCACAAGGCTGGGGTTAGTCACTGGTCAGACTGAAGCAGATGCTAGAGAAGTTGAGGTTTCCTGCACTGCTACTTTTGGACTTCTAGCACCAAGGAATAAAAAGACTACCATGTCCATATCTGACTATTTCACATGGAAAGGAATGTAACCAGCATTAGCTGTTTTCTTTCCATGTGTCTGGCAGAGATAGGTTAATCATCAAGAGATGTTTCCTTCCCATCTTAAGAGCTCTTCAATTTGTGTGGCCCCTCTACACTAGGATATTGTTTGTGCTTTCTGCAGGACCCTACTTTAAAGTATGACATGTTTATGTAAGAGGCGTTGATGGCTAACACAGGCTTGGGCTCAGTAGGGCATTTGGGACGGTGTCACAGAGGAATGCTCTCCCCTGATTTATGAGCACGTTCTAGTTACTCAGGTGGAGCAGCAAGACCTGGCGGTGAGCACCACCACACAGATCAGATGTTTTAAGTTCACAGATCAGCCTGAGGCACTGCCAATCACCACAGGGTTGTGGCAGCGGAAGCTCGGCCCTCTGTTTTTAAACACGACAAGCAGCCTGAAGAAAGAAGCAGCCTCCTCCTGAAGCCTTACAGAGGAAGGTCCCGTACCATCCTTAGGAACCCTGTTCTGCAATTTGACGGCAGCACACACACAGATTCAGAGATGGAGATGCTTCTGCTCACCTACAAGCTTGAGTTTTATGCCATTCTTTGTTAAGACATTTTCAATTCATTGTTTCCAAATGTTCTCTCAAACTACTTAAAAACCTTCACCTCCTCTCCTTTTACTTACAACAGGCACAAGTGTTTCACAAGTCTCACAAGTGTGAAACTGAAGTTTGTGCTAGAGCATGTCCAACTGCTCTTCTGCAAGAGCTAGAGATACCATAGACTGGCTTTTGAGAGTTATTTTATCTTCCCTTTCATCTGATAGGACTCATGAATAATAAACCAAGCTTTAAGTGTCAGATACAAGGCACAATAAAAAACACTAAAGTATGCTACCGGTTTTATTTTCAGTCAAAAAGAAAAAAAAAAAAAAACACCACCAAAACAGTTCCCCCCATATCCATACTACCCGTGCATCTCAGAAACAACCTCGCACTCCTCAGCTACCACTTTAAGACACAGTCGGTACCTTTTAGACGCTGATCACACATCCACAAAGAGCTCCACAACGCCTTCAGCCAACACACCCCTTCCACAGGCTTCTCCGCTGCCCTTCCCAGGAAGCTGCTGAGCTCCCTCCCCATGCCCCCGCCGCCTTTTAACTCGGCCGCAGCAATCCTGCCCGAGTGCCCGCACCTGCACCCGCTCGGTCCAGGCCCTGTGGGCTGCAGTGCTTCCCTACAGCCCGCTGGGCAGATCTGCCCCAGCTCTTGGCAGGCAGCGCTCAGCCACATCTCCGCTCCCTCATCTGTCCGTTCTCCTCTGCTTATCGAGTCCCACACCCAGCATCGACTGAGGTACGAAGCACCGAGTCTGGGGATCACCTCAGACTGCTTTTCGGGAGGGTGGGAGGGGGAAGGTGCAGGTGAAGCCCATCTGGGAGACATCTGGGAGAGGAGAATAAAAGGAGTCACTTGGAGCTGGCCTGTTACAGAAGCTAGCTACCCTGCTATGGCTCCTGAGGGAGGCCATGGCTGCTGTCCTTGCAGAACAACCATTGGCAATGGAAAAGTGCCCTCTTTTTTTTCCTTTTTGAGTCTGTTTAGAACATAGTACAGAAAATACAACTCTACATGTTAGTCTTTTCTTTTGGAGCAATAGGCTCAGGAATAATGTTCCTCACTCCTACTATTAGCATTCTTCAACCTTTGCCACCTTTCTGTGCCAGCACTGTCTGTGACACGATAAGTAAAATGACTAAAAAGAGGAAAGAGAATAAAGAAGAGAATACCTGTTAAAACTAAGCTCTATAAAAGTGCAGGAACATACCAGGTTGTGGGGGCTGCCTTGCCCTGAAGCACACCACAGTGGTTATACTGGGAGACTGGGGGCTTCTCCAGATCTCGATTCCAAGATTTGAAATGCTAACTCCAAGCCTGATCTGCAGTCAAAATCTACCTGATATTATTTACCAAAGAGCAATCACAGATTAAGAGGTCAATGAGTAAGAACTGCTTTTCTTGAAGAAATACAGAAGTCAGTGTTATTCTCACTGCATTTCTCCAAAAGTGATCTCTGGCCTAGCTCTCTAGCCAGAGTACAGCCCTCTCAGACTAGGCTGCTCAGGGCTCCTCCGGTCAACTTTTGAGCATCTCCAAGGGCAGGCATACCCCCTCCTCTCGGGGCCCCTGCTCCAAAGCCTAGCATGCTCCCTGGGAATATTTTTCAAGCATCTAACTGGAAATCCCCTTGCTCCAAATTGGGCCTGTTGCCCCTCAGCCTCCTCAAGTCTGACTCTTACCTTCTGTGCTCTCCTCCAACAGGTGGACATAGGCAGTGGTAGCTAAAGCTTCACCTTCGTCTTCCCTTCTCCAGGCTGAACAAACCTAGCCCTCTCCTGCTGTATCTCATGCTCCAGTCCCTCACCATCTTGGTGGCCTGTTCCAGCATGACCATGCCTTTCTTGTACTGAGGAGACCAAAACTGGACACAGTCAACCCCTCAGATGCCATCTCTCAGGTGCTGTGAGATGGTATCAATCAGCTCAGGATGGAGCAAAGAGGAGGTGACTGACTGAGGTCTATTTGTATGGTAAACTCTTCCTGTAAGAGTTACCACAGAAAATGTCCATACAAGTCATAGTTTGGGTATTACGCTATATAATTGGAGAGTATGTGCAGAAGTATTTCTACTAATTTACATGTGTGCCAAACTACTGGTTTTTAATATGGAATTGTGTCGCCAAACCTGAGGTCTGTGCAATCAAACATTCTTCCTTTTCCAAAACATTTGCAAGTAGTGAGGCACACTATTTTTTTTTCTTAGTACCAGAGAGTACAGTAGGCTATGTGGCACATCAGACCACAGTTATCATCAAAACATCCTCAAACCATCGGGCCTTTCTCTGCTAAACAGTCTCGGTGTTTTCTTCAGGGTTTTCCTTCACGTATTATTTCTGTCAGAACTGTAATTCGTAATCTTCTCCGTGCTGCTCAACACAGACGGTAAAAAAATAAATCAGCATCCAAGTGAAAACCACAACATGAAACCTACTTTGGATGGGCTTCACAGGAGCTTAATAAAATTATCTGAAACAAAACCAGGGAAGTGTTTCGAGTTTGAATGCAGGATCACTCAAAGTGAGATGCCATTTTGTCCAACCTCCTGCTCAGAGGGGAGCTAGCATTAAAGCTAAAACCAGCAGGAGTTCCCTCTCAAGGTCCATTCTTCCAAGAGCCACAGTCTTTTCAGAGTAGCTGTTTCAGTTCCAGCACTGTCAACTCCTTCATAGCCCAGCACTACCCATATGAAATAGCCTCTTCTTTTGAGGTATAAACCAGGAGCAAGCTGACATATACTGGTTTACCAGTTAAAGCAAATGATTCTCATTTTCTTTTTATTTTTTAAGAAAGGGGACCAGCCCACAGATGATTCCTTTGAAATCTCACGCTCTGAGTAAGCACTGCAAGGCCTTTAGCGGGAATATACACCGCTTCCAACATCTGTAATGACAAATCCATTCTACCAAAACCAAACAGCAGGGGAAAAAAATAAAAAAGGCACAAATAACAACAACAAAAACCCACAACCAGTGGTGCCTGTTAGATGAAGGCAGTCACAACTTTAGTCCTAGCATACATCAGCATTTACAAGAGAGGCAGAGGCTGAATGGTTTGGAGAGGTCCAGTGAACTGGTTCCTACCGTAGGACTCACTATTATTCCCTCTTGTTCCACTCACGTTCATCATGCTTGCCCGGTACAAGGCTAGGCTGTGTAAACCTAGCTGGCATTCCCATTTCGATTCCAGGCCGTGGGAAAGGAAATAGAAGTTTCCTTTGTTTTCCATCTACTGAAATGCTTTTAGCTCCTTTCAGATTTGTCAAAACAACAGCACACTTAAGGAATAATCTACCGTTGGCTTAAACCTGTGCTTGGTACAGGCTGCTACATGCCTTTCTCAATTTGATAGGCTACGCTGACACAGTGCACCTTTTTGTATCTCTTTCATTCATTCCCCTATGGTGGATGTAATTCAAAGGTATTACACAAATAGCTTAGCCCCAAGCGAGTCAGCTAAGCCTACAAATCGATGTATAATGGATATGATGTAGTCAAAGCTAATTAATTGCTCTATATTCATCACCGCTCTGCCATTACAAAGTTCCTTCCCCTTCCTCTCAAGGGCTTTCCTCCTTCACTCCATACCGTTTCTGACTTCTTTCCATTGGTGTCCAAAGCTCTAAGGCTTTCTTAAATTAACACAGCATTCTTCCCCAAGCCTACTGACATTACTTCCTTGCACATTTGTCTGAAGTTCCTGCTCTGTTTCCTTCCACAGGTCTTCAGTCCTGAAGATCTGAACTGAACACAAGTCATCAGTGCCTTCTGGAATACGACTGCAGACATTCGCTGCTGGCTGATCTCCTGCTTTGCTCTCAGAGACTTGCTCTGAAGGCAGCTGAGTCAGAAGCGAGGCGCTGGACCTACCTTCTTGCACTGTCTCCCTTCCTCCTGTTTCAGGGGAGCGATGACCAGGTAGGGAGTAGCCTTGAGCCCTCCTCACACGCCCACCTTCCTGAGCAGCAGCCAAGGCACACCCGCAGAGCTGCACCGCACCAGCTGGCACTGTCTGTCTCCCAGCAGCAGGGCATTGATAACCACTGGCAAAACGCTATGCACTTCCAGCGTGATGTCAGCGTGTTAACCTCTGTCAGTCCCGCACCAGCACTGGCGAATGATTTTTTCTCTATTTTGTCTTTACAACATACCTTTGAAATATTCCATCTTAAAACGAAACAGTGGCTACTTAGAATACCTCTTATTTTCCTGTTTTCAAAATGAGCTGTCAATAATCAGTACTGACTACGCTGAACAACAGCTGAATTTAATCTTTTTTTTTTTTTTGAGCTTTTCTCAGTTCAGACTAGCAACCAAAACACAAGGAATTCTTTTTAAATGGCATAACCATAAAGCCTCTTTTACAATCTTACAGTATTTAGGTACGCACTGCTTCCTGGCTCAAAAAAAAAAAAAAAAAAGCCAATACTATAAAGAGATGAGATCAAAGACTGCAGGGAGAGATAGCATCGTTTATTACAGTAATGAAGACTACTGGAAAAAATACAGGTTTCCACAGATAAAACCACATCTATGTTCTCAGTCCACTCATAAGAACATCCCTGTTGAATTTCACTGTGATGACTCAGGGTCTGTATGCTTTCAGAGAACTTGAAAGACGGCTGGATTTTCAAAGCTGTTCCTTTCTTTTTTGTATTTACAGAATAAGAAGGTCCTATTTTCATTGTTCATAAACGTGGTTATTCACTGGTAAGCTTCAAGATGGATACAGGATCAGAGACATACCTAATCCAAGTTCAGGTCATGTGCAGTACCATCCTCTTACCTCCTACAGTGCTTTAAGATGTCATCTTTATCACAGTAAAATCTTTGGTTCTAGAAAATAGGATGAGGGCAACAGAAAAATATTTGGCATGGCAAACTAGTCCTGCCCATCTCTGGGTCTATGCTCATGCCAACAGCTACCACATTTAGTAACTGCAGGGAGTGGAAGCTCAAGATCAGATGGAACGCAAATGCCCTGCGCTCCCAACCGCAGTACGCAATGCAGTTGTTTCTCCCACTTGGGTTTAACACGTTTTTCTTAAAAATAAGTAAATAACAGCTTTACCACTTCCCTCCAGAACAAAAGAGGTTAATGCGATATAGACCTTCACCTGAAAATTGGAAGAGGATGGAAGAGCATGTGCCACCTTGGGTTCCTGGGCGTCGAGCAGCTGGTGCCAGTGGAATGCAAGCAAGGATACTGCCAACAAACGTGGAGTCCTCTGCACCAGCTCTGTACCACCTTCCATCACAAGGAGCATTTGCAGGGTGAGCTAAGAGCACAGCGCAGGCACTGCAGTCACGGGGGAGCAGATGGCAGGAGGAAACGGATGCAACGTTTGCAATTCTTCAGCCCTGCTGTGGATCTCCTGAGAAAGGATACACGCTTTGTTTCCAGGTTAAATCAGCTCTTACACCCACCCTCCGCCAGGCAGCGAACCAGCCAGCAGCACCTCAGTGGGAGAGGCAAATCCCACAACTTCTGCATCCCTGGGGAAATAGCAGAAGACTGATTAATTTAACACCGTTCCCTTTCTGAGGAAGAAAAACAGTAAGACAGCAAGGGGCAAAATGCATATGGATGTACCAGCACCTCCTTCCTTCTTTGGCAGAGCAAAGGAGGAGCAGACTCTGCACGTCCACCCTCTCCCCAGATCACAGCAGTCAGTCAAAGCAGGCGGGGAGAAGGGTTTTTCTGCAAAGCCTGTGCCTTTGAGGCAGCAGAAGGGCAGAGCTCAGTTTTACGACTGTTGGCCCCAACACAATTTGCCATTTACCAACTAATCCTCCTCCATTCGAGAGCGCAAGGCCTGCAAAAGCTCTCGTGTCCACTTCTCTGATTCTTCATTGTCCACACTGACAGAGAGAAGCCCAAGACCTAATCGGTGTGTAATTCAATCGCTGTCCAGGCTGTGTCACAGCACAATGCTCTGCTTGTAGTGCCACGGGTTAAGGCAGCCAGCTACTGTTATGCACCACAGCAGGTGTGAAGAATGTCACTCGCTCTAACTGTATGTTACCACTTCTGTCAAGGTCCACTTCTGATGCGACTTTCGCTCACCACTTAATGACTGTTTGTCTTACTGACAGCAAGCTAATTGTCGGCTGTACGGTAAAAGGGCACTCACAGTAGTTTTCATCTTGAATTGGGAATTCCTAAGCAGTGCAACATGGGCCTCGTACAAAGTCAAACCCTCTGTTGTCCAGATCCCCAAAATTCGGAGGGCTGCTGAAAATCTCTTTACTTCCTTAGTCTTATTCCAGCAAATACTACGTTATGACTTACAACATCCAAAGTGCTTCACTTTGCTGTGCCCCGCTGGACAGTGCCACGCACCGTTTGGTAACAGCTTACATCTGCAAAGCTCCTTCATACCTAATTCCGTTTAAATCAGTGACAGAGAGGCGCTTCAAAAAATCCTATCCACGTGTAGATGGATTGAAATCTCCAGAAAACAAGATGAAATGTGCCGCCAAACTTAAATACAGATCTTGGGCCACTTTGAGAATGGCATTCGGTGTGCTTCCAGGTTTTGTTTTATTTTAATTGGCTACACCAAAAGGAGAAGAAAGTTGCACCTCCATTTTTCTTGATTCACAGCACGGTGCCGGGAAGCTGAAGAAGAGGGGTACAGAGGAATAATGCAGGGCAACATCAGCCACTTCCCCTGAGTGAAGCAGTCCAGGTGTGCACAGCACCCAGCCATGCTACTGGGCAGATCAGGAGACAGTGGGGAACGATTGCTGGTAAGGCCACAGCAGCAAAAGTGAACTGCAATTTACTGGAACTGGTAAAACCAAAGGGACACTAAACCGGAGAATGCCTTCCTTCACACAGACGCACAGCAAGCACTTCGAAGTCATGTGCAACATTTCTTTCCCTGCATGCCAGCGACACGTCCAAGGGCTGTGAGTACAGAACGAGCACAGACACCACCTATTTCTAATGCGTCTACCTCCCTAGCAGCCTTGAGTATTTCACTCATGTAAAGTTTCCAGTGATCCTTCTCTAGGTCCTTAATTTTAACATGGAAACAATACAAGTCGGAGGAATACATGATGGAAGAACTGCACTGGGACAGAAATTGGTCAGGCCTGTTACAGGAGGAATAGCTTTTAGTCCAAAAGAACAACTGAAATCAGCTGGATAGCCTAACCAATCCAAGAGGCAAGTGAGACAGAAAGGAAATCATTTCCCTGCCACCACACAGACGATCGTAAGTCAGTATGCTTGGCTGTCTGGAGTTTTTTCTGTGTAATTCCATATGAACATTATGTCTAGCAACCTTACCTCATCTTGTAAAGGGATAAAATACTATGTCACTCTTTCAAATCCTGGGACGGTGGCAAGGGGATGAAGACCATTCAGCTTCTTACCACCCGCTGCAGAAAAGGGCATAGTATTCATTACTCAAGACATGAACTGGCCATCTGCACTTAGGACGTTAACAGGTCTTGCTCAGTGCTGAAGCCAAGCTGCTCATTTCACCCATACTTGTCTACTGCCATCACTGAGGGCTGATTTCCAAACATGGGCAGACAACAGCTTACATGGCAGGGGCCATGAAACATTCTTGCATCCTGAATCAGGATTTAGCAATGCCATGCGCCAAGCCTTAGAAGCATGTACAGCATTTACGACTGAGTACCTGCGGAAATCCCATTTCCTGACAAGGAGAGGCCTCCAATATTCTTGTTTTTCTCCTGGGCTTAGGCCACACTGTAATGAAAAATGGCCTGAATAATCCTTTCGTGGTTACACAGGGAAATGCCCTTGCTCAGCATTTCACTTCCTTACGGGAGTTTGGTCTGAGCTTGGTTGAGCAATCAGCAAAGACGCATGGAATGAAAAACCTGGTTGATGGGATACGATCGAAACCATGCACAGGGTAGGAACAAGAAACCTGCATCCCTGCCCCGTCCCCTTTGCTCTAGCCCTGGTTTGCTGCTGCTCTACCTTTGGTGTGGCCTTTCTGCACCTCTTCCTCAAACTCTGGTTGCTGCTGTCCAACCCCCACATCTCTGAACGCCCCCACGTTGTCTCCTCACCCTCCATTTACCTGGCACCATTTCCTCCACTCCTGCAGCTGCTTCTGAGCCCCAGTTTCTCTGATTTTGTCTTCTTCCCTGGCTGCTGGTTTTGGCAGCGTGTGTGTGAAGGCCAAGCTATCCCACCTAGCCAACTATCATCTGATCTCACCTCTGCCAGGCAGCTCACTGGAGCTTTCAACCAACAGCTACAAACACCAAACAACTGTGAAATGCTACCAGCCCTCCGAATTTCTCACACGTGGCCATGTACCTGACAAGACAGGTTCAGCAGCATGGAGATCAAACGTTTGTCATGACCCTGCTGGTATTTAGAGGTCCCTCAGCCTCATTTTGGGAACCAGCATCCATCCCTGGGCTATGTAGGCTCAGAATGCCAGCCCGTGTGCCGGTTCCACCATGATATGTTACAACAATTTTCTTCTGCTAAATGCTGAGGATAAAAACCCGACCTCTGCAGCACACTCCCTTTTCCTTCCCTCCTGCTGATCTGCTCTTCCTCTGGGTAGCTCAGAGCCCACCCCCTCCTACTGGCCATGACAGCGTACGTTCAAGCAGCTGCTAGGGCTGGATGAAGCACCTGCTCTGGGCAACAGCAGCTGGAGTTCATTTTGGGTCCAAAGGGCTGAGGCCAAGCAGGCTGACCGCATGTGCACTAATCCAGTATCATCACCAACTCCACCAACAACAGGTGCCTCTTTGAAGAGGGAGGGAAAAACTATTTGGGGAGGAATCAGAGCTTTATAAAGGATATCATGGGCCAGGTCCTCAGCTGGTACATGCTCAGTTAAAGCATGTATTCTCTTGAAGTTATATGAGTAATGCTCATATATGCCAGTAAAAGATTTGGCCCACTCTCAGTGCTGCTTCTGTCCCCTTTTCGGTTTTCCTCAGGATTTTTCACCTCCTCCCTTTGCTCTGCACTGATCTTTAGAAAGGAAAATAAACCTTCCTGTCCCTTGCTTCAGAACAAACAGCTGAAAGTCATGAACTACGAAGGGCCAACTGCAACACCCTTCTCTACACACGTAACATGCTCTTACCTCTGCCTTACCAGACGTGTCCCCCAGTCCTGCTTGGGTCCCAGAGTCCAGATCACGAGCATGCTTTAATAGGAACAAGGATGATCCTGTTCTGAAACACATCAAACCAAACCCAGGCATCATAAGAATTGACACGTACTTGCTCTTTTTTTTTTTTTTTCCTGAGCCCTGTCATTCTGAGCTCCAAAAAACAGTTCAACAAATCCGGTCTTACTCCTTGCAGTGACTCGGGTGCCTGTTTGCAGAGAACCTGGAAGCTCTCTAGAGCCCAAGTGCAGAACTGGATTCACAAAGGTGGCATCTGAACACATTGCCGAGAGCACTCTGCTTACAAAACCTGAGTGAAAAGCGGACTTCCAAATTCCTGATGATGCTCTTTTAGAGGGAAACACCATCTTGCTACAAGCTGCTCATGTGAACCGGTCACAGTTTTCCTAACGTATTCTAGGATTTATTTCCTTGTGCACCTTTCCATTGGTGCCTTTCTGAGATTTAGATTAGTTTAAGTCACTTTCCCCTTGGGAGTACGTCTCAGCTGGGTTAGACCACAGAAAGAAGCAAAGCAGCTGAAAGAGCAGAGCTGCTGGCCAGAACAGCACAGGAGGAAAAAAACAGTCACCGATCCTTAACAGTTACTGACATCTCATCCACGAGTACACACAGGTGTAAACTACGCTGTGTTGGCCTCCGCATCTCCGTGAGAGCCCGTGAATTTCCCCTGACAAGCACGGCCGCACAGGCTGGTGACGCTGGTGACAGTGCAGAGACACTCACAGAACGGCACAGGGCTAGAAACTGCCTCCCAGCTGCTGCAGGCTCACGGATTCCCTCGGAGGCTTTAACCGCAGTTCCAACGTGGGAAAACATCAAAGCACGTACAAACGTATGAAAAAGGCAAAGCTGCCCAGCCACGCATCTGTTGTGTGCACATCTACGCCTGAGGGAACCGCGTAGAGCGATGACCACTTTGCACGCTTAGTACCGAGCAGTACGGGTACCTCTGTGTTCCTGCCCTTCAGAGTAGGAGCAATACAACACTGAGCATCTGACAGGCACAGAGCTTCTCCTAAACCTCCGAATCCCCTCTGCGGCTCGCTGTCACCGGGCACATTTCACGCAGACCAGCTGCTCAGGATTTATGCAACCAGTTTTGGAGTATCAAAGCTAACTTTTTTGTCTTTGCCTCAGGCAGGCGCTTGGTATGCAGGATTTCTACCAGAGAACAAGCAGCTCTGTGAAATTCGCAAATACTCGGGAAAGTAATTTCTAAATTATAAAAATGGTAGTAATTGGAGCCAGTGGTCTCATAACCGAAAAGTAAAGACTTCACCGAACCACTCTGGGTAACGCCACAGTGTCCTGAAGACCAGAGTACGAAACTGCCCAGGACTGCCAGCTCATGTTGCTGGCTGCCTTCGGTGCCATGATTCCAGTGAAATCAGGCAAATGCCCAAATCTAGAGATCTGCACACAGACAATGAAATCAAAAATGATCTGTCTGATCCTTGCAAGCTGGCACAGGAGACTTTGCCTGGGACGCACTGCCACAGACTGCAATCTAACACCTGCCATCGTAAGAACTTTGTAATGGATTTAAAGCCATTAAAATTAGGTGGAAAATGATAGGAAAGGGAAACCCTACAGAACCACAACACCTACGTGATAAAGGATTATGTACAGACGGCCTATAAAAGGTGTTTTGAGCAGAAAGCAGCAATAAAGGGTCATTCTGTGCCTGGAACTAGGAGAGGAATTACTTCACAGGAGTTTACCATAGTCTTTAGGGCCTGTGCTGTTTGAGTGAAATCAGCCACTTCTGGTTTGTCCAATTCACCCCCATTAAAACCGGATTAAGACAAAATTTTAAACATTTACCTGATTAATGTTCACATTAAATTAAAAAAAAAGGACCATTTATGATTTTTTTTTCTCACTTTCATTTAAACTTTGAGAGGGATCTTTACCAGACAAAGACCGTGAAAACGGCTCATTCCTATTTTTTTGACGAATGCAAAAGCTAAAACATGTGGAATAATCTCCCCTGCAAACATCTTACAAACCTCTCACCACATCCGTGCTTCAATTTCTTCTTTCTCTCAAGCCAAGTAGCAAATGTCATCAGTCAAACCATTTAAGCCCCTGGAGTACCTGTATTTCAGAAGCAGGAGCTCTTGGTACTAGCAAGGACACTAAGAACACCGATTATCAGCAAAATACAGTAGCAGGACCATAAAAGGCTCCGGACCTTCATCAGAAGATATAGTTTACTGCAGGCAAGTATTACTAGAGCCCAAATATTCTCAGTATGGACAGAGTGCATCTGCTCATCCTCAACTCGAAGAGATCTGATGTTCTTTCAAGGGCCACTGAGGGTGGAGCGCACCTACCCAAGTTTACAGTGCCTGGAAGGCATCACCTGCAAGCACTGATTTCAGATGGCACAAGCTGTACCTAAAAAGGGGCACTGCCTTTTCCAACACGTCAGGTCTCATCTTCTCATTTGTCCAAAAATAAGTCCGGATTCTTATCCGCAGATGTGGAAAAGAAAGTAGAACAGGAAGGCAAGGGATACAACTTACGAAAGACTTGAGGTAGTTTGGGATTGCACAACTCCCTTATGTAACGCACTGCCTGGGGTGCACCACACGTCTGCAGAAATTCCTCAGAATCCCCTTAGATTTGTTCCAGCGCTGAGACCCAGCGGATTCCACCTGCAGTAAGTGACTGGACATACGGTGTGCCACGGACAGATCGCATCAATGAGCCTTACGTTGGCTGGCCTGTGCTTTTTTCAGTACAGTTTGAAATAACAATTGCAAAAATCCGAGGCAAACAAACCCTGCCAATTTAACCTTACTCCTAGGTGCGGCCTCTTCAAGAAACGAGATGGGTAGCATCAGCCAGTACCAGTGGAAATTAACAGTCCACTTACAGCATATTTGTGAGAGAAGAAATAGAGACTGAAGGGCCAAGTGCCGTGCTGCTGACCAGCTGAAGCACGCTGCTGCAGCTGCTGCTCAGCCTGGCTGCCACCCCTCTGCGGCCACCGGGCACACAGGCGGGGGCACAGGCAGCCCGCCGTGCTCCGGCTCTACTCACCGACCCCCTGCTCCAGCCGAACCGCTGGCTTCCTGAGAGCTGGCAGCTCTTCGGAGGCACAGATGAGGCGAAAAGACGACTCAGCATCCTAACAAGTTTGTAAGTACAGGGAGAAGAGACTAGGGGAGAGCAACCCAGTGTAGGTGGATCGTCAAAAGTTAACGTTTTGGAAAGAGCTTTGGGCAGAACAGCTACACAGCTCCTAGACACGAGTCAGCAGTGGCTGCAGTGCTGTTTTACTGGAAGCCCACGCACACGTACGCAGCCACAGACACTCCACCAGAGCCACGTGCAGCCTGATTTGAGGTGCGATGAGACAGACGAAGGTGTCAAACACGAAAAAGGTTGCGGCAGGGCAACAGTCACAGCCAATAGCCTGCCTGTGACAGTAGACGTGGTTACATCTTTTAGGCCTGGCTGGAAGAACCCACTCACCCACACAACACGACATACCTGCTCTTGGCACGGAGCTGCCTCTGGGGGCCACATGAGGTGGGGCAGGAGAAAAGGGAGAGGACGAGTTGGCCGGGGCTATGCTTTAGACATACTGACGTGCTACCAGGCTGTGGGCATACTCTGTTTGAAGTGAAAGACAGATTTCAATTGGTAAAGTTTCAACGATTTGTCCCCATAGCACAGTGGTTTACATCATTCAACATTTGGAAAGTGGTTTTAGAAAGAACCCCACTGCAACAAAAGGAAAAATATACTTCACAAATGACTTCCAAAATCAGAATTAATCAAAATACTTTGTGTACAGGATTTCACTGTGGTACCTTGTTTTAGGAAATGAAATACACGCATACATATGTGTGTATATATATATATATAGTGTGTAGATATTGTGCTGCAAGTAATGTTTAGCACATAAGAGCCCCAATACCAGGCTCCTGTCTGCTCTGTTTGATACCAACAAGAACAAGACACTCACTCTGGCAGAACCAGGCTCTAAGTTCAGCTTCTGAAAAGCCCTTCTCTTACACAGCTACAGCATGCTGATTTCACAGCACTAGAACGAAGTGGACCTTCCTGAACTCTTTACATTTGCTCAGTGACACAAAGACAAAAAAATCTATCCCAGAATGTTCCCCTCGCAGCTTGGTCGCAGTGCCACTGTCACCACAGGGCCATCTCATGTTTTGCTGATGACTGCTTTTACTGTAAGACCACTGTTAAAAAAAGTTGTTTTTCTATGCTCGCTTAAGTAGTAACCTCCCAAATTTCAGGCTGCTTTTTTAACTCTATGAGTCATACGGTACAAAAAGGCACAGAAAGAACTCAGAAGTCCTGCTGGCTTTTCTTCCATGGAAAAAGGGAAATGAAACAGAGCGGGATCAGACAAAACAGTGAAATGAAGCACCTGTTGAGCATAGCAAAGCACATGGATAAAGGGGAAAAATGACTTCAAGCCCAATACAAGCGACTGTGAATTCATGGGTGCTTGTATGAATCCTGCTCCATTTCCTGCCGGAGATCTTAGGTTTCACTTAATTACGAAATAAAGTCACGAACGAAGACGGCTAATTTACAGGAATACATATCATACGTTTATTTACTGCTTTCTTCTCTCTTAGCCCTCAATTTTCATCATAGCTATTGATGGCCGCTGAATGATCACATAAGGAAAGTGTTTGGCAGCGTTAGAGTATTTGCGAGGCACATGAAAAATCTGCCACAGCTAGGAAGAAGCTAACAGATGGTGGCTGGGCAGAAGCAACACAGCCACAATCCTTGCTACCTGTGGTTAAAGGACAGGAAACGCAAACTCCGGATTACAAACTGCAGCTTTAAAGGACAGACAATCAAGGTGGAAAATGGCCAGATTCAATTAAACGTTTGCTAGTAGTCTTAACAGAAAAGGGATCTTCAGATGACTGCTGAAGCCCTATGACAGTAACTCTGACACATCTCGTTTGTGACACCCTGCCGAAGAATTAAAAGAGGGGCACGCTGTAAGAGAGCTGCTTTTCTCTATACCATGCTGTGGTTGCTCGGCTTCCCACTCTGGCACACTGCTTTCAACACTCTTTCAAATATGCTGTATCAAAATACATTTTAGATGTCGAGCTTAGGGATATGGTTTAGTGGAGGACTTGTTAGTGTTAGGTCAGAGGTTGGACTCGGTGATCTTGGAGGTCTCTTCCAACCTAGACTGTTCTGTGATTCTGTGAAAATCATCCCAAATCATAAACATAAACCAAGACACCTTTCATCAAGGCACGTGCCTGACATTACGCATTTAAATAATCCCGGATTACGGGAATGAGGAGGGCCAATCCCGTCACCAATGCCATTTACAGAGCCCTTGCTTGCGACAGCTTGCACCGAACTACCTCCTCATGCTTTCCCTCAGTGTCCAACCTCTGTCACCCCAAGAAGGGCTGTTCTTTCAGGAAATCTGTAAGGCGCCTTCGTACTTCAGGACATAGCAGGAATAAAGAACTAACCCAGATTCACTCGTGTGACAGTCATATACGGACATTGTTAGCCCAAGTGGGCAGGAGCTTTTCTAAAGCATACGGTTTGGGAAAGATACCTAGAACTTTCTCCTCAGTTTAGCGTAGACGAAAAGCAGCTCAACTATCTTAAAAGCCCCCTACCTGATACCAGGCACTGTGCTTACTCCATGCCACGCTGAGATGTTACTACCTAGGAAACTGAAGAAACCACTCATCCTCCTAGGATACAGCGTTGTTTAAAAATCAAGACTGAGATCACACGTTTTTGGAACAGATAGATGGTAATTTCCCCAGTCCAGGTATGACCAGCACGTGAGACCACCTCATCCTGTGTAGCAAGAATCCCTAGATTAATTTGTAATGGAGATTTTCCATAGCAAATTTAACTGCAGTACCAATGACATGTATTGCCTTTAATTCTATGAGGCACAAAGCAAAATAAATTCAGTGGTGTTCTCATAAAACAAGCAGGTACCGAATGGATGGAGACCAAGGAAATTAGGAGTCAGTTTTCAGACTGGGCCCACGCTTCACGTGTAGCCTTAAGAAACGTCTTTGCATCTTAGTTCTCCATCGTCAACATGGGATAATGTAAAATACTGACTTCAGAAAGTCAGCATGTGATCACAAGTCCACTAATACCGATACGAGCATGCATGCACTAACAGGCTCAGAAATTACCATCATGAACATACAGGCCCATCTATCAAAACATACTATGAGCTTCTCCACACGGACGCAAGCTGACTTGCTTTCTATTTTGTCTTCACACTTGAAATTCTTTGGATTGCCCACAGGAAGGAGGTCACTGGATATTGTTTTATATTAGCAAGCCAATACTGCACACTCACAGACACACCACACTTGCTCTTTTTATTCTTCTTAGGCCTTCAGAGAATTATCGTGGAATTGTAGAACACACGCAACTGCTTTACTGGCTAAAAGCACGACAGCTGGCACGCAGGGAGCTGAAAAATAAGAGTCTGACATGCATCATCCCAGCAGAAGTCCCTAGTGCCACAACGATAAGCAATAATACCCTTACTGCCTGCAGAACTAGGTCACACAGTGTTGAACTGCCCTGTGAATATATCATAACTTGTGAATTCAGGTACTCGCTTTTGGGTTGAAACACTAAGGGCAAGCTGCACTCACATGCAGTTTAACCATAAATGTGGGTGGTTTTTATTTATTTACTTTTAACGGCAACTTCACACGGTTTTACTGAAACTTCTGGTTCAACTTGGCTACAGCATGAAGAATAAGCAGAAATAATGGGAAGTCACGTCAAACAAAGAGGTTTGAACAGCATAAAAGACTGAGGCACCGAACTAGAAGCACGTAAGATTCTGATGAGCAGCTCTCATGCCAGTCCCGGGCTGCTCTCCGCTGTGTGCTCTGCTCGAGGCAGTCAGATCCGATGACAATTAGAGCGCGCAATGGGCTGATGGCACTGCCCCTGGGGTCCCTGCGGACGGCTCTCTGGGGCAGCAGTCACCTGTTAGAAAAATATTCCACAGAGCAGCAGGCAGCATTACGCTTGCTCAGCAGAAAGTCACTGAACAGAAAAATGATTCTCAAATTTGAAGGGTGTACGGCGATGAGGGGAATTGGAGCCAGTTTTCAGATCAGGCCCACGCTTCACGCGTAGCCTTAAGAAATGTTTCCACCGCAGCAGCTTTACCCGCTGAAGGCAAAAGCTCAAGCAGTGACACGCAGAGCTCCGTCCACACAGCAAAGTGGCTGAAGAAGTCGGACGCCTGCATTTTCAAGTCACTTAACAGACTAAGGACTGGGACTGGAATACCTAAGACCAGTTTGACGCGACCACTCGCGGGGCTTTAAGCTGACCGGCGGCAGAATCCGCCTGCAGCCGGGCGCTGCCCAGCCCACGGCCGGGAGGGCTCCGCGCAGGGCCGCCCGCGGCGCCCACCCCTCACGAGGCTCCGGCGCTGAGGGGACGGGCACCGGGGCGGGGCGGCGGCGCCTGCCCGCGGGCACGCACGAAATGGCGGCGGCCGCTCCCTCCTCCCCCGGCGGGGAAGGGCGGGGGGGGAGCGGGCGGCGCCGCGCTCGGCAAGGTGCGCCCCAGGTGCCCGCCGCTATATGAGGCGGCGCGGCGGAGCGGCCCCGCTGCCCCCATGGCGGCGCCCGCCATGGCCGAGCCGCGCTCCAAGCGGCCCCGCGTGGCGCTGCCCGCCTGCCAGGCGCACCGCCCGCTGCCCGCCGGCCGGGTGAGGCAGAGCTTCCCGGTCGCCGTGGAGGAAGGCCTCTGCGGGGTCACCGGAGCCCTGCTGGAGCTCGCCTACAGCCTGCAGGCGCTGGTAAGGGGGCGGGGGTCTGGCAGCGCCCCGCTGCCGCTCGGCGCTGCCGTGCCCCGGGTGTGGGAAGCGCGGCGGCGGGCCGGGCCCCTGCGGTCACCCGCCCGGGGAGCTGCCTCTGTGGGGAGAGGGATGGGGAGTGCCGACGGCGCCGGCCTGTGACGCCTGGGTCGCTTCTTCCCCAAAGCTTGGCACGAAAAGGGCACGCGTGGGTAACCTGAGGTCGTAGTTTGCGAGGGGGCTCCTCGACAGCGGCAGTGTGCGCTCAACGGGGTGGAACATCGGGCATGGCTTTAGAAAAGTTACCTCTGATATCACGTAACGTGCATGTCAAAATCGTGTCTGGCCGCGTATCAAATGCTCAGGCAGCAAGTATTTTAATGAAGCCATTACAATAAAAGAGATGATCAATGCCAGGCATCCGCTGAGAAGCACCACGTTCCGCATATCCCCAAGATCTTTGATGAAGCTTGGTGTCGAGTATTAAACCAACAAGCATTAAGTATACAGCAAAACAACAGCTTTTTAAGCATCTGGATTAAAGTAATACTAGTGATAGGGAGCTGGGAGGGATGGAGGAAGCCTAATTAGAAACAGACAGTAGATAAACCTAAAAATGTGAACGCTTTAAACACATTTAATGATTTACACAAAAGATTTACCTTAACAGTTAAGCAGGGGTGGTAACTGTGGCTCTTCTTGAAGTCCTGCAGCACACTTGCACTGAAGATCTTGTTATAAAACATGGGGTTTCAACTCTTCTGTAAACAGAAACATGAATGAATGAATGGCTGCAGGAAAAGGATTATGCAAGTATTACAACGATGTTCTAAACAAAACATTCCAGCGTGTACTTGAACTAGAATGATTTACATTGCTGAATGTGTACGTCTCACAGGTGTGGGGGTATCCTAGATGGTAATTAAAATAAAACATCAACTTGTTGTATTGTGTATATGACTCTTCTCTTTTCTAAACAGATAAGCAACAGATGAAACACAACTATTTCATTATCTATGCAGGGCAACAGATCAAAGCAGGCAAGACAATAGGAACCAGAAAAACTTAGGAAATGCACACACTTGTCCTTCACCCCTCACAGGCAGACTATAAGGCAACGGCTTGGTACGCAGTACTCCCACCCAGACTGTCCAAGAGGCAAAAGCTGTGCTGTGCTGCATCTGCATGTTTAGGGAATGAGCAGATCAAGATACTGTAGCTCCCTCAATTCCTTTCTTGTGTATTTCCAGCTGTTGCCTCTGTCTTCAACATCAAAGTGGAGCAGAGCTAGTGCTGAAACCTCTGTAAGCTGGTGGCTTTCCACTGCTACCTCTCTCCAGTACATCCTGTTTATAGGACAGCAATGTCGCAGATAAAGTCCTTCTAACAGGAGAGCTGAGGGCTCTAATAGCATAGTCAAATTTTGCAGTGATTAAAGCCATTAACTTCCCATTTGGAACAGAACAAGTCCTGTGGTGGGTTTACAGTTTTAATAACTTCTGAAGTATTCTTGGCATGAGGTATATACAACACTCAATTATATTATGGTATAGCATTGTGCTGTGCGTGTTCAAAGTGTTCAGTGCTAGTATTCGTTGGGAATAGCATTCACCATAATGGAGGCGATAAATGGATGCAGTTATGCTTGTTCTCTTTTTGTATTTGCCTCAACTTTTTCATAGCTTTGAAAGCTTTCTGTTCACTGGAATGCTGGCCTGAAGAGAGAAATTGTATGTTCCCTGTACTGAGACTATGCTTTAAGAAGTAAAACAAACAAAACTTAGGAAAATACTCCAAGGATCTCAGCTAATTGAGAGAGCACATCAGTACTTATGGCTATGTATCTAGAATTAAAGGATAGGAGTTCTAATAGAAGTAAAGACTGTCTGTTACAGACAGTAAGACTTACTTTATTGCAGAAATGTGGATGAAGACCTTCAAAATGATCGTGCTGGTAGAACAAGTTCTTCTGGAAGTATCTCCGGGATTCTGATAAAGTCATGTTCTGCTGCAGGTAAATCCCATCTCTAGCAAATCCTAACATTCTGTTTGGTTTCTTGTTTGCTTAGGGTGAATATTTTGATCAATCACATGTGGCTCTACCAAATGTTTCCAAGTTCTTCTGCCATCAAGCTCTGGAAGAGAGAAAAGCTGCAGAGGCTTTGATGGAGTATCAGCAAGAAAGAGGAGGCCATTACTGTGCTAAAACCATCCAGGTGTGTAGCAAACAAGAAGTTTTTGAGCATTTGCAATGAGCTGTAATTATTCTAACTTGCATTGTAGCGTTGGTACTTCAGATTCCTGCATCCATCCTGTCAGATTTCCCGATACAATTTCCCTGTCATGTTAGTGTGCATGCTTTTGTTCTTGGTTACAACACCTGGAAGCTGTCAGACATGCAGTCCTAACTCTGTGTGGTTGCTCTTCTAGCCAAAAAGAATATAAACAATGGTCCCCTCTTCCTTACTCTCAGCTGGAGACTGCTGTTTGCAGTGTGCTGTGATGGATAACGTGAGGCTCCTTAAACTGTTTCAGTGCTAAAACAGCCAACTTGCCTGCCTTCACACTGAAACCAGATAGAAGCCTAGAAGGCAGATCTGTTACAGTTCAAGACAGACTTAGAACTAGAGATCTGTCTGACTCAGGTTTCACAGGTACAAAGGAGTAACTCAACGTTACCGGTAAAAACAGTAACAAAATTGTTAAAGGGGTGGATATTCCTCCAACAAGCTTGTATTCTCTTAGTACTTAATGCAGAATGCTCCCTTTGGACTATCATGGCATTTGGTAAGCTGTAGGAAAAAAAAAAAAAAGGCATTTCTGCTTTCTAAATCCCTGTTTCTTTAAAAAGTGTTTGGGTTCTGCCACTTATGTGTGTTTACAGCCATCCAACTCAGATAGAAGTAACAGCTGCTCCGAACTGGGAGGAGTTGTTAAATCCTAGCATGTCACATTTGGAGGGCCAGGTAAATTGCAGGAAAACAACACAATATGGTAAGATGAGCTGTTCATCTGTGTAAATCTAATTTTGTCTTTGCTTCTAGAAACCAAACTATGACTACACAGTCGGTCTGGTGAAAGCTCTGGAACTAGCAATGGTACAGTGGAAAACTATGACTCGGTATTTTGAAGAACTTTATGCCATAAGCATTGAAAATGCAGACCCTCATAGCGCAAGCACTATCAAGAAACAATTTATTGGGCCCAAAATCCGGAAGATCAAGCTGATGGGAGATCTTCTGACCAATGCTCGCAGGCTTGATTGTTCCCAAGATGGCAGAAATAGTCTTGGTGATTACTTTATGGACCGGTTGCAGAAGGAGTTCAGAACAGGCATAGAGTTGGAGTCCGGTCAGCAGTGCGGCCCCTGCCCACCTCTCCAGCAGGGTACAGGAGCTGCAGAAGGTTTGAAGCGACCCCAGAAAGATTTTTTCCAGCACAGGAATGACATAGGGCCAATATATGCAACCATCCACTGCACTGCCACGCTGCCACAGTGTAATAATGACGGGATAGGAGCAAAAGTGAAGCAGGGGAGGGAGGTAGTTTAATGCTGTGGCTGTTGCAGCTATGGGGCACCTCCTAAAGGCAGACCTGTGAAGAAGGGTGGCCTGGAGACGACAGCCCAGGAGACCTGATGCTGTATCACTCTACTGTTTTATACCCTTTCCCTCATCTTTTGAGCCACAGCTCAAAATCCAGCCCATACCATTGTTTTGCTTAAATGACAGCTAGGTTGCTAGTTAGCCTAGGTTGGCAGCATTAATCGTATTTTTATCTATGCAATTCTTCCTGGAAACCCAAAGCTTTTAGGCCTCTTCTGTCCTAAATGGTTAATGGGGTTAGCTCGTGCAAATTATTTTTAACAATATATATAACTCTTATTCAAAACAAACTTTAGTACAAAGTAATTTCTATTTGAGAGAAAAGCTAAATATTTTTTTATATTACTAGATATTTTATGCTAATGTAATGTAATGAACTTCTTAAAAGACTTTTTTTAAAACCAGTTTTGTCTTCTATCATAGTAGCAGCTTAAATAAGGAGTCCAATTCATTTATTTACAGCCCAGCTGTTTCTAGTTGTATGCTTCTCCAAGACGAAGGATGCAAACATTTCCTCACCAGTGGGAACATGACTATGTGCTGTTTTTCACTACACTTACTTGCCTTTTCTCATCCTCAGAAAGCAGATGAGGTAAATCAGGGGTTCACATCTAATGTTCAAAAAGACTTGGACAGTACTTTTAGATACGTGGTTTAACTCTTAGGTTGCCCTGTGTGGAGTCAGGAGTTGGACTCTGTGATCATCAGCATATTATATCATGGGAAGTTCCTCTCGCCTCCTACAAGAGTGCCTCTCTTTCTCAACATGGGCTGGCTACAAGAAGAGGAAGTGGCTAGATCAGCTACATAGCTTTTTTTTTTTTAATATACCACTTTTTTATGCATTTGGGTTTTGCTTTGTTGAAAGATTCTTACACTTTTATGTAACAGTGTAAATGATACACCTGTCATGGTTGAAAAATAAATTCAGTTGAATATTAAAAAGTGGCACGTAGCATCTACGGCGTATTCCTCATTTTACAACACAAATCTCTTCTCCAAGAGATTTTTGCATACAAATACAAAACAGTACCAGTACTTACCTGCTGTGGAGGAAGTTGGACATATGGCTTCAAAGACAAAAAGAGTAGACCCCAGAATTAAATAAATGCTAGAAGACTATTAAGGTAAGAACACTGCACAATGAAACATGGTCAGAAAACTCTTGACTTTGATGCACAGCTGCAGTTAATTCCCATTTCAGTAGAACTGCATTAGCTTACTTCATTTCTGGTAGCGTTGCAACACAGGATAGACAATTACAAGGCTGATGCTTCCTCAGACTTTCTGTTAATAATGATTTAGCTTTTCAGGGGCAGGGGTGGTTAGGGAGAAATCACTGTTAGGAACATGCTAGATTTGTCTGTTGGGGATGGCTGCTCTTGAATACATCAGTAATTTAAAAGATATTTCCATCTGGGCTGGATTCCAACACCCACTCTCACGCTGAGCATACCTTATTCAACAATTAGTTCCACTGACTACAACCCAACATGAATAAGAGCAATGGAATCCATCCTTCTCAGTATTAAAATATAGCTCACTTAATATGAATTGAGCAAAACGGCTAGTTGAGTTATAAACCAGTGCCAAATAAAAACAAGTAGTAGAGGCAATGCTAAACTGACTTCTACAACAGGCTCCTCCTTTAAGAGCGGTTACCTTTCTACAGCATAGGCACAGCTTCCAAGAAATTCATCTTAAATGAATTTTACCACAACAACAAACAAACACTTTTCAATGCAGGACTTACTCGCTGCTCCTTTTTCCCTGAAATAGTGCCATGTGTGTTTCTAAGATTCTTACCTTCACCTCTGCAGCCAAGTGTTACCAGCACATTTTCAGACTTCAGGCCTTTTTCTCTCCCTCTTCAAAAATACCTTCTGGACCCTCTGCCTGAAAAGACAGTTCTGTTAATTTTAGGTGAACTCACAATCAGCTATTTTCCCAGTTTATCCTCTGAAAAAGAAACAAGTAAATCAGTAACTGTAGGTAGCTGAAGTTTTTCTTGTCCACTTGTTGCTTGCGCTGTGAGGCACATCTGCCTATGAATATAATCTCTCTAAGTTTGTCAGCAATACCTGTCAGTTGTGAATAGGATGAGCCTCTCCATGCTTTGTAGCACAGCATGTACGATCTGCCTCTGCCTTCTCATCTTCATTTCAACCATACCCTGAGAAACGGAGATGAAGGGTGAATGTAGAACGCGTATTGGGGAAACAACATTTAAAGTAACCATACAGTTCTCTTCCTCAGCTGATTGTTTGTTCATATACATACTCTGTACTTGCAAAGCCATGTCCAAACCACCCAAACACACGACCTGCCCTGCTCAGAGCAGCCATCAGTACCCTATAATAACTGCATCTAAATTGGAAGCTCTGGAGAGACCTTATCTTTACTTGAAATTTTGAGTTACAACCAGAGGCTTCCAAACAGGTGTTGACCACGGCATATTTCTAAACGCTGCCATAAGCACTACCTATGGTTGTAGGGAAAGGGAGCTTGCTGCTGCCTACTCTCAGAGCAAGGAATTAGCTTACAGTCTATGGAGAACGTGCTGTCCTTCCTCTTCTCCACAATGGCCACACAAAATTGAGAAGAGCAGCTCAGGATTTTGTGTTTTGCAAGGACTTCTTTCAGGCATACCGCAGAAGGCAACATCTTTCTGGACAAACGTGTCTGTGGGCAAAATACTGGGAAGTGAATGTGAGTTTTGGTGGCAGCAGCACGAGATAAGTCTTCAAAGGCAGCTTCACTGGAAGACCCCTCTGAGCAGAGTTCACCAGCTGCTCATGGCTTCCTCCTGACTTTTTCACTTAAGTGAATTCATGCACTTAAGCATGTTCATGCACAGTTACAGTCTCTCTTGTATCGCTTGTCCAAGTCCAGCCATTTGTTACCACTTTGCCCAAATTCACCGCTCTGTGTGCAAGTCCGACAATGCTTTTTTAAGGGGTCAAATATAACCTAGAAGCACGCTTACAGTGGCAGAATATGCTACTGCATGAGGTAAGTATTAGGAAAATGACCTTTTCCACAAATTAATCTAATGATCTGCAAAGAGTTTGTGTGTTTTGAGTAGGTCACACGGCCAGCACCAAGCCTTGATATTCCAAGGGCCACGTTCAGCGTTACAGCATAAAACTATTTCTCATTTGTACTTTTTCTGTTATTGTGCGTGTAACATTATTTTGAATACAAGTTATTTTCACTTTTAGCTGTTTAGTGAAGATTTCAAAAAAAAAAAAAATCTGTTCGTTCCTTCTGGATCAAAGAACCTCTATAATAACAGCAGTGTTTCCACAAGCCTGCTACTCTGCCTCTCAGAACAGCTGGGAGATACACTTCTAAATGAGTAAGGGTGGTCAATAGCTGATCTCCTTGGGACGTATCATTTTTCAGCGCTGGATACAGTGAAAGAACAAACTTGTACACAGTCCAAAACATCTACCTAAAAAAATCTTCGGGGTAATGACAGAATGTGCCTAACAGTTCTTATCTTTGTCTGCATTTGAAGACAAGTCAGTAGAAAATGGGGGCTGCAGATTGGAAATTTTTGCAAAAACCTGTATCGTGTAACAACAAAAGAATCCGCCATGACGACAGCCCATCTGAGAAGTCACGGGCAGCGGACTGTGACCAGATCACCCGTCTGTTTTCTACTTTTTCAGATTTTCTCAGCCCCTTGCCTCACTGAAAACAGAGCCTTTGAGTTTAAATGAGCTGGAGTTTCACCAGCATTTATAACTGCAGAATGGAGATTAATTTTAGCCCACGTTAACTTTTAAAAAACCCCTAACTAGTTTAGTCATCGAGCTACTGAAACCGTGCAGTCGAGCTGCTGAAGGACGCCCGTATCGCAGAAAGAACCAGACCTCCAGCTCCAACCACCTTCCCCAGACGGGCCCGGCAGCCTTGAGAGACGTTACCAAAACCCTGCCGTTTTTCCAAGGCCCGACCTTTGCCACACGGCTGCCTAACACCACGAACTTACCGCGGGAGCGATCCCACCGCAGATCCCACACCTGCTGCCTGGCGAGGGGAAGCCAACCCCCGCAGCGGCTTCAGCACAAGGGTCGGCAGAAGCTCAGAGGGACCTGAAAGGCAAAGTTACGCGGCCGAGCTCGCGTGTGAGGAGCCCGGTGCTGACAGGGCTGCCCAGCACACGGCGCCCTCAGCGCGCATCCCGGATCCGTACCTGGGGCAGCGGCGCCCCGACAGCGCGGCCACCGAGCCTCAGCGGGTCCCGGTCACTTCTGCCCTCCGGACACGGGACGGGGCGGCGGTGCCCTCCCCGGGCTGTCAGGGCGGCGTGCGGGACCCGGCCCCGGCCCGCTCCGTGCCCCCGCACCCCCTCAGGCGGCCATGTCGCGGCGCCGCCGCCTCCCGCCCGGCTCGGCGCCCCCGGGCGGCCGCCCCCGGCTCTCCACAGCGCCGCTGCCCCCGCGAGGATCAGCCCCGGTCCGGCGGCCGCGGGGCGGGCAGGGGAAAGGAGCGGGGCGGGCGGCACCTGCGACTGCCGCCCCCCCCTCCCCGGGCATGGGCCGGGGCTCCGCGGGGGGCTCCGGCGTCCACGGCCCCCTCCCCGCCCCGCCCCGCCCCGCGCCGTCCCGCCGGGGGGCTCCGGCATAAAAAGGGCCCCGAGCGGCGCTCCCGGAGCGGTGCGGCTGGGGAGGGGGTCGGCGGCGGCGACAGCAGCAGCCGCTGAGAGGGTGCGAGGGTCTCCGCCGCTCAGCAGCCCGCAGGGAGCCGCCCGCTGTCCCCGACCCCCCGGTGTCGCCCCCTCTCCGCCGCCCCCATGGACTTACTGGGCCCCATGGAGATGACGGAGGGCTCCCTCTGCTCCTTCGCGGCCGCCGACGATTTCTACGACGACCCGTGCTTCAACACGTCGGACATGCACTTCTTCGAGGACCTGGACCCCCGGCTGGTGCACGTCGGGGGCCTGCTGAAGCCCGAGGAGCACCCGCACCACCACGGGCACCACCACGGGCACCCGCACGAGGAGGAGCACGTCCGGGCGCCCAGCGGGCACCACCAGGCCGGCCGCTGCCTGCTGTGGGCGTGCAAGGCGTGCAAGAGGAAGACCACCAACGCCGACCGCCGTAAGGCCGCCACCATGAGGGAGAGGCGGCGGCTCAGCAAGGTCAACGAGGCCTTCGAGACCCTCAAGCGCTGCACCTCCACCAACCCCAACCAGCGCCTGCCCAAGGTGGAGATCCTGCGCAATGCCATCCGCTACATCGAGAGCCTGCAGGCGCTGCTGCGGGAGCAGGAGGACGTTTACTACCCGGTGCTGGAGCACTACAGCGGGGAGTCGGACGCCTCCAGCCCCCGCTCCAACTGCTCCGACGGCATGGTGAGTGCCCCAGGGAAGAAGCCCTGTCACAGAGGCCCCTCAACCTCCATCATGGGGCGAGTCACCTCCTCCTGCCTTTCCCATAGCTGCTGGTTTACATCCTCCCCGGGCAGAAGATGAGGTCCCTTCTCCCGCCTTGAACTCCAGCAGCAAAGGGCAACAGGGTCCCCATGCCAGGCTCTCTAGGAAAAGAAGACAAATGCGTTACGTGCCTTTCCCAGGGGAAAAACCCTGGGAGAAGTTAGGCAGGTTTCCCTGTGCTGGGGGAGCTCTCAGGGAAGCAGTCCGGGATGGGCACCTGGGAACTCGGTGAGGTCTGAGCCCTCCTCATGCTTCAGAGCTCCTGGGGCACCTCCGTTCTCATCCTCTGCTGTGTCAGTACCGCAAAGGGCAGCAGCGAGGAAGGTCCCCTTTGGTCATGGTAATTACAGGGGAAAACTCACAGGGGAACTGATAAAAGAGTCTGGGTTTTGTTTTCTGCCATTCGTCATGATAACAGGACAGTCTAAGCAACAGTTGTTGTCTTTCTTGGCCTTTTTGAAAAAGGTTCTCCGTTTCTCCTCGCACTTCACCTCTCCAAAGACATTGCCCAGCAATAGGAAAAAGACCCCAGGCTTTCAGTCCTGGTCCCTCGTTACTGGGAGGGGAGAAGGGTTCCAGAGAGGCTGTCTCACTGCCTAATCTCTTCACTGAGGCTTGGACTCTGTGCTCTGACGCAGGGGTGGTGGGATGTGGTGCCTGGCATGCGGGACAGCTGCCTGGGATGGGATCACAAGGGCACTTTCAGACTTGAGATGATTTTCTATTTTTTGGTGAGGATAATCATCTCCGAGCTGAATGTATGGGACTGAGATAGTTGGCAGACGGGAGACAAGATTTACGCAAATGACCCCTCCTACAAATACTGCCTTTTATTTTCTTTTCATGGTAGATTAAAGTGTGGGAAACACATATATTGGTCAAGGACTAGGGTCTTATCTGTACAAAATGGAACTGGGAAGAGAGACTAACGGAAATCAAACTGGACAAAGGTAGACTAAAGGCTTTTTAAGAGGAACTCATGTTTGGAAAAGTCTTCAAAAATAAATCAAAAAAAAAAAAGAAAAGATTGGTTCCTCCCTTGGACTCCCTATCGTAAAATGAATGTAGGTATAGGGCAAGAACAGGCGAGAATGCTGGAAAACCTCATCTCTTTGGTAAACCTACAGCATTACTTCTAACAAGAGTGGCAATTTTCCTTTTGGAACAGCTGTGCCACAATATTTTTTTTTTGTTTTGTTTTTTTTTTTGGCAAGTTAAGGTCTGCCTCATCCTAAGACACAAACTTGATAGCATCTTAGCCAGGACTCGAGTGTTAGGGGATTGAAAACTGGGGACTGAAATACAAAATGAGATAGTTCTTGGGATTAGAGGAATAAGCTGTCCCCCAGCCAGTTGATCTCACTCAGATTGCTCTCCCTTCCAGATGGAGTACAGCGGGCCTCCTTGCAGCTCTCGTAGGAGAAACAGCTATGACAGTAGCTACTACACAGAATCACCAAATGGTGAGTATTTGAGTATTTGCTCTAATGGCAGTGCGAGAAACACGGCGACAGGGACAGCCAATGCAGCAGCCTCCCCTGTGCCTTCTCCGTCCCTGGTCACTTAGCTGACCCCAGCTGGGCTGAAAAAGGAACCTGCCTTTTCAGCCAGCGAGCTGCTGATGCTAGTAGAAGCATTGGATTTCCTCTAGATGTATTTGCAAGTATAGGGATATGTTACAGCTGCATTTCCTACGTTGCAAATATAACGTCCGGATAAAAATACATCCCTCCCTGCAACTAATCTTCAGTCTTTAACCATGTTTTGCATGAAGGCTGTTCTAACCAGATATCACTGACCCCAACTGGAGAAATTGCTGATGGAATTCCAATTTTCCATTCCCTTTTTATGTGCTGAAGTGAATCCCTGGATCCATCCTCCCCAAAAAATAGCATATTTTGCTTAGGTCTCTTCCGTTTTGCAAATTACAATGTCTTTCGTGATAACTGGCATCCTTCAGTGATACTCACTTCCTTTGAATCTTTATATGCTCACAAACAAATACACTTTCAGCCACTTGCTGGGCTTTTATGAAAGAACGACATCCTACTGACACACAGTGCTCATTGGATAAACTGATCATATCTTTGTCTTTAGATCCAAAGCATGGGAAGAGTTCTGTCGTTTCCAGCCTTGACTGCCTCTCAAGCATTGTGGAGAGAATTTCCACAGATAACTCCACATGTCCCATACTGCCTCCAGCTGAAACTGTTGCTGAAGGCAGTCCCTGTTCCCCCCAGGAAGGAGCAAGCCTGAATGATAGCGGAGCCCAAATTCCTTCCCCCACCAACTGCACCCCTCTTCCCCAGGATAGCAGCAGCAGCAACCCCATCTACCAAGTGCTATAAGGGCAGGTCCAGCGGGACTGCACTGAAAAGAAATCGCTCCATTCTGCCAAGCTCTGAGACCTGCCTTCTAAGACTGAAAAGACTTCAAGACTTGTTCCAGTTTTAAAGCATCATGCAAAATTCCTTATATAACTTTTCAAACCTGTATGACATCAAAATACACCTAGTTATTTATTGGTTGTTAAACTAAAGTTATTTAATATATCTAGAGATAAAATTGTATACCATGAAATGGCCAATGTTTTATCTGGGCTTTGGAGAATAGGAACTCTTGAACGTGGAGGAAAACAGAAATCTACAGCAGCAGTGGCATGACAGATCCTTCCTATTACCCCTTGTTCTGGCCAAAATAAGGTTGTGGACCATTTTTTGTAAAACATTTTGTATAATTGTAAATAAGAGTTGCTTTGGAAAAAAAAAAAAAAAAGGAAAAGAAAAAAAAAAAAACAACAAAATACTAAAAACAAAAAAGGAAAAAAATATTTAATGTTGCTTGGTTTGTTGTGCCAAACTTTAACTTTATATATTTATACAATGTGGTTGCCAAGAATGTTTTCAACAGTATTCTAAATAAAGACCCTTATTTATAAAATCTATGGTGTTATCTTGACTTTCATTAGAGCTTCTAGAATTACTAGTGCATTCAGGAGTGGTGTTAAGATCGCTGCCTTGGCAGGAAGAAGATACAGGCTCTGATTCAGCAACGAAATCAAGAACGTGCTTCAGCTGCACCACTTTCAATTACTTTGTGTAACAGCATTGCTGAACAGGGGTCTACCTTCTTCAAGTAGGTATCTTAGTAATTTCTAAACCAAGTCTTACATATTGATGGTCTTCACGAAATAGATTTGTGAAGTAAATAAGCATTTTTCCCCCCCCCCCCCCAAGTTTACAATTACATTGTAGGACTTGAGCTTACAAAGCTGTATCAGACCTACGAGTCTCAGTAACTCAGATCCTTCAACGTCCATTGCAGCTACCGTAAGTTAAAGCCCCGTGACCATATTTTGCAAGACCAGTACTACACCCTGAGACAAGCGTTCAGATTTTTCCATTCAGGTTTTAATTTTCAAGTGTTTGTACCACGTTCGTATCAGGTATGAGAATTAAATTTCAATTGATTTTCTGTCATAAAGGTCAAAGTATAGATCACAGTTTTCCTCAAGTTCAGGTCAGAATTTAGGCCAAAGAAAGGCAGTTTTAATTTGGATTTGAACTTTATGCATCTCTGGCAACACTCCTCCAGGGATTTATTTCTTGTTTAGAGCCTCGCTAAAAATTACCGGTGGGGTATGTTTCATTCAGTATACACGTGTAACCTTGCAAGCTTGCCCTGCTCAGGGATAAGCCTGGAGCAGATTGTCATTGATAAGTAACCAGCAGAGCGTATCTGTACATTCAGATGGGAATAACCGGCAGCTACAGTCCATATTCAACGACCTGTTCCTTGTCCTATCCCTGCGATTTGTGGCTTTTGTTTAAACTTCACATGAAACAAACAAACAAAACGAGATAGCAGCAGCTCTAAATGCTTTGGTGATTATTACAGAGGGTATTTGTGCAGCTCTTACCTCTTAAAAGGAAGAAGGGAACAGCTCACCAGCTCCCTCACTGTGTGTGGTTGTGACCATGGTGGATGACAAACTGGTGCTCTGAGGCACGGGACCACTGTGCAGATCGGAGGGGACTCCGAGGCAGGGCTGTCCCCTCTACACCTTTATCAACGTCCAGATCTGTAAAGGTGTCCCATTGACTTCGCTGTGGGCAGAAAACAGTCCAGGCTGTAAGTGTTGAGCTTACCCCTTTTTCCCCTCTTATTTACCTTCATTTTTCCCTTAAATATAAAAAGGAAATGAACTTGCGGTTGTGCTCGTTCATATTGTCATCAATCAAGAGTGCCTCTGCTAAGGTGAGAAAAATGCCCCATGCTATTTTGATCAAAGCCACTACCCTTACCGTAAAAAACTAAAGAAACACTGCTGGAGCCCCACACATCAGTCCTTCGCATATCAACTATAACAATTTCATTGGCCCCAGCAAACAAACAGGCCCACAATGAAAAAAATGCTTGTGAGAAATACCACGACCTTGCCGTCCCCGTACTCTGAGCCTGGTAAAAGCATCATGGATTCGAATTCACAATCACAATAACGGCAACCAAGAAATACTTTTGCCAGCTCAGGGACTCAGCAGACTATTTATATGAACTGGCAGCCCAAAGCTGCCCCTGTCTCACTTTGAGACCCGGCTTCTACAGGAGACAATAGGAAGCACCCCCCGTAGAGCTGGCAGGGCACGGCGGACGCAGGGTGCTTGTGCCCACCAACGTACATGCAGTTCCACGTGAAGTCATGTATATTGCATTTCAGTGATTTATTTTAGCAACCCAAGTTTCCACGTACTGATGTTAATGTTACAACAGAGAGCAAGCATTTAGCACATCCCAAAATAGATGGATGGATAAAGATGAAAAAAAAAATATTCGTAGATTTACTGTTGCAGAACCCATCTTTTTCCCACTGATGTCAGTGAGAGAAGTCCACAGGAGCAAGACCAAAGGGCATCGATGCTGATAAATACACACTTAGATTACAGCTATGTTTGTTTTTCAACTTAAGTAAGGAAAATGTACACCCTGTGCAATTTTTTCCCGTCTATTTCCAAGGCAGTATTTTCAAAATAAAGCCTGAAGTTCCTCTCCTCATCTGTGCATCAAGAGGATGGCGTGTTGCTGATGGAAGTACAGCCCGGTCCATGTGCAAACATTTCAAAGTTGGAAAAAATGTGGATTCTGAGCTTTGTTTCAGTTCCAGCTGCGAGAAGGAACATAAGCAGAGCTGAGGAAGAGACACAAGACTGACCTTTGCAAGCTTTGGTTCTTAAATTGGGGATCATCCCGCAAGGCAAACCGCAGTCTAGAAACACAACTACAGAAACACACCAGGGTGCACTACAGACACACACCAACAGGCTGAAGCCATCGATTGATAGCCTACGGGTTCCGATTCAATATTCTGCAGGATGAAGAGTGAAAAAATCTGAATCCGGCCAATGGCACCGACATGCAGAGCTTGGGGAAAACTGCGGAGCACTGCAAACCAGACCCTTCATCTTCCCAAGCTGCTTTGACAGGGCGAGTCAGAGCCAGACCAAATGTGGGTGTGAAACTTTCCATTGGATTTTAGAACTGTTTGATGCTTCCTACAGAAGGCTACCTCCAGAAAGTCAGATAACTACTACTAATTAAAGGAAATTAGCTGCTCTCGAACGTGAAGATAAGTGTGTATCTTAGCAATGTTTGGTTTGATTTGGTAGCTTCAGAAAGCTCTGCTGAAGCTGCATGACAAAACCGGCACTATTTATCTTACTCAAACTTACTCAAACTGTTGCAATGGATAAGGAGAAAGGGCATAAATGTGTACGTTAATTCTGTATGCTAAGTGCTTTGGTTTTGAAATTTCACCAGGACATTTACAAATAGACCAAAAAAAGGGAACTTTTTTCTATTTTCAGTATGTCACACAACAAAAAAAGTGCAATAAAATTGATTTTTTTAAATAACTCTGATTTTTTTAAATACACCCTTTCCCAAATTATCATCAAGACTGCTACAGAAATATTCACAAACCAAAAATTCAATTTTAGCTGTAAGGAAAATATTAACTCCTGCTGGGATATTTTTCCTTTTAAAATATTTTATCAGCTGTATCCAATAGTAATAAAGCAATATTAAAATTGGCAGTTTTGTACCAGGTGCTGCTCTTTTAAAATGACTTGTCATTTTAAGCACAAGATGAAGACCTTCTGTCAGACCTTACTGAATGGGGGAGGAAAAACAGTTTGCATTTTACCGTTTACATTTTGCAGAGATACTTGAAAGTGCAAAACCTGCTCATTTCACTTGTAAAAGCAGTATTATCATCACCAGGAGAAGCACATCCAAAGGCAAAACAGAGAAGCAACCAAGACACCACCTGCATGTTAAATTAAATTATTTCCCTCTCGATTAAAATTATTAATTTGTCCCTTGAAATCAGTGGCTGAGCTTCCAGTAAAGAAATAATAGGCCCAGTGCCAAACATCCCAGAGGTCATCTTGGGAGGTATACCTGAGTCCCTCACTAAGCACTACTTACTGCTGCTTCTCTGCTAGCCCTGCCTCAGCCTTTCAAATCACATTTTTCAGTAAATGTGTTGCACAGCCATGACGTTCTCTCCCTGCTCTATGCAGCTCCCTTCTCAAAAAGTTTGTTGCACAGCTGGGAATGACATTAAGTAGAGACTAGTGGCTCACCACTCAGTATTTGGGATGTCAGGGCTAACAAGGGACAGAATGAGCCTTAGTGTAACACAGAAGAGCCCCCGCATTGTCCCTTCCCGCCCAGGTCCCATCAGGAATTAGGAACTTAAATAACTTTTACTTTCTATACGGGTCTTAACAACATCAACAAGTGTGGTATTTTATATAAGACTCAAGGAATAACCCCGTATTCATCAGTAGGCAGGCAAATACTGAGTGTGAAGTGAAGCTTTCCACTATTTGTATGAAAATGCATTTAAAATTATGACAAAAAACTAATAACCTACTTCAGGGAGGTTGTGATCGGTATGTTTTCTGTTTGTTTTGTTCTGTTTTTTGCTTGGAGTCAGATTGATTTAGAAGCCTGGGTCTCAGCACAGTCAGCTAATGTTGCAAGTGCACGGTTGTAAAGTAAGTCTCCCAGCCTTAAGGGAGATCGGGAGGTGCTGGATAAAAACCTGCAACTGTGGAAACCCTCGGAACACCAGTCCCCCCTTGGCAGCCTGAACTGACCTTGAGCTTTTTTTTTGTCCAACAGCAGCATCTGCTGGATAACTTGCAGACTGCATTTCTTTGTGAGGTCAGCTCTCGGTGAGTTGAATGTTCTGTTTTCTCATCTTTTCCTAATGGAGAATCAGTTGGTGGAGAAACAGCAAAAATATTTACTGTCTTCAGTCACCATCTGGAGCCCCACACACCAGGAAAATGCCAAGTACTTTGCTACCAAAGAGCCTTCTTGAAAAGACAGGAGAAAATTGGAAGGAATAGCAGTTTGTTTGTTTTTTATTGATGCACAAATCTGGGGAAATTGGTCTATTTTTCTTTGGGGATGGCCTGAGCTGTTAGAAATAGTGCCGGGGGAGACAGGTCACTTACCAGAAGGCAGATGAGGCACAGGCACAAGAGCAGATGACAGTGGGCTTGCGATGCCATTCTCTGGTCCTCAGTGGTACGCAAACCTCGGCATGCACAGTCACCTCCACCTAAAATGCAGGGGTAGAACAGGACAAGCTGAGAAACAGTCTTACATAATATTTGGAAAGAACTATTCAACCTATGCAAGGAAAACATTAGCAAGTGTGGAGATGACACACCTAAAGATCCTTACTTACATATCTTACACCTTGGCCATAAAACATTCCTTCACGCCGACGCTTTACTTCTGAATCCTCAAACGAATGCACTTGGCTGACAAAACCTGAATGACTTGTATTTTACCTGTGGCTTAGCTTCACGTTCTGGGAGGATGTAAGGGTCCTCTTGGGTCACTGACGACCGCTGTGTGCAGCGCCCTACGTCTGACTGACTGTGAGCCAGGATGTTTGTACAAGTAAAACAAAGTCTTGTCGTTACAACTCTCTTTACTTTGCCTTCTGCTACTTGTGGGTTTCCCGAGGCTGCAACTCAGACAATCCATGTGCCTTTTATGCTAACGGGCATATTTTATTCCTACTTGCTGCCACGTGAGTGGAAATTGTATTATTGCAATTAATAGGCAACTTGTGCTTCTTGGTTTCCCAGGCCGGCAGAGGGCAGCATTTCTATGAAAAAGAGGAATTGGGTGATTTCTTCAGCGCATACACAAAGTATTTTCTTCCTAAACTTGTACGTGTATCACTTCTTCAGTTCAGGTACAGCATTTCACGCCACGACAACCGAAGTCAATGTACTGAATTCCTGCCTTGTGTAACTTCATTGGTTGTACTGGCAGCTGGCACTGCGTTGGCACCCTTATCTGTAGGATTTATCGCAGTGAGGCCAAATTCATGGCTTGCGGAGATTCACTTCCATGTGAATAATCACAGCCGTTTCTGTCTATATGGCAAAGCGTCCCTGTGAGTTGAATAAAGGTGGCTAGGATAAAGACTTATTATAGCTAAGCATTACACGACAGCTTGTAGGTGGAGTCCTGTTCTTCAAATAGGCCGGCTAATGCTCCCACTACAAACATAACGCCGCAGAAATACAAACGAATACAGGGAAGAACATGTGTCACACTAGCCATTTCCTTCGGTTTGGAAAGGAAGCATGGTATGCGCTCAACACAGATGCTCCACGCTCTCGAAGGCGGTCTTCTAGAGAACTAGACACTTGAAATAGCTTGCAGTTTAGAGCCAGCTGCACAAAATGTAGGCCCAAACATGCCTTTAAAAAGCTGCACAAATGCCAATTACATTAAACGCTATGAAAAAAGCAACAAAGTAATGTGCCTAATTAACAAAGCTAGAGATGGAGCCAGCCATTTGGTTTGAAGTACTTCCAAGAGAGATGTTAAATCCAACGGCCAGGGCAACTCTGGAAGAAATAAATTAACATGCTGGGTTAATATTTCAAGCTCTGTGGGCGTAAACTGCGTGTGGTGAGGGGAAGCAAAGGTAAAAATATCGCAGGGTACTATTTTGTTTGTTTGCCAAGGACACTTTAGCTTTTGCCATTTATTTATTCTTCACAGTATGCTACAAAATATGCAAGACGACAAAATTATTGGCACTGCGTCACTGAATTTCCCAAACTTATCTTTTTGCCACCTGTTTGATCAATCTCAAGGTCAAGAGAAACCATTGTTTTGAGTGAATGAATTACGGCATAGGCACATTTGTGAAAAATACATTAGCAGTGTTCTTTTATCTTTAGTACTATGTGCAACCACAGCTTAAAGAAGCCATTTACCATGGGGCTTCTGTGAGAAGTAAGATGGAGTGGTTTGTGTGGCTTTCTATTTTTTTTGTTTGTTTGAAATTAGTTGGAAACAGAAGTGCTGAGGTACTAACAGGCCAACTGCTGTTCCTACCCCTGCCATCAGACCAGTTCCAAAGAGTGTTTATCAATATGGTGATAAGTGCTATACACATACATACATATATATATACATAAATAAAAGACAAAACTCACTCACAAGCATTATGGACCTTTGACTTCAGCCTGGGCGTGGAAGAGGAAGGCGCTGTTCTGCTGTCAGCTCTGCCTGGCACAAATTCTGTGGACATGACATCAAGGCTCAGTTCTTCAACATCTCTCTTGCTGTCTTCTGTCATGAGAAAGATATTCAGGTTAAAAAAAATAAAACGCAAGCTCCTGCTAGTTAAATGCAACCTAGTGAATTGTCCATGGACAAGTAGAACCAAGATTCTATGGACCTCAGGTCTCTGCTGTCTATGAGCAGGAAGGATCATGATTTTCCATTTGAAGCTAGATAAATCTGATCTAGAGCTCTGTGGTTAGAGATGTACTTTCCCTTCTCACTTTAGAATTACAAAGGTATCAGAGTGACAAAAAAAAAAGCTGTTCCTTAGGTGTGGATGACAAAACGTTATTGCCTCTTAAATACAAATGATAATTATTAAAAAGACGGAAAAGGCTGATCAATTCATTCAATCCTCATACCTGATGGGTATGTAGTGATTCCTGCACATTTGTTTTGCAGCTGAAGCGACATACTTTTGACACATCTTAGCTTTGTGGTGTCTGAAGGCACGTGACCTTCAAGCACTTCATGACCATCGACATTACCTGTGGCTTTCATGTGGTGGGATTTTTTATTTGCTTTCTTGTGTTTTGGTGGTGGGTTTTTTGTTGTTGTTGATTTGTTTTTTGGTACGTCATGCAATATAGAAGTTTAAAAAAATAATCAAAACCCATGTCTACTTCCATGTCTTCAATTTAAGACACCAGTGGCTACAGCAGCTGACCCTTTAGAAACCTTGGTTGGTTGAGCAGATGTCTAGGTACTTAAGGCTCATTTATTAATTTTTCCACATCACTATTTATGTACTTGTTAAATTGCTGTCTACAGACTAACATTTATTGGTCAGGGTGAATTAAAAGTCTGTTTTTTTAACCAAATTAATTAGTTTTATATTTTCACTGCTACAAATTTTACTTGATGTTTTGAGAGCCCATGTCTAGCCTGATTTCCAGTTTGACTAGATGTTCTTCAGACCTCCTGGACCTTTGACATGCATGGATGAAAATGCAAGCCTTTATGCACAAACATCATAGTTATAAACATATGCTCAGGAAAACTGGCAGTAATTTCATTGAATTCCCACATCACCTTTTCTGGGATGTGCTGTTCTTTTGAGCATACATTTATTTGCTTGGCTTACGTGGTGGTCAAACTGGGCTACAGAAGCGCAGCACCGCTGTAGCACTTCTGCATGGAGATCTCTTCAGCTGCTGAAGGGCTCTTAAGGGAATTACTGCGAGAAAGCAAATAAAAAGCTAAACTACTTCTAAATACATAAAATACCATCTTTTCCTCCACATTTTATTAGGCAGGATGCCTGTAAGCTAGAAAACAGTCCTAAAAGAACCCATAGGAATATTTTTTATCTGTAATTAGTCTGAAAAATTCCACAGAAGGCAGGCCCTTAGTATGGATTTGCATACTGGGTACCCCTTTTCTCCCATCCTTTCATAGGAAAACCCGTAAGTATGCTCCTGTAGGAGCTCTTGTAGGATAGGCAGCCGTCCTAAAAGCACAGAAAGATCCACCTTGACATGAGAACAGAGCCCATCTAAGGAAGATCCACTTCTGAATTCTCGGTGGCCAACTCTGAGCATCTTATGCCACCGTGATCTTTCTCAGCTTCCTCGTTATTCCCCAGCCCCTTTTATTTCTGGAATACCTAGAGGCAAGGAGTACAACTGCAAAGCCTGGCAGAATCCACAGATGAATCAGACTGAATCAGTAAACAATGACTAAACGCACAGCGTCTTAGGAACAAGCATGCCACGGTGCTTCATAAGCCAAGCCATTTAAATACAGGCCTACTGCAGATCTCGTGTATTAGCAGGAATATCTCAGCCACAGTCTGTAGGGCCGATACAACCCTTTTGCACCGTTCTTTCTAGAGAAGGCTTTCCCAGGTCCTGGGAACTATGGACAGAGCGTCCTCCTGCTCCCTGGAGTGCTCAGTTACAGCACATCCCAACAAGGGAAGGCTGAGCACAAGCTAACAGAGGTGCCATCCGTTCACTATTAGCACTGATCTAGCTCTCAGCACCTCACTTAACTGGAACAAAAGCCTACTATTTGGCTCAGGAACAAGCCAAAATCAGGCAATCTGCATCCTCAGCAGCTGGCCAGAGATTTGTGACAGAAGGTGGATTTTGCTTTCCATTCACTCACACTCGCGTTGTATAAATCCTGGTTATTTACTGAGGAAACGCAGCAGATTTCATCCTTAGTGCCGATTATTTAACTAGCATGACTGAACTATTATACTTTATATCTCTTCATATGCAGCACACAAAGAATTACTTTAACAGGATTAAGCATCATATTTCATGGGACTGGCCACATAAATATTTACAAAGCTAGAGAACAGCAAAGACATCCCAGAGTTATTGATTCATGTCAAATATTGAGAAGCTGGGTTAATCAAGGGATTTAAGCAATGCTTTAAACATTTGAGTCAGCATGGTTGAGATTTATTTCAACTATTCTTACCCTTCAACACCAAAAGTTTTACAAACCATTTACGAAGATGAAGATTTACAGGCCGTTTTCCCACCTGCTCATCTGAGAACATTTCAGTCAGTGCTGTAAACTCAGGGTAGGCCAGAGAAATAACAACAGTTGTTAAGTGAATCATTCAACAAAAGTAAAGCTCTCATTTCAATTAAAAAAAAAATAAGAGAGAAAGAAATGATCTAATCATTTTGATGTATTAGAGAAATAGTCAGCTAACAGGCAAGCATAGGTTTTGTGTAAAATGCAGCATGTTCTCTCCTCTTCAGTCAGAAAGAGACCCTAATTTATTTATTTGGTGGTTAAATGAAAAACTTGAGGCACTGAGAACTGCACACCTTGTTCAAGAAAAGACTAGTGCCTCCTGTTCTGTATTCTGTAAATTCTACACGTGAAATATGTATGTCTGTCTCTATGGGATCGCGTCTGTTCCTGTGTGTTTGCGCACCTGCAGATCAGCTGAGATTTTAAAAACGTCACTACAGCATTAGTAGAGTTTCATTTTCAGAAAAAGCTGACTAGGCCCATCTCAGAAAGGCAAGGGCCTTTGATGACTCTCCAAAACCTCTAAATAAAATAAAGCCAAATCGCTAGTCACTTTTGAAACTCTAGCAGTAGTACTTGGTAGGAGTGACATCGATCAGCTCTATGTGCACGCGTTTACTCTTTTAGACATGTAAATTTAGAGCCTTCAGGATTACTTCACCCAGCTCCTAGTAACACATATTTAGCAGCTTCCATAAGCATGTTTTCGTTACGCGCTGACATGAATCTTCCAATACTGTAAGTTGAATTTCCCTTGTCACCGGCAGCTTGTTTTGCTGGATCTCGCCTAGATCAGCAAGACAAAGACAGAGACAAACCTATACCCTTCACAGAAACACGCTCTGCAACAAAGTGACACATCAGCAAAGCTGTGTGCCTTATTTCGGTTACTTAAAGTAGATTCTCCCTTGATTTCTTGAGGAACGATCATTTCTGTTTTGGGGAATGCTCACCAAAGGTAAATCCTGACACTTTTACTACAGCCTTGACTAAAGTACACCTAGAAAAGGATACCATTTCTGATCAACCCGTGTGCTTCAAGAGAAGCACAGGGCCTGGCCCAGTCCAGCTACGTGCTGGATTCAGGCAGGCGCTGGGTGTAAGACAGCCATTTGCAGCACATGCTGCCCTTCTTGCCAGGAAGGAAGGGGCAATCTTCTCTTTCCCTAAGAGAAACAGAGCCTGGAAACCATCTGACCCTTCTGCAAGCAACAGAACGCTCCTTGTTTGTGTGCGCAATCCCCATCGTATTTACCCAGATTCACCTCCCATAACCAAATGGATTCAGGTGGGAGTTTCTCTGAGTTAACGATGTGAGTAAAGACCAATGACAATCTCTAACGTAAGGCAATATTACGTTCATTTTTTTCCCAGAGCAATTTCCATTTATCTCACAGCTTTACACCCATCTATGCAATGCTGACGTTTCCACACTGGCACTCTTTCCGAAGGATCCTGGAGGGGTCTGCAAAACAAAGCCAGCCTTCACTCACAGTCAAACACAGCCCAGGACGAACGGATGGACAACAAAATGCAATCCAGCAGGCGGAGCGCAGCAAACGTTTCTCATCTCACAGCGAAGCCATGCAATGGTTGAAGAACATGGGTGAATATGAAGGCCATATTCAAGCAAAACCTAGGGAATTTGGGAGAAAAAAAAAAAAAAAAAAAGCTTGATAAGCATACAGGAACTCGCACTCAATCTATCCAGCTTCTATTCCTGTGGCTACTCTCCCTAAAAGCAGCATGACTTCCCTGAACTGGGCTTTGTGCTGCACAGCCCTTCAGGCATGCGGCACCTCTATGGCTCCCTCAGCCAACGTCAAGCACCAATCAATTATTTTCTCCTTCATTCTCATTCTTTCCATGGAACGCTTTCATCCAGCTATTGACCGTCCAAAGGGGTAAATCTAACCTTCCAGAAAAGTAATATCATCTCTGCGAGTGCAGCTTTGTTTGTTTTTAAATGAGTTTCAAGGACAGAGCGAGTACATTGCATGTTCAAGTACATCGCAGCTTTCCATCTGAAGACCTCAAACCCAATGATTTACAAGGATCAATATTAACAGAGCAATTCACAGCATGCTGTAATCTAGAACTGATGAAGAACTGCATAGAAGTACTGGTGAGTTGTCATGAATTTAATACAAACCAGCACAGATTGAATTACAGCGTTCAAGCATTACAAAACTGGTATTCCAACTCTGTCTGCCTTTTTGTTCTGAGATTACAACTCTTACAAATAAATCTCTCCCTCTCAGCTTCAAAACATTTTCAAAGTGCTCTCCAACTGTATCCAGAGATGCACGTAAAGTCACAAGTTTTCTAAATGTCTCTTTTCCCTATTTTTTTGCTTTTCTTAGAACAGTCAAGAAGTTTTGTAAGAACCCTTTTGTCTGAAAATAAGCTGGCTGATGTACTCGGACTTGGCAGGCTTAAATTTCAGGAGCCGGTGCTTCATCGGTGGTTCCCATTGTCGGTCTCCTTGTCGGGTACCTCAGGGAACGAAGAGGCTAACGAGATGTGCAGAATGAGGTGCTCTTGTGATACTAGCAAAGCACCAAAGCATAAAGCAAAGCTTCCTTGTGTGCTTTCCGTGCCTATACAACACTCTGTGATGTCGATCTACGAATCCAGCATCTTCCTGAAGTGCTAAAATGACTTCATAAGAAAAGAAAAAAACGTTCAAAGGTTATTAGGTTTAGGTGTATTAGGGAACGTATGCTCAGTCATGCCCCACGCCCTAAAACGAGAGGAAAAACCCCTTGGAGTTCAGATTAGAAATCAGTGAGCTTCTCAACCACAGCGCTAAGCAGAGAGCAGGGGATTTAGACACGAACAGCACACAATCCTGCAAGCTAAGTTTTTCTTTGTGGCCAGAATTTAGGCTGCTGTCTGAAAGACAACCTACCTTTCATTGTATACTGTTACCCCGCGGATGCTGAAGCGTAGGGCAACAGAGGTGATGCCAGGACACCCGACACAGAGGCGAAAGGACTTACTCTTCCTGTGTCATCAGAACACAGCGGGGTGACCTAGCTCAAAGGATAACATTAGCAAGGGGACTGACTCCTTTTTTCTGTTACACAGGAGTTTAAACGATAAAACAGACATGTCTCAAAGCTGCACTTCCGCTGTCACCGCTAAAAGTGTTGATTTAGAAGAACAGCAAAGGTTGTAGGCACTCCAAAGGACGTCAATAGGACTGCTCAAACTGCATCTATGCCCTCCTGGGTAGCAGCTGTGCAACTGTGCCCTCTCAGAAGGCTCCCAGACTGAAATACCTTTCTACACCCCACAGCATTTTTTTCCCCCTCCTTTAGCCAGGCTTTGGTCAGCCACAGCTCAAGGCAGATCATCAAAATCCCTCCCCAGAATCAATTCGAGCAATAAAATGTAATTCCAAGGCCAACATCTTTTAATGCATTTTGAGACTTTCTGATAACATTACCTTCTTTCTGATAACATTACCGGAATCCTTTCCCAGACTGTGAAACATTTGAACAACCCACCAAATCTGTGCCTCCCGCCCAGGTCTCCCAGCACTCTTAAAACTTCGTTAGTTCTTTTTGGCAAGCAAAACTTTGTAACGTACCTATTAAACTTAACACGACAAGAGTTATTGGGGAAAAACTAGATAATTCCTGGACACGCACATCCAGCTACATAGGAGGACCTCCCTGTTTAACTTCTCTTTCCTGGGTGGAGAAGATACCCATCAGGGAGGTACAAAGAGGACTGCTCTCAGGTCACTGACAAGGGATGTAAACTTCTACTCTTTCGTTAACTTCACCGCCGTCAGTGGAGCCCGACAGGTGATCAAATGCATGGCCCTGCCTCTACCAATTACTGCGTTGTCTATAACGCAGGGCTGAACGCACAGAGGAGACAGACAGCTATTCTGAAACTGGAAAGACTGAGCATGCACGTGCCTGACTGGGACAGAATTACAGACGTTCACCCCACGCGCACGGTGGGTGACAGAATCTCATTAAGGCCCTAAAAGTCACTGCAGAGTAAGGGGAGACCCTTCAGCATCCCAGCAGCTGAAGACGGAGGCTTGTGGTTTGAGCCAAAATAAATGGTTATAACATGGGTACCTTTCAGTGGGACTAGAGGGGCAGAAGTGCTGCTATGCAGTTTGGGATTAAATGAACCCCTGGGGAAAAATTTTGCCCCTAAATTGGAATAGCTTTGAAAACAATTAGGTTTGCTTTATCTATCGTAGTTCAAATATTTCCATTTGAAAAGGATTTTTATTAATTCCTTATTTTTACACAAACCCAGAATTTTATATCACTACAGGGCAGGCTGAAATGAAAGCTTGGATGACACACAGCACCTACTGGACTGAACTAAAACATTCGTTTTGCATATTATCAACTAGGTAGCAGTTGATTTATCAACTGTCACTAATTAATTAAAACCATATTATAATCTTCAGTGCAAAGCATTCTTTGCGTTTTAGTTGGTAGATACTTTCTGCTATGTACCTTATTTAATAACGATCTTATTTTCTAATAGTTTCCTTCTTACTCTTCAATAAAAACTTGGAAAGTGACGTTCTCTTTTCCTTTTCCACATCAAAATAACGTGTAAACTTATTTTTCCAATTTGTATTTCTAAGGCAGCTTCTTATTGCGGTGGCTACATTGCTCCAGATCCCTCAGCTCCCCCTCACCCGTTAATCTCTGATCTGGAGCCTGCTCACGGATCTTTTGCAGGAGGCAGCTCTCGGTGGCTGCCAGCTCTCCTTTCCCAATTACAGCCTTTGTATCTTCAAAGAAACCTCACAGGTCGCTTTAGCGCGGCCTCTCCACCTGAGCCCACGACAACTGCCTTTAAGCAAACCTTCCACGTTTTAACACGTACCTTCAGGTCACTTCTACGGTCCTGGACCAGCCTCCCACAGACACCCAGGCTAGAAGGGAAAACGAAGCGACAGAAGCTGCAAGAAATGCCTTTCATCCCCGCAGTTGCCTGAGGTCTCCGTACTGAAATTCCTGAAGAGGAATCACTGATGGGGGATAAGGTAGCATGGAAGGCAAGAGCTAATGAGCTGGAAAGGAGCCTCTACAGCTGTGGATGTGCCACCGGCCTGGGATGCACAGATCCTCCCTCCTGGGTTAACCTCTAACTCCCAGAGTCTGCCTTGTGGTGCGTCCCCATTGATCCCTAGACCTATTGCTGTGAAAGATGGTAACTTAGGGCAATTATAAAATCACACCGTGATTTTGTTTTTCTCGTCAATGAGTTATCATCCCCTTTTCCTTTCTTAATTCTGGGTCAGGTTTACAGACCCGCCCTCTTCTTGCTTTTTGCCTTCTTTCGGGCAATTCTCAAGCCTTTCAGGTAACTTTTCTGTCGCCCTTTGAGGCCCAACCTAACCGTGTTCACAGAATCACAGACTCATCTAGGTTGGAAGAGACCTCCAAGATCACCGAGTCCAACCTCTGACCTAACACTACCAAGTCCTCCACTAAACCAGATCCCTAAGCTCTACATCTAAACGTCTGTTGAAGGCCTCCAGGGATGGTGACTCAACCACTTCCCTGGGCAGCCCATTCCAGTGACCAACAACCCGTTCAGTAAAGAAGTTCTTCCTAATAGCCAACCTAAACCTCCCCTGGCACAACTTTGGCCTGTTACCCCCTCGTCCTGTCACCAGGCATGTGGGAGAACAGACCAACCCCCACCTACAGCCTCCCTTCAGGTACCTGTAGAGTGCAATAAGGTCGCCCCTGAGCCTCCTCTTCTCCAGGCTGAACAAGCCCAGCTCCCTCAGCCGCTCCTCGTAGGACTTGTTCTCCAGGCCCCTCACCAGCCCCGCTGCCCTTCTCTGGACTCGCTCGAGCACCTCCATGTCCTTCTTGTAGCGAGGGGCCCAAAACTGAACGCAGTACTCCAGGTGCAGCCTCACCAGAGCCCAGCCCCAGCCCGTCCTCTCCTGTCAAACATCACAGTGTTCCGCACACCGGGTTGCACCGGATGATCTTGAGGACCTTTTCTAGCTTTAATGATTCCACGATTCCTCAAGGCACACCCCGCAATCAGACGCTGCTCCGGCTCGCCCACCCGCTGTGCCGCCACCCTCCCGCCTGCCCACAGCGAGCCCCCTCCTCCCGCGACGCTCTCAGGGCACGACGCGCTCCTCTCGCCGCCCTTCCACGCGGCCCCCCCGCGCTGCCTCCCCTCGCGGGGCGCAGACCAGCCCTCCGGCCGGCGCCAAGCCTTCCCCTGGCGCTAGGACCCGGCGGGGCGGCGGCGGGGCGCCTGCGCGGCTCGGGCGGGCAGCAGCGGGCGGGCAGCTCGGAGCCGCCCGGCAGCGGCGGCAGCGGGAGGAGCCGCGGGTGCCCGCCGCCCGGCCCCGCTCTCCGCCCGGCGCGGCGGAGCAGGCGCTGTCCCTTCAGCACCTCCGGCCGCCCCCCGCCGCCGCGGTGCCGGGGAAGGGCGCGGGCAGAGCCCCGCCGGGCCCCAGCCGCCCCCTCCCCGGCAGCACCTGTGGGCAGCGCCGCCGCCGCGATTCTTTTTTTTTTTTTTTTTTTTTTCCCCCCCTTTCCTTTTTTTTTTTTTTTTCTCCTATGTTTTTGGCCGCGGCCAACCAGCGAAGGGCCCTCCCCCTCCGGCACGGCCCCGCTGCTCCCCAGCCTCCGCAGCGGCCGCGCTCCCGGAGCATGTCCCCCCCTGCCCCTGCCCCTGCCCCTGCCTTCCCCGCCGCCGCCGCGGCCACGCCGCCCTGAGCCGGGCAGCAGCGGCAGCCCCCGGCCCCGGGAGCGGAGCCGGCCCCGCAGCCGTCCCCTCGCGGGCTCGCTGCCTGCCGTGCTTGCTCGGATGCGTCTGCGACATGCCTGAGAAGAGACGAGATGGGCCAGGGCGACGAGAGCGACCGCATTGTGATCAACGTGGGAGGGACTAGGCACCAGACTTACCGCAGCACCCTCCGCACCCTGCCCGGCACTCGGCTGGCCTGGATCGCCGAGCCCGATGCCCACAGCCACTTCGACTATGACCCCCGCACGGATGAGTTTTTCTTCGACCGCCACCCGGGCGTCTTCGCCCACATCCTGAATTACTACCGCACGGGCAAGCTGCACTGCCCCGCCGACGTGTGCGGGCCCCTGTACGAGGAGGAGCTGGCCTTCTGGGGCATCGATGAGACCGACGTGGAGCCCTGCTGCTGGATGACCTACCGGCAGCACCGCGACGCCGAAGAGGCCCTGGACAGCTTCGGCGGGGCGCCCCTGGATAGCAGCGCCGAGGACGGCGACGTCGATGGCACCGGAGACTCCGGTGACGGGGAAGAGGAGCTGGAGATGACAAAACGCCTGGCGCTCAGCGACTCCCCCGATGGCAGGTCCGGGGGCTTCTGGCGGCGGTGGCAGCCCCGCATCTGGGCGCTCTTCGAGGACCCCTACTCCTCCAGATATGCAAGGGTAAGCTCCGCTGCCAGCGGTGCCCTCCTCAAAATGCCCTGGCACCCTTCAGCCCCGCTCCCTGCCCGTGTCACTGGGCAGGGCAGGCACCCACACCGGGGTGGGGGGTCACACAGAAAGAGGTGGGGGCTGTGGGGACACAACCCACGCTCTCGAGCAGGTCCCGTGCACGGGGCACGCAGGTGGACACCGTGGCACGAGCTCGCGTACTCACGTGGGGGCTGCCGAGGCCCGTATTCTCCAGCAGGCTCCGAAAAACCCACAGGCTGGGGCAGGGTCCCATTCACAGGCCAGGCACTCCTACGGGAGAAGGGAGATTCCATTATTGCAGGTAATTTCCCTCCACGCACAGGTTTTTACAGTCAGTTACACACCTGTAAGGAGAGGCACCTTTGTCCAGCCCTCTTATGAGCTACCAGCTCTCTCCCCTTCACAAGATGGAAAAAGGATCACGGGAGCAGGCAGTCCCTGTGGGACCAGGGGATTTGGAGAGTTTCTTAGCCTGGACTGGAAAGGCAGTCTGTTCTCATACGTACCGTGTTAAATATTTATGATCCTGCTTCTCTGAGAATGGATAATTCAGTCGCTCACTTACCTCCCTACTCTGTCTTCTTCCCTTGTGGGAAATGCAAAGTATTAATCAGAGGAGAGGGTTCATTCATGTAGAAGGGACACCGACAGGTTTCTTGCCTGGCTGCTGAAGGACAACTCCTCCCTCTTGGTGCCTGCAGTTGTTTGGGGAAGGGGAGCGCACACTGGTGCAGTTCCCAGCATAGCTGTGAATAAAGATGGTCTTAAACAGGCACCCGACGCCTCTCCGTCGGTGCCTGCGGTGCTGTTACCTATGAGGATAGTGACATTAGGGCCTGATTCTGCAAGGGAAGTTAAAGGTAAGGAAAACATTTACTTCGGGAGCAACAGCAGGGTTAAGCCCCAAGGCATCTGTTTTGGTAAGCAGGAAAAATAGGTGAAGGATAGTGGCTTCGCAAAGAAATCGGCTTGGGTAAGCGTTACGCTGCTCTTGAACATACCTTGCGAAGGCAGAGAGCTGCTGCCAGCCCTCAGGGGGGATGGCCGGTGCTTTGGTGGGGGAGGATGAGCTCCTGGGGACGATCAAAGGAGCGAGGTCAAATTAAGGAGCAAATTGGATGGATGGAGGAAAGCCGTGGAAAGGCAGGGAGCAGAGACAGGGAAGCTGGTTGCGTATGAATGGGTGGTGGAACCGGCTGCTGGAGACTTTTGGGCTGAGCAGAGATCTCCAGCAGGGAGCCGCCAGGTCTGCAGACTGAATGAATGGGAAAGCTGGAGCAGAGCCTGGAGTTATATCTTGGTGCGTTTCTAAAGATTCTTGTTTGCATACCCTTTGGAGACTTCCTCCCCGAACAAAGAAGTTAATATTTTAAATGAATTCCTTTAAACAGCACGGAGGATAAAGGAATAATAAAATATTTACCACAACATGAAAGGATGATGCTGTTGAACTGCAGCTTTCAAATCCCCGATTTCTGCCAAGGGAACATGGAAACAGAGAGGGAAGGCTGGAGGGTATCCTTCAAAAGGCTTAGTTAGCTTCCTTTAATCAAGCCCAACATTAGCAGGCGTTGATTTGAATAGCAGATCTCTCTGGTGGCCAGGAATCTGTTGGTAGAACACATCTCAGGTCAAAGCAGTGTGCTTGTCCAGGGTGCTGTGGGCTGATCCAAAGGCCGAACGCATAAAGCTGCCCCAACAAAAAAAGCTACACACAGCTGAGAGGCTAAAACACAGTTTTTTTTGGAAACGTTCTGATATTTTAGGTTGGAGGGCAAAATATATAACCAGTATTAAGGGTCTATGATGTACAAGCAGGAATTCTAGCAGGAAAAAAAATCCATTTCCTAATTCCCTGAGAGTATTTCCATTTAGGAATAGGCATTTTATGGAGACTATTTTCTTTTTCCAGTGGTTATTATACCATTTATTCACAGTTACACGTGCATACCTGGTAGAATTCAACCCCTGATTTACCTTTAACTTGCTCTTTTTTAAAGGACTGTTAAATTAGGGAAACATGATTTCTGAAGTTAAGTGTATGCTGAATATTTCATGGGTTAAATACCATTCCTTAACTCGTATCTATGGAGACACAAGGCCGTATGCATTAATATTTTGCATGAAGGAAGATGGCTTTCATCATCAACACATGCACACACTGTCCATTAAGGAGGCATTAAGAGACACTTAACATTTTCTAATAAAAGCCGTATGTTATGGCTATGGATGTAAAAAGAGATGGGAGGTTGATTTATGCTTCTCTAACCTAATGACAGACACTGCAAAAAGATCTCCAACTCACAATTGCTAATTTATAGTAAAATAATTGACAGCATCATTAACAGGCGAATGGTATATTAAAGCAATTCTTAGCAAAGTATAGTCAGGCAACAACAAATCCACCCTTCCCTCCCCTGTAATCGTCTATGCTACTTTCAGTCACCGACTATTCCAGTCAGGCAAAAATTTAAATTCACTGCCATTTTGTCAAATATTTACCTCACAAAATTTCTCAGCCTAATTGGATCTTAGACTTGTACTAGTGGTTATTATAGATGTTAGGTGTATATATTCGACACCCAAATGTATCCCAAAGCAACGTCTTAATAGAAACATGGATTTACATAACCTTTATACTCTTACACTTGAGCAGGTACAAGGGATAAGGCATAGGAACACAGCTGCAGATCTGAACAAAGCAAGGTTTCCCTGGACTGTATCTGGTACAGGAACACAGTGAACGGTCAGGGACAGTTTAAGGAAGGCTCAGCATTTACTCCAAGGTGGCCAGAGCCTTTCCATGAGCACTGTTTACAAACACAAGCCCTTTGACTACCTACCAGCACCTAACTCGTACTAAATGGGATCTGATCTCATTGCAGATCTCACTGTAGGTGGCCAGGGGAGAAGGGAAGAGCACTTGTGTATTTCAGGCAAGATCCGCTAACTGCAAATCCGGTCTGTTTATAAACTTTGACCAAGCATAAGATCCCAGTTACTACTTGTTTGTTGTTAGATGCAGCGTTTAACAGTTCCCCGTTAAAACAATCGAGGCCAGGTTTAATCACATTCAAGGTTTCTAAATACTGATTTATTGCATAATGCAACTCATTCTGAGAGGTCAAACACTTCGCATGGTCTTCTAAGTCTGAAGAAGAGGTAGCTTGTTTCAAATCACACCTTGCCTGAGACACCTACCTTGATAAAGTAAAGAGGTCTTGCAATTCTCCATACCACAAAGGATCCCGTTTGGGTGATGGAGGCAAAGTCTGGTACCCGGAGGTCTGAACAGAGTAGCAGATGAGGTGATGGGAAAGGGCAGCTTCACAGAGATAAGGGGTGCACATGCAGGCCGGCAGCCACCCAGGTGGATTTGCAAAAGCATCTCCTCAGGCAGCTTAAACATCACCACGCACCAACGGGTACTCGGCGCCTAAATCAGTGGGACGCTTCTCTAAAGCTTATTAGGACCTTTTGCACATCTTCAGGCACCTTTGTAAACGTATCTTCCCTAAGTAGATACAAAGGGAAAAGTCTCAGAGTGGCACAGACACCCTAAAGCAGCATATCTGGGAGTTAGGTTGTCCTCAAGTTCTGCACTCATTAGACCTCCCAGGCCTCTGTGCGCTCACCGTGGGTGAAAAATACTTTCCTAGCACCTCGTCTCCTTCAGTTTTCTGTCTGGCCATGCTGTTCTTAGACAAGCCAAGCTCCCACTGACTTCCTGGAGCATGTGGCCTGCAGGTGTCTAACATCCTTGCCCCCTTCCTTCTCCTCCTTCTCCCCAGCGGGGTAAGGCTGTGGTTGTGTCGGTTCACAGCCGCCAGGTCAGTCAGGGTTTTGGAACCTGGAGCTCTCAGCTGAGCTCCTGTGCGAGCCCTCATGATCACATTGGACAGTTAGGCTTCATTAAGGAACCCTAAGGAAAGCTTTTGGAGTCTTTCCAAATCAACATTTTTACTTTTTTCTAAATAAAATCTGGTTGGGGTCCCATGGAAGTCCCCAGCAGCTTGACTGGCCATCCTGGCCCATGCTGTCCGGCCCTGATCTGGAAGAGGAAAGGCTCATGGCAAGACTCACTCACCCGTCCTGCCTGTTCTCCCGTGCCACCCCGCAGAAGGATCGGCTTTCCTCAGCAGGTGACTCTGGAAAGGCGAGTTTTGGTCACGAGGAAGGAGACGGTATAAAGACTAGCAGGGAAGAGATGAGGAAAAGGGATTTCTTCCAGCTTTCTTTTGTACATTCAGGAGCCCTTCAACCCTGCTGTGTTCACGTAAGCTAGTTTTTCTCTATATAAAATGCATCCTGTAGGAATGGGAAGGCTTACGGGATCCTAACTCCTGATAACCGTACTGTCTTGGGGCTTAGAGTCTTGGGAGACTTCTGCTCAGTCTTTAGCCTGCCGGGTAGAGCCCAGGACCCAGTGAAATCACCCAGGCAGGTGCAGAGGGGCATCGCCCCTCACAAGGAGGGCTTGTCTCATGCAGGACACGCTCAGCACAGGAATGCTCCTCGGACAGGCATCTCGGGGCGCTCCTGCTACCCGTGAGCAGACAGGGAGGAGGAGGAAGAGGAGGACAGCGGCCCCACACGCATCCCCTACCCACAGGGGCCCTTCTCCCCGCAGGGGGATTGTATGGAGCTGCTCTCCCACCTCGGGCCTTTGAGCGAGGTCTCCCCTGCAGAGGCATGGCTAATCCGGCACTGAAGCTGGCTGCAGTAATTCTCACCACATACGCTGGCAATTAACTGGAGAGCCTAATTTTAACTGCACGCTGCATTACAGCTCTGGAAAAATGAGAATCCTTCTACATTAAATGAAGTTTCCCCTGCACTTGTAGTATAATGGAATTACAGACAGACATCTATTAACCACCGTTCTGTCATTCATTATTAACGTAGCTCCTAAAATCCCATCTTATTCCTATTTTCTCCCACCGAGAGACACGTTACTGCAAATCCTTACATAACCCATTAGTAAGCACGGTCTCGGCTCCTCTGCCTGCTGTCCAAAGCAGCCTTTGCAATCCCAGCTGGGAAGTGTTGGCCCCGGCCCAGCTTCTGTCCCTGCTGAGTTAGCCAAGGTGGGAGCAGGCACGCTCACAAATAACTCCTGTGAACTGTCCCTCTGGCTTCAGAAGTAATAAATTTTAAAGCTACCACCAAGGGAAAAAAAAAAAAAAAAGAAAGAAACAAGAAAACAAAACTGATCATAGCAACCGTGCAGAACCATGACTTCATTGGGTCGAGTCGTTCAGGAGCACATAGGAAGAGGGGATGTCTGCCCGGAAAATCTGACAGTCTCTTTGAAGCCACAACCTCACAGGAAGATCAGAGGGATGATGTTACCCACCTGACAAAGCTATGGCTGCGTAGCACAGACTTAGCAGTTTTAATTCATGGAAGGGGGTTTAATCCATTTGCCCATTTCCAATTTTATTTCCATTATCTTAAAACCTTTAAAAAGAACAGCATCTGTTGCCATTTTCATATATATATATTTAATCTTACTTAATTTTAATGTTTCTAGGTTACAAAATTTACTGGATTTAGCCAAGGCTGTGATTGTATGGATCATACCATCATATGCATACACATATATATGCCTTCCTATCCCCAGCACCTCCTACGAGGCTGAGTGGGATTTCCATATGAGGAAGGACTTCAAAATTAAACCATCCCAAAATACTTCTAAAAATGTAACCTTGGTGCCACTGAAATCAGTATGAATTTAGCGGCTGGTTTCAGGACGATATTTGGTCTCTTCTCTCTTTAAATCCATCCCTATATGCCTTCAGTTATTTTCTTTGCCCTTCCCCTGACATTTGCTATTTTGGTTCTGGTTAGGGAAAAAAAAAAAGGGAACAAATACTGGTGTTCTGTGTTGGTGCATCATGAGACAAAGGATACAATGACCCACGATATTTTTATTTTAGAACTGATCAAAAATGGGATACATTAGACTGTACCTAGGAAAATTATTTTTCCGATTTGTTTTTCCTCCTTTTGTACAGTCCAGTATTTACTGGTACTCATCTTTCTTATTTTTAACAATACACGAGTGCTCTGTGTATGTTTATGGTACTACCTTAGCATAGTCTATACATATTGCCTTTCTTTTAACATAAGGAGAAAGGGTAGCAAACCAGCAACCGAGGGTCCAGCCTTACTCTTACTGAAATTCCCTGCCCAAATTACCAGCAACTTCAAGGGCAGAAATGAATTTTCCTGCAGTACGCTTCAGGATAACAGATCAATTGCAGTGTAGGGCTTTTTTTTAAAATATATACATTGCGTGTTTCTGTTCCAAAGCACTGAGGTGCAATAGATCTTAGCAACTTATTAGGAACAGACATATTCAAATCAGAGACCTGAGCACACTGCATCAAAACACAGAGCTCTAATGCTGGCAGAGCTCTTCACGATCTTAGTGGCATTTTTCACTGCGAAGGACTACAGAATACATCCCCATTCAAACCACATGACTTCAATTAATGCTCAATCAAATCACATCCAAGTGCTGTATTTCATAATATAAAGGGCGAGCAGGGGTATGCAGATGGCAAAATCGAGCCCTAATTGATAACCGTGTAAGTAAGCCTTTCTCATGCAAATACTGATGGCAAAGCTGAGTTTCCATTTTATATAGGCTTGATTTTATGAAATGCAGTGCATTCTTGTGGGATCACACTAACAGAACAGCCATTTTGAGATCTTTGCAACTGTATTTCAATTAGCTTAGTTACTACATGCTGAATTTGATCTGAGGAAAGAACAGCATTAGAAGGCTGACTTGGCTTTCTCTGCTGAATGTTGCATTACATAAATACGTGATTCACTCCAAACAGTACTCGGGAGGCACGGTGTTAGCATCAGATGAAATCAGAGAAATCTATGGAGAACCACCCCCTCCCTGCAGAATATTTCCCAAATAATTTTTACATCTCTCTCCTGTGCTCAGTAAGGACCCAGGTTTTGCTCTCTTCACTCCTTCTCTCCTAGCGATCCCTTACTCCAGGAACATCCCCGTTTCCTCCAGGCTGAGCACAAGGCGCCGCCCGACACGGGTAAAGGTGAAAGGACCAGGCCCTAATTGATTTTTATTCCTTTCAGATATGATTTATAAGATATAATGGGGGCTCTAATAAATCACGCTATAAAAATGAAGAATAAGTCTGAGTCTAAGGCTTTTTACAGTGATTGCTTATGATGTAAGACCCTTTAATGACAGCAAGTTAAAATTGCATTGTAATGGCCCTTTGTAAATGCAATAAATCTCTGCTTTCAGGGCGCTGCGGACAGCCAGCGATGTGTGTGCTGCACATGATCCACCAGCACAGGCACTCGCTGCTGGCACACTCTTATGTAATTATGTTGATACTTGAGGAGCAGCAGCAAACCTCAGCAGCGCTAGATTTACACTGAGAAAATGGTCAGGACCATCACGGTGTCGTGAAAGCGTGAAACGGCGTAAAATACCTGGCTTTGTATTTGGAAAATTTGGAAAGAAAATCCCTTCAAAAAAGCAGGAAGACGGATTATTGCTTTTAAATAACAAAAGGCAAAAGCCTATTCCTACTGAGTCTTACAATTTCCCAGAGACAAATACAAGACAGGACAGGCATTTTGGTCTGCGCGACCAACCTGAATATGTCTTATTTTCTTAGTTTCCTGGCTGAATCTACTCAGCATCCGCACAGACAAATCAAAACATGTACAGAAATACACCAACAGATTAGCAGCTCCTTGTTTCAGCTGCAGCAGGATCCCTCATCCTGCCCATCTTTGCCCTCTCAAAAACACAATTGAAGCATTACCTGCGTTTCCCTATTGAAAAACAGAAAGATCTAGCTGGTTCAGGTTGCCTGTGACTTCACATGCCTCAGAAATTCTGCTGCAGGTTTCACTTTGAGATTTCATCCCAATAACCCTATTCTAGCTGTCACTTTGGGTTCTTGCCCTGTTCATCACTCCAGATCAGTTGACAGGTGGAGAGGGTGGAGGCCATTGCTACGATTTGTCCAGGCGTGAACTAAGTGAAAAACTTCAATCAGGGTATTTCTAATTTGATAACAGACTTCAGGAAAAAAAAAATAATTAAAAAAAGCACCTATACCTCTGTTGGAATGGAGGTCGTGTCTACAGCATAAAAAATGGACATGGGCAAGGAGTTAAGAGACTTTCACTATAGTCCCATCTTGTAGGGCCGTTGTCCCAGCTACCACTGATTTTAATGGGATGCAGCTGAGACCCATGCAGACCCACTTCAGAATTTGTTTTTTTTTATTATTATTATTTTTTTTTCAGGACAAAGACAATTGTGAAATTGCCACAGCACTAAATGTTAAAGGGCTTGTTTTCACAGCAGCCTCCGATCTCTACTCTAGAAACAAAACAACATAATATCGGCCACATTGTGCTATTCCTTTCTTTTTTTAGCATGGATCTCCCCATTGCTTACAGCGTGGAGTTTTGCAAGAAAGCTAGTGACAGTACGTCTTAGCACTTCTTGGCAGTGTGTCCCGCATGCGGCAGAACTGATTTTAACTCAAGTTTTTTTGGTAAAGCACGTGTCAGGAGAAACCAAGAACAATCTAACTATGCTATAACAACTCAACCAATACCAGATTGAGTCAATTGCTCTTGTTTTTGTTGTTGTTGTGTTGGGGGAAGGGGAAGTAGTAGATCAACTACTATCTGAATTTTGCTTAAGTGATGTTGAAATTTAGTGTTCAGCTGATACGAGTTTAGTGTTTGTCCTAGCAAGAAGTCCCAAAGGTTCTAGTGATTTCATTAGAAGACCTAATGTAAATTTTAAACTGGTATAGATCTCCTGAAATGTTAGTTATGTCTATGCAGCAGGAAATCAATACCGAAAAAGTGCCTTCACTTTTCTAAAGAAAACATCTTTTGGAGAACCTCGTCCACTAAGAAAGGCTCATTTTACCTTCTAGGTGTCAGTGTGACATGAGCCAAAGGCAAATCACAAGTTTGAAGTTCTGTAGCAATTCTATGGTGTCTTCAACTCCAAAACACAAATTTATCTTCACACATGTTCGATCATCAGCTATAGCAACTCCTAAAACAGCACATTTACTGTCCTCAAAGGACATCTGGGCTAGGACAACAGGGTAAGCCTTTGTTATGATGAGGTGATCGTTAGCTTTCATGCAGAACTGTCCACATATGGGACTTTCAAGATCTCAATCAGAAATACACACAGAGCCACATGCTATGAATTTACTAGAAAGCAGGGAGGGGAAAAAAAAAAAAAAAAGCTGAGATTTGGACAGATGATTGCAAGTAACTGAATTAATGCAGATTATCAAGGAAACATTTGTTAGCAGTTCTGACTGAAGTCATTATTTGTGTGCCCTACTTGCTTGCATATGTTAGCTCTGAAGAAACCTCTCTGGGGTTTCAGCTAGCATCTACAGCACACCACTGGTATGAAGAAAGGCCGTGTCTGTATAGCTTACCAAATGAACATTTGCAATGGGGCACAAACAGCACATTCTGTTAGCTCAGTAAACCAGATCGTTTGGGTATGCCTCAGCCCTCCTCCCTCCTTGTCTGTGAATTTTCCTCCATGTGGAATTGCAGGACATTAAATCTTGGTACCTCATTTTCATTTATTGTTAACAATAACAACCCGTGGGAAGAATTTACACTGTATGGATATAGTTTCGCAGACCAAGCTGGACTAGAGGAGGAGATACCCAAAGCTATGATTCTTCAAAAGGTGCGGCATGCGTATGAGATGCATCAGTCAGCACAGAGGCAGCAGGGCGGACACTCCCATCCCTCCTGCATCATGGGAATTTAGCACTCAGTCCCGGCATCCTCACTTCGGAAGCCAGACTCAAGAGAGGATGTAGCCATGGGAGTTCAAAGTTAGGATTACCAAAACATGAGCCCTGCAGATGTCATTTTTTAAGATGCACGTTAAAATTTCCCAGTGCCTACAGTATTGTACCTGCCTGTGTCCAGAGCTACCTTGGTATTGTTGGTAACTACCTTGTATCAGTCTTGTTAACACAGAATTTTCCTTTGCTAACAGGCTCGGTCCTTTAAAAGTACTTGAGCATGCCAACTACATACTGAATAGAAGCTGTGTTCAGAGCTGTGCTCAAATGGAAACGGGATATTAGTAGTGCGAAACAGTTCCCCTTATGCAATAATCCAGTGGTTACAGCTTTTGCTCAGGATGTGAGATTTTAAGGCTAGTGTATTCCTCCAACTGCATGATTTTCAAGTTTTCCCCGTCTCTGCTCAGGAGGCTTCCCTACTTCATACAGCTGCATAATCCAGGCAGTTAGCGAGGGTGATCCAGTCTGCACAGCGCAAGGAATTCACAAAACGATGTACCGGATATGTGACAAAGCACTTTTTCCCAATCACATGGAACTAAGCAGCTGCTCCCGTGTGATAATTCCACGCTACTGAACTCAGCAAGGTTAAGAGCAGAAAACACCTGCAGTGACTTTGCCGGAGACCGCATAACTTACATTCTGTAGGATTTTTATATTTAATTGCTTGCTAGCTCAAAGTCGGTACCTTTTAGGACGTGACCAGATGCCATCAGGTGGCTGACTCCATGATGAGCCTTAGTGATCTCTGCACAGCCCCTATGGAGAAGGAAGGTACAAAATGCACAAAAATTAGCATCTCAACAGAAGCGAAGCGAACTTTTTCACCCCAGAGCCTGAGCAGTTCCGCCGTGCTGGAAGGCGAGCTCCCAGGTCAGTGTAAGGACACATCATGTAATTTGTTCTGAACAAACCTGCATTTCCCAGGGCTATCAATCTGTCACCTTTCAGTCATGCCACGTAAATACAAGTATTCTTAAAATCTCTGAAGGCTGCCTTTTCATCAATATTTTAACATAAACATTCTTTTCATTTAAATGGAAATTGATCACTTGCATTTTATTACTTTTTAATATTTCAAAGTGCATTAAAGGAAAGCGATCCCAATGAAACTACTGCCAGGCTAAGTTTAACTTGGAAAAGCACTAGAACAAGTCGTTGCAAGGTTAGTGCCTTTTGTTACAGCACATATGCTTTAGGTCTGGCATAAACCAACAACACAGAAGTGATCAATAAACATCCTAGCCATTACATTCACTGCCTTCTTGATACACCCAGAGCTAGCTCAAAATCTTAGTAGAAACTAGAGTAAAGTATCCTTTCCCTACTCTACCTTATATAAGAGTCTTGTGAGGGGCTTTAATGAAGCGGAGGCAATTTTTCAGTTTTTCCATCTGTTATCAGATCAACTCCTGCTAGAACAGAAACACAACTGTATTGAAATTTACAAGAGACAAACACTGGTTTAAAAAAGTCTTTCAATGTAGCTTTGTTGTGCAGTCTAAAGAAGAAAACATTTTGATAACAAACTAAACATTTAAAAACCTGATTATTTAAAAAACAAAAGAAAGATATAGCAGAAGAATAAATATAATGGTAAAAGTTGTAAACCAGAGCACAAAAAAGGAGGCTTAAATTAGAAATGTTATACTCCACAGTGTCCAGGTTCAAGTTTTAATTTGGGGTAACACCTTATTCTTACATTCTGCAGAAGCGGGGGGGTGGGAGGGAAGCAAACTTTGAAATGTGAACATCACTGAACATTTTTAAAAACATCACATTTAGCCTATTTAATATAGGGTCATAAGACCAAGTTGTAGAGTATTCCAAAACCAAATCCTTCTGTCCCTCTTCCCATTGGGAGGCCTAAGTAAGGACCTGCAGGGTAAAGCTCCAAAGAACACTACAGTTTAGCTTCACTTATGTGCAGTGGACTAAAAATGAATACTTAATATTTATATGAATCATTGTCAGTGTCAAGTAAGCTGGTTTATAAAAATAGAACCAAATCAGGGAAAGACTTTTAGATTCAGTGGGTAAATGCCTCTACGTACGGTATTATTTATAGGTATTTTTCTAATCTGATCTGTCATCTTGTCTCTTAAAGTTATTAGAAAGGGAAAAAGGAGGAACTACCGCAAACATAGATGCAAAAGTAATCCTGCTGAGAGCTGTGGCACAAATACGAGCTGGGGAGGTTGGAGCTGTGTTCCTAGGCCTCTTGTCCTTTGTATGTTCCCCAAGAAAACCAAATCAGCCTATTTCATATATATAACCACCAGGTGAAGTACTTTTTTGTGCTTCCTTCATTCCAGTAGGATTTTTTAGTGGTCGTGTTTCTGCTAGGAGCAACATAAGTAACTGACCTCTGATGTCGCAGCATGTCTTGCAAATATAAACTTTCCTGGCTCTTGACTTTAACAGCAAGGTCCAATTCAGACCATTAGGAAATTTCATCTCATCTCTTCTTAGCACGACTAAACCTATTTTAGAAGCAAGATGTACATGGTTACAGGTGTAGGAACTGTGCTAAACTTAAGCTGAGATCCTAGGCGTGAATGTTGGGCATGGCAGCTCCTTTTTGCCACCGGGATCCTTGCTCACACTGTTCATCCCGATAGCCAAGCAGGTTCTATTTAGCAATGCCAGCCTAGCAGCCCTCTTCTCCACTTGTGGTAGCTGAGGGCACATCATGAATGCCTGCAGCTGCAAAACTTTCAGTAAAAATCCCTTTCTGCGGTATCCTTTGCTCCTCGTTTTGACAACTTCAGCAAAAGAACAAAAATGAGGTTTCTGCTGGGAGGAAGGCTGCATGTGACTTTGTCCAGATCCAACAGAAGGTTGGTCTAGAGGTTTTGCTACAAGAGCTGTAATGTACACAATGGCATAGGGCTCAAAAGGACGTGCAGGAAAGTCTCAGTAGAAGATTTATGTGCTGAAACTACGTTCCCAAGCCCTGTACCACGCTTCCTGAGAGACCAGAAGCTGTAAAAAATCAATAAAGATTTGGATACAAGTGGAAAATGCATCTTCCCATTCACTACCTGCACTGCACATGATGCTAGCTGTAATCAAGAACAAATTCCAGACGACCCAGAGCTATCAAGCTGCAGAATCCCTACCAGCGCTCACTGCTAGTGCTTACTGCAGTCCTGCTATTCAAATGCCCACAGGCCATGGAAACGCTCTTAAGCCAAGTCACTAGCCTGAATTATTACTTCTTACAGTTAATAGAACACACCACTAATTTGCAGTTTAGGTACAACCTTTTTATCCTTTTTTTTTTTTTTTTTTATAAAAAAATTAACCTACCTTCATTGAAATGCTAAAGAATCAGTAGTGGTTTTGAGCTTCTCACTGTGCTGAGGCACTGATCTTATTTTTTAAACATACATGTAGAAAGAGACGAGCTGAAAGTGGAGTGTCGTTGGTCCTCTTTGCCATTTATTCCACAGCCTCATTCGTCTCTGCATTAGAGCTTTTGGAAACTCTGCAGATGATGCTTCGGGAGCCTTCTCACAATATACAGATTTTTACTTTATTTACGATGAAACAGCTTTTGGAGTATCAACACTTATACATATTCTGCTGTTTCAGATTTACAGCTGGCCAAATACATGTACATATATTTTCTATTTTAGAAAATCAAAACCAAACTTTTCTACCCCCTGCTCTTAAAGAAAGTGTATTTGTGAGAAAGTAACCATTTTTTCTCCCATTATTAGTTTCTTTCCTCCCTCAACTTCAGAAAAAAAGTGGAAAGCTAAAATGGTGGGTGGAAAGAGCAAAAGAGCCAGTGTAAGGGGGAATGACAGAAATATAAAAAGCAGCTGTCTGCACAAACCTACTTATCTGCGCCAATCTTTGGAAAAGGAAAAAGTTTGGAGTCTGCAGGACACATAAGGCAAATATTGTTGAACATTTTCAAGAAAAAAAGGACTTTTTTTTTTTTTTCCAATTTCCATTGAGGTATTTCCAAATAACATTCCCCATGTCCTGCTTGCAGCCCTTTAGCTTTGTGTTGGGTGAGTTTTTCTTGTTTGCAAGTTAGTTGAGGATAAAAACAGGTTTCCACACAGATCAGGGGGTTAGGGGCTTGCTTGTGAATTTTTCTTCATGTTTCTCAGCCTGGCTTTGTGTTTCTGTGTTCCTTTTGGGGCACAAAACCACTCTTCCTTTTAGAAGGATCACCATCATCTTGTCCTTCTGGTTGTTCCCCTTTTACCCAGCGGCTGTGGCACCAGTTCTGTATTTAAGCACCATTTAATTGTTGTTGGATGCGTGACCTGCTGCTCACAGAGCATGAGATGCTGTGCAGCAGAGGAACTGCAGTCATCATCAGACATTCAGAGGACACCCTCTTGAAGCAGAAGTACAGAAAACAGTGGGTTTCAATATAAGCAACGAGAAAGAAAATGTCAGGAGTAGGACATAGCAAATAGGAGACAGGAGAAAGCTTCAGAATTAGAAGAACAAATGACTGAGGAGAGGGAGGTCCCGCTCTTCAGTGCCCACTACAGCAGCAGAACAGCACGGGGACCCTGAAAAGGGAATGCAGGATGACAGATCACCTGCCTAGTAGCAGAGAAACAAGACTGTCAGGAGCTCGACATCTCAAACTGTGTTAACCAACAAGCCCCTCCTCCTTTTCCAGCAAGGTGAGAACATAGTCAGACCAATTCCAACGAGTAAGCAACATGCCAGTACGTTCGCATGTGCCACAAGCAAGAAGGCAGCCCTCACAAGAAGACGGGGATTTGCAGCGATAGGTTTTGTAGGAAGAAGAGCACATCTTGCTGTTGCAAGCTTGCCAATAAAGTGTTAGGCTCCACAGTGGAAAACCTCTTGCTCTGGAGAAGCCTTTGTTGTAGGGGCATTTGAGGCTTTTGGGCAGTGAGTTCAGATGCACTCATTTTTAACTGTGGCCTGAGAAGGTCAAACACCTTGATGGCTGGCACAAGAGCTTGGCAGGGAGAAAAATAAGAAAAAAAGGCCAAATTCATCTATTTAAGAGCCTATGGCAGAGACTTCGCCATTCCAACCTAGCCAAAACAGCTTCTCCTCTTAAGAGTCCTGCACAATAATTATGGTCTTCACCACACACAGACTTCTTTCAGCTGTGATCCAACACTAAATGGGATTTCAGGAGGGGGGAATAAAAAATCAGAAAGCTGGCCTAATGACTGCATAAGGTACTTGTGGAAGTCAGAAGGGGCCACAAGGCTCTTGCTCTGTCAGACCAGAGGACGCAAGTGTCTGTGTCGGGCCCCATAGGTATTATTCCAGAGATGATTCTTACTGCACATCAAACCCAGGGACGATTAGCAGCCCTTGGCCCTTGTTTGACCGTGTCACTTACAAAGGAAGCCTGAAATAAACACAATCTTCAGTTGAGGATATGTGATGTCTAATGAAAAGGTGACTCCAATATGAACGAGTAGGATTCAGTGGCAGATAGAGTGACTGAGCTGAAACAACAAGGAAGAGGCACGGTAGAAAAAAAGCAGTACCATCTCGTGGAGGAAGCACAGGAACGCACCAATTGTTGATCTAACTGCAGGAGTGACCTCTGGCAAGCCCCAGCTTCTTGGTAGCGATTTTTCCATCTGTAATCAAGAAAACAGGGCATTATCTATCTACCTCTTCTGGGTATCGTGGGGACTAAGTAGCTAATTTCTGCACTGTAATTTGGAGGTAAAGTTTTAGGAATTTCCAGTATCACGTTTGCTTTAAGCAGGTGAAGTGAGGCCATCTTTTTGACAGCAGAAAGAAGTTCTCCTCAAAATAAATCAGAGGGATCAGAAGGCAATCTTATCTTTGCTTCATTCTGATTATTCGGCATTCCTCCGTACGATTGACAGGAAATGAGAAAGCAATGCTTTCATGATTCAGGGAGGTAAAAACTAGGACCATTTAACACTATCTACAAAACCTTTCTAAACAACAGTTAAAAAAAAAAAATCAGAAGATTGTTTTTGCTCCTTCAGATGAAAAATTAAAGCAGAACATGCGTAACAGATTAGTGACAGTGTTGACTACTACATTATATCTAAGTAGTGACAAACTTTAAAAAGGGAATATATATATACATGTCCCAGAGAAATTCTTAAATGAAGCTTGAAGGATTAAAGCACCAGTAGACTTGCTCATACCCTACATATTAACTGGTTCCAGTTTACAGCAACCTCATAAAGCCAGAAAATAGTCTACGTGAATCTAAGTGAATACAATAATCTCAGTGACAAGTAATGTAAGTGAACCCCTCACCTCCACGACCTATGTAAAAAGGGATTTCAAACCGAAGGAGGAAGTTATGCATCAGCCCTGAAGTGGCAATGGAATGAGCCCTTGACTTTTATCTCGCCTGTTGTCAGCAAACACGCTGCCTTCCCCGAACAGGCAGACTAAGTACGAGCTGAGAGCTGTGTCTAGCAAAGCGGGTCTCTTCCAAGAAGACCAACACCCTACAGAATGAGATGCCAGAGCAGATGCTGCGTGTGCTGAAGCCCGACATATGCTGAAGCTCCCTGAGCAATCACAGAAAGGCAAAAAGCACACTGGGATCAGTCACATTTTTTGGCTGGAGTGGGCTAATCTCTAGGATCATCTTTATTATGATGAGCCCTCTGACACAAAGGCTAATTGCTTCCTGAGGAAACACGCGGCTGGAGGTGGCAGGGGTGCTACTGCAGATCAGGGTGAGGCAAAGGAGACAGGGCAGACAGAGGAATGGCACTTGGGCCTTTCTGTCCCTTGCAGTATGCTGGAACAGGCAGCAGGCTAGTTACTCCCCCGAAGACTCAAGGAGTGAGGCGGACAATACAAGAGCTGCACATCTCCTTTGGAGATGCAAATCATTTTGAAAATACCCTCTGAGACGCAGACCACAAGGTGTGTTTGGCATGTGGGAACAGCACAGGAGTCACTCACTGGTGCCTTCTTCCACTGTAACAGTCCAGTAATCCCCATTATGGGCGAGCAGAAAATGGCTGTGAAATCTCTCGGGGGGCATTCTGGTCCTTGGAAAAAAAAAAAAGTACTGCTTTTCGAGAGTTAATTCTAACTCGAATTTACCATTGCATTTTCAGGGATGGCCTGAAATTGCTTTTGTCCTGGTTGTCTACCTCCAGGCATCTAAAACGACAAACTGGACCTCCCTTTTTTTCCCCTGGAGCAATCCCTGAAGGTACCAGGAATTACTCCTTTTCTAAATAGAAGAATGAGGGAAAGCTGCTGTTTAACCAATAATAATAATAATAATAATTAAAAAAACACATCACACTTTCCTCCCCAGTGTTCATTGATTAAAATTAATGTGAAGCTAATCAAAACTCAGAGCAAAACAAAAAGAAAGGTCAGAAAGAAATAACATTATGTTTCCCAGTCAGTTGCCTGCTCTTCAGGCTTTAGCAACGTAACTCCAAGACTTATGCAACCACCACAGAATCTGCTAGGTCTGAATTCTACTTTAAAAGCACCCATAAGCAGAAACTTCTCCCCAATCAACTCCTTCATATCCAAGCCCACTTTTATTCTCCCGAGGAAAAAAATAGTAAAGGAGTAAGCTTCCTTTTAAGTCTCCTTCATATTTTCAGCCTCCTCAGATGCCACTGCAGCATCAGAGAAGAAAATACCAGGCACCTTCCTTCCTGCTCACTGCAGATGGAGTCAAGGGCACTTGGATTCGCACAGGGGACACAGCCTCACAGTACCCAGCCCTCGCAGAAAGAAACCTGGGGGAATCAGTTCACGGCAGGTTTCGTGTTGTGCCAGGTTAACAACAAATGCATCCCTGAACTTTTAGCCCGTACTGGAAAAAATGCTAGAGCTCCATAGCCAAAAAAACGTATTTTAAAAACGCATGCTGTAATCAGGTGTCTGTTTGTAACATTTATGACTTGGCAAATTGACTTGCACATCAGACACACGTTTTGATGGTTAATTTTGAGTCCTAATGCAGCAGAGCAGTCTTCTCTCTGGCTGGTGTCTATCCTTTTCAAAAGGCAAAGGAGTGCATAAATTATGTTTAAAAAGAGGTAGGCATTTTCTACCCACAGTGTAGAGTCACTGTAGGTGGATTATTATCCAGGAATACCAAAGAGGTAGGAAGTCTGTGATTTAACCCATTCTTTGTACTATCTCCTTGCCTGCTATTGCTTTTGTTGCAGACAGCCCGAAATTATCTATACGATAGGATTTTTCAAGTAGTTCAGCAGCACAGCAACTGCATTTCAGACAGGCAGCGGGAGTTAAAGCCCTAAAGCAAGAAGTTTGTTCTGAATTAATAGCAGGTAAACCCGGCAGGAGCATCCAGTTGCCCCTGCTGATGTTGGCACTGAGGTTGTTACAGCTTACTCTTGTTAATATTTCCCTCACCAGACTGTACTAAAACTGCCATATATTAGCAGAACAGGATGGACTCTGAGCCATCTTTCAGGTGACGAGCAGGATTTTGAAGCCTGTTTCTTCTGCAGCATCAGTCTGTCCTACCTGGAAAACAGAAAGCAATAGCTCCCACACTGCGCCGAGAAACGTGTACGCGAGGGATATGGCATGACCTCTAGCCAATAAAAGTAGGCACAGAGGTGTTCAGCTGAACAGGGCTACCTGCGCTTACACCAGCGGAGAACTTGGCTTGTAACATGGAGGTCGAAGAAAATATTTTGAATTGGGATAAAAATAATCAGCATCAGGGCTGAATATTCCTAAATCCCAGCAATCTGCCTACAAGCGCTGGCATCTTCAGAAACAGGACCGATAAGAACAGCAAAAAAGAGAAGGGGTTATAGACGTTTAAGGAGAGTTTTAGATTTTCTTACATGTCACTGCTCAACTTCCTGTAATCGCAAAAAGAGAAGTAATAATGTCTTACTTGTCCATTACATCTTTTTCCAGAACTACAAAATAATTCAGAAAAAATGTCAGTGCTGTCCGCACCTCTAGAGAGATACGCAAGAACTCTTCCAATTTCCTCACGAAGTGGGCACAGAAACTGTTTTCTCAGGCCATTCAAAAGAAATCATTAGCAGAAAAAGAAGGAAGGGATCCTACCTCCCAGAGCTAAAACAAACAAAACAAAAAAAGATTTCACCAGCCACACCAGTGTTAATAGATCTAAACAGGTCAAAACCAGTACTACTAAATCCAGGAATACCTGTCTGGTGCTTAGCTGCAAAGAATGCTGCTCTAAAACCTAGTATTTCTTCTCCCTGAGAACGGTGGCAAAGACTCAGTATTTTCCAGAAAACGAACAAGCATCTTACTATACTCAGCGAGTGCCACGAAGATGCAGGCAGGAATGTAGCCTGCCCCATCCCCTCCTGCCCATGCATAGCAGAGAGGAGTCTCAGAGACCAGGCAAGGTGAGCCAGACCTCAAGAGAAGGTAGAGGGAGGATGTTTTTCTATCGCGATGAAAGTAAGAGCTGCAGCATGTGTTATTTAACAGAGCTGGTCGTGCCTGAGGACACGAACGAAGGAGGGATCCCCCAAGGGGAACGCAGAAACACGTCACTTCTCCTTGCCACCTTCTGCAGATGCTGCCTTAGCCACTTGCCCATGTTGCCTTGTGAAGTGCATGGTTTAAAGCTATCGCCAGTGAGCTGCAATTCTCATTTTTCACTCTGAACCTTGGGGGGCACTTGTCAGAGTTTCCATCATAGTCCACGATTTCCAACCCCATAAAAAAAAAAGGACGCTAAATAATAGCAGACCCCCTTCAGCAGCCCGCACATGGGGTTGCAAAGGGACCCACCGTAAATCCCATGGGAATTTGTCCCTTCCTATCCCCGTTCCTGCTCGCAACGTCTATGGCAACACCACGCAACTTCAGTCAGCCAGCTGAGATCAGCTGTCGCACAGGGAGCACTGCAGTTCAAGCTCCTTGCTAAGCAAAAGTTGGGGCAACAGCTTTCTGACCACATGAAGCTCCTGAGGTAGGTCGTGGTTGCATAAAGCACTGCTCAGCTCTTCTCCTCGGGTTCTTGTGCAGTTTTATCTTGTCTGATCATTGATCCTGTCACCCGGTACTTGCTGGTATAGCTGAGTTGAAATCCCTACCTGTGATCTTGTCCAGGCTGAAATTTGGATTTTGCACACAAGGGAGAGAAGAGAGGATACAGATACTTCATTTTCCCAATCTATTGTTACACAAGCTAAAGTGAATGATTTTAGGATGACTTACAAACTAAGGGCGCCGTCAGCACAGATCCAGATTCCACTTGAAGACTGCCAAATGCTGTTGCTCAGGAATAAACAGATACAGATACTTCCAAAAATAACTTTTCTGCCATGAAAAATCCACGCAAGATTCCCACCAAAAAAATAAAATAAAGCGTTCTACTGTCTTTATTACTTTATTACTTTATTGCCCTGAGTGTTCGTTAGGATTTGCTTACGGGACCATCCAGGAGGCCCTGGTAAGGAACAAGGCCATGCTACGCTACCTCACTGAATAAAGGAGACTGAGATTGATTTCAGTGGTAATTAATATGAGCAAAAGAACCTTAATTTATATCCATCCATCCGTTAATATATATATATTTAAACTCGGAGAAGCATTTTATTATTTTTTTTTCCCCACAAATGCAGAAGTATTCTGCAGTAGTGATGCATGGGGTACAGCCCAGAAAAGCTATCTTTCTCGAGGAAACAGAGCAGAGATCCTCTCCTAGCATTAAGCTCCGGGGCCTTAAGTTCCCACATTTTTCAATTTAGGAAAGTTACTGAGAATTTTAGTAAGTTCTCATACTCCTCTTAAGCCCTGAAAAGATGAACTGATAGCAGCCGGGTTATTTCTCTATGTAGGTGCGACTTTTTTATTATTGAGTAATCCCTCCACATCTCTGAATATTTCTAAAGCTCTCATAAACCACTTGTATAATACCACAGACGGAGCCACCTGAGGTAAGGCCACTGGCCTCCTGTACCGGAGTCTGCTAAGGATCCCAGATTTCCATGTGCACGTTTCCAGTTCCGTGTCCCTCTGTATGAAGAGGAGAACATAGCGTGTTAATGCCTGTGTGTCCAATTTTCCATCTCGTCCCACAGCCTATTAAAACGAGCTTCCCCAGGGTGATGGCCACCACGCTAGGCCTTGTCGGCTTCCTGCGTTCAGTTCTCTTGGCTGACCAGTTGTTACAGATCCTTCAGTTACCCTTTTTTAAAATCATCTTTTGGCACGCACCATCCCAAGGAAGAACATCTTGAGAAGCTACTGGGGTAAGGAACTGCAAAGAGAAGGGCTTAGAGCACAACTGAGCGCTTGCATGAATCCAAACAACTGGCATGAGGTGCTACCGCATTACCCTAAAAGAATGAGATGCCACGTTGCTTATACGGTGCAGTCATCGTGGCTTTCTCAGGAGTCTGCCCCGACACACCTCCAGCTTGTGCCCTCTGCTAAGGGCAACGCACGTGGGAGCACGAGGGTAGGTTGGAGCCGACCGAAGCAGGGTGCATGGGCAGCCACAATCCTGGGAGCTGACGGATCCAGCGCAGCAGCCTGGATGTTATCCATCTCATTTCGGTATCTAATCTCTCTAGACACTTATAATATGCCACTCACTGGTGTGCTCCATCTTAGCTGATAGTGAAATCATTTAATAGAAGTGGGTAGTGAGGTGGGTGACAAGCTGATTGATGGCAACGTCTTCATTTAAAGCTATACAACAATGGCAGACAGAGGCCTCGAGCAGCTTGGTAGTACAGCTCTGCCGAAAGTTGTTGGTATCCCTGCAAGTTTATCATGCCAAGCGTGGCCTGTACAGCCTACCAGGACCTCTTCCTAAAAAGCTGAGCTACCTCAAAAACCCATTTCTTAAACCAAACAGCATCAGCACCTCAGAGGATGGCAGTCAGCGAGATGACGCCGAGAACAGTCAGTTCTCCCTCCTAACAGTGACAACCTGCTTTTCCGCTTCCTTAGGGTAACCAGAAAGTATCGATCTCTTGAAGCTACCTCTATTTTAGCTGTGATCTCGTACCCCAGTGGCAGGCTGGTGCTGTCAGAAGGCAAGCACGTACACACACCAGCCTGTCTCGTCCTCAGCGCCCCAGCTCTGTCCTGCACGGCAGCACGTGGGAGCTGCACAGACCCTTTGAGGCAGGCTGTAGTTGCAACAAATGGACGAGGGAAGCCAGGAAGCACCAAACCTACAAATGTAATACAGAGAGGGTCCTGCTGAGAGTGGTTCCTGCACGTTAACACCCCTCATTAAAGCTCTGGAAAGCCGTTGCCTTTCTGCCTCTTCGTGGCACTCCTGCTCAGAGATCCCATGAGGACAGACCAGATCCTGCAGGGGTTGCCATAAGAAGTCCACTCTTACTGAGGTGCCTCCAGCCTAAGCCTGAAGACAGGGTTCCACATCAAGGAAAAGGGGGCTGCCCCGAGTTAGGGAGCAGAAAGGACTGTTCCTTTCCTTTCTGAAGAGCCTTGAGCACGTCAGGTTGATCATTCACGGTCACTTCTCCTCCCCGTTCCTTAATCCCGGCTGTTTCTAGGGAAAGTGATGGCAGAGCAGTCCCTGCCCACCCCTGTACTGCCACACAGACACAGCCTGACTGCACAAATTCCCTCAAATCCAATGGTTCTTCAGTCCGTAGCCAACCTCCTGCTCTGCTTTAAGGAAAAAGAGGAGAATCTGGCACATTTCACCTCCATCAGTGCCCCCATGGAAACTCTGAGTCCAGATAGTTCAAAGCAGATAGTTCAGGAGGGACCTGCACGAGCTTCTGCACGCCTATTTATTTAGCTGCTGTGGAGCAAACAAAGCATATTCTCCTTAATTCATGAAAGAATATCTGGAGGCGGTGGCTAATTCTGTCCCAATTCTTCCACGCTCCATTCAAGCTCTGCATTGCAGGGCTATTTCCCACCCAACAGCAGCCCAACGACAAGATTTCAGTGAAACCTGCGTTGTCCAGGATGCTCAGAGGGGCATGACTAAAAGCATTTCCCCACGAGAAGCTGAATTCAAATTATTTGCAGTGAGGCTGTGACATGCCAGCATTTTACCCCCTTCCAAACGACAGTAATAAGATGGAGAGAATTTGTTTGCTCACGATTGTCTTCCTTAATGAAGGAGCTTTATCTCGCCCGGTGCCACGTGGCGCTGCAGTTTCTGTGGCAACAACTGACTGCACAGGGAGAGAAGTGGCGGCACAGAAATCACTGCAAATCGCTGGCGTGTAAACCAAGGCTGCCTTTGGGTCTCTATTGCACGCGTACTTCTTGGACTCAGTTCACGTTCGTTTTCTGGGAGGGAATTGTTAATGGCTACGGTATTTATTGCTTGTGTTTTGGAAGGCACTGAGTAAATGTCCTATATGACGTACTTTATATGCCACCCTTTGCCAATACGTAAATGCAACTTCTAATTTAGGATAAAAGCCATTTGACTTTTGTCCATATAGGCAAAACTCATTCTCAATGGAAATGACAAAGTATAAAACATAAGTGTATAAATATATGTATTTCCGCATACGTATGAGCAAACCAAAGCAAATAGAAGATGACATGAAATGGAAGTTAGAGCAGGTAAAGCTTTTTCTGTTCTGTTTTCATGGAAGAAATTGATGTCTGGTAATCCCAGGGAACAAGCTCAGGTCAGAACACCAAAGCTGTGTAAGCACTTCAAGTGACTGAAATGAAGTGCTGAGGAAGACCAGGCTTCATATCTTTCATTTAAAAAGACAGTTTGTAGTCAGAGTTAAAACTTCAGTAACCACATGCAAAGCCTTTAAAATATCTCAGGAAATGCCTTCACAAATCAAGACTGCAATGGTTGGTGCCATTTCTTTCACTACCCACATTTACTCACACCCTACTTCTCCAGAAACACAATCTCAAAATGGAAGCAACTTCTCAAGCACCAATCCGTGTTTCTGGTTTACTGAAATCCCGCAGAGTACCGAACTTCCATTGAGTAGAAACTAAGGCATCCAGATCAGTTTGTTTAGTCACGAAAATACCAGGAGAATGGAAGACAAACAAGTTGCAAGGATGGAAACTCCTGAACTAGTTTTCTACCAGCTTCTCACAGTCCACATATGCTTTATGAAATGTGTTTGTGTTGGCTAGGAGACAGGGTGAGCTGCTTAAAAGCAGGGCACAGTCACTCACGTCGCTCAGTCCAGCTCTGGGGAGTGCTCCTTAACACAGATTTCAGGCTGCTGTAACCACAGCGTTAACAGAACTATTTTCTTACCTGATGGGTAACGGCAGTACCCCAGATCCCATAAGAATACATTAACATACACTAACCACTTTGCAGCCCAAATCCTTTAGTCAACAACAGATTGATGCTAGCAGAAGCAAGACCGAGCTATTTATGGACGTCACTTGCTGTACTAGTTACGTGGCCAAAACCCAACGGCCCTAGCACGATACATTGTGCTTGAAAACCTCAGTTGTTCTGCTGTGAGATCTGACCATGGCAAAGCCAACTCCACGCAGCTGCCAGCTGCAGTCCCTGTGAGCCAGGGTGCCATAATGGAGGTTTCCAGCTCGTCCCGTGGCACGCAGCCTGAGCGGAGCTCCAGCTGTATTTCCAGCTGGTACAGCACGTTCTTTAATATTGCATTACCTCAGTTTCCGAACGGAGGTGGGCCTCGAGTTGCTTTTCACAGGGGAGTCCTCCTAGGCAGTGTTGCTCTTTGGCTTTTAGCGTTTCCTTTCACAGCGGGCAAGAGCTATTCCCGTCACCTCCTGGCTGTTTGTCATTGCTCTCCGTGATGTCAGCCTGTCACCGCCAGGACCGCCACCAAGCTGCGAGCATATTGCCGTCAGCGCCGCTTTGCAGCGAGGGAGATGGCCCTCGGAAGGCAGGTGGCAGCCCTCTTCTTCCAGCTCAACAGCTGCTTCGCTGGGGATGGCCTCGAGTCACCCAGAGCTGCACTCAGTAGAGGCACCGAGGCTGCCCAGTGCGACAGTGTAGGCAAAAGGAGGGGGGGGAAAGCACATCCCAAAGGCCACACTGATGGTGTCCCCCTTGCATCAGCTTCATTTTAACCAATTAAGATTACACAGCTGCCGTGTGTCATCAGAGCCTTTGATTCTCCTTGCTGCAGCTTCCCCTCCGTCCCTCAGTACCATCACGTAATCTCCCTTGTCCAGCCCCGTCCCCGGTCACTTCAGAAGACCAAATCTGGGCCAAATCCAAGTTTGGGTTTGGGCCTGTTCCTACTCACCATTTTTAGAAAACGCTGTTTGAAGGCAACGTGCTGGGATGCAGTCCCTGTCCTCGGAAAAGGATGCTCTGCAGCTTGTCTATCCAGAGGGCTGATTCTGAACGAAGAGTTCGGGGCTCAGCCCAGGCACCCGTCTTCATGAAGTGATTTACCTGCTGGATGCTCAATGGCAACACTTAAGGCACCTGCTGTGTACTGAATGAGAGTTTGAAAGTGTTCTAAAAGTATTAGGTTTCCCATATCTAAATAATAAAGAATGGTTTCAGGAGGGGTTGGTACCTACGCTAATTAACATATCCCCCTTATGGATTTGTCCTTTTGAGAAATGATCCTCTGATTAGGTTTTTTAACTAGAGAACAACTTCACTAGCTGACATTTTCTAAACAAAGGAGACAAAAGATGAATAACTGTTCTTGCATGAATTACTAACTGATTTTACTAAAGGTAATAGAACTTTCTTGAAATGAAATTAATTTGCAAGTTAACTACAGATTTGTTAATTATTTGGCCACGTTTCTAGTGGGCAACTAAAAACCACTCCCCGTTTTTATCCAGGGGAAATACATCTCCTTGCTTGACTACATAAAGCACCACCTACCTTGTGGTTTATGAGATAACAGTTTTTAAGTTATGATCAGCTAATAATTATCCTAGAATTACAACAAGGGTACTACCTATGCCATTCCTCAGACTTAACAAAACAGACCATGATCCCCATGCAAGCCGAAAGGAAGAGCAAGGTGTGTGCAAAACCATCAGGCATTTCAAGATTGTAATGAACATTTCAAGATGCCATGGGTTGAAACATTTCCCCAGATATTAATTACACTGCCCTCGTAGATCAGCGAGCGTTTCATTATTGACTGCAGCGGGAACAGAAGCTCACCTGTTTTCTGTTCTCCGTACTTAGTCAAACAATTCATCTGGTATTGACAGATGTCTGGGACAGCAAGACTTTTATGCTACGCTGATACTAAATAGAGCAATTGGCAGCATCGTCTCTGGCCAAGTGAATTTGGGCCATCAGGGATAGCTCATAAACCGAACGACAACCTGGCTCCAATATTTTCGTAGTCTTCTTCAGAATCGCTTAGCCATCTACCTTTGCCGTAAAAGACAGATGCTCTTCACGGTTTCCTGTGATTTATCAAGACAACAACATGTCATTAGCCTAAGATCCTCAAAGTCTTCCAAGACAATGTCCTTGGCCTCCCACCATTTCATATTCTCGGAGTGCTATAAGGAAGGAAGGTCTCACCAAAGCAGCAGCAGCCAGGATCAGGTGCTGCCACAACTCTTCCAGTTTGTTCAGTTCACAGGCCATTGCTCACACGCTGGAAGTCACCATCAGAGAAGTGCGACTGCTTCGGGCAGCCGCTGACCCCCCGCTGCCACGGAGCAGTGCTGGGGTGCAAGGGGACACCCTGTGCTCACACGGGCAGGGCGCTAAGCTCGGTGAGAGAAAAACACCTCGGGTTTGCTAAATGCATGCAGCCCACCTTTTGTGCCCGCGTGGAAGGGCGCAGGTCGGAGTGCAGTCCTACCCCCGTGCTTCTGGCTTAGGCAACACTTCTTAGGGAACACAGCTGTTCAGGAGAACAAGGTATTTAATGGCCCAGGTTTCACATTTCTGTTTAGCTGGAGGGGTTCTCCGGCTAGAAGCAAGCCTTGGATGCCAAGAGATCTATATAAAGAACGTAACCTTAGCGATTAGGTCGGAGGATGTGGGATGCAAAACAAGATCGGAGCTGGATTTGTCATCCAAACCAAGAAGGCAAGAGTGCTTGCAGAGGTTCCCACAGCAAAGGAGGAGCACCGAGTGAGAACCTGAAGTACTATAAAATTGTCAGTTATTTAAGGCAGAACTGGTAAAAATGACTTGGAAAGTTTCCAAATGATGCCTTTTTGTTTTATTATTTATAATGGCAGCTGCTTCGTAGAAACTACCTTACCCAATTGTTTTTGTCTTCACCATGATTTATCTTGCTTTCCTTGACAGACTCTGCCAGAACTGTTTAAATAATGATTTGATGGGCTGTATGCAGATTTTCCTCCATTTACCCTCTGTCCCTGCACATACAAAACCCAGCAGTCTTATTGCAAATTGCAGAGGGATCGATTACACGGTTTCTCTACAAAAAAAGATGCCACTTTGCTTTCAGGCAGAAGAGGTTTGACTTTCTTCAATGCCATCCAGAGACCAAAGAAATTATGGGGGGAGGGGGAGGGATAAGATGTTACCACTATGACAGTTAAAGCTAACAGCAGTGGCTGAGGTGGAACAGCAAAGTCTTCAGACCATTTCAGGACAATCAGCACAAGCACAGAGACAGAATTTGCTGAACAGGTTGAAGTAAGACACGAGAATTTGCAACAGGCCAAATAGCAGAAAAGCACGTAACTGAATTGGTTTGTGAACGTAATTTTCCTGCCGTTGACGGTAGTGGGAAACCACGAGCCTGTTCTTTTAAGCAGAGCGGACACACAAGGACATGCCCAAACGTTATGCACAGATTTTTTCAGTTGTATGTTCAAGTCACACACGTGCTCCCCTAGTTAACTGAATGCAGGTGCTTGGGCAGCGCCTTGATGTGTGCACAGACTAACATCCAGACCATGTACATGATTTTGCGTGGCCTTTACATGCTGAATCCAGATTTTCTGGATGGAAGGAAGTAAAACGGACACCAGATCGTGATGTGGCACTAACCAGAGTGGTGCCACAGTGGTAAAAAATGTAAAAAGTGGTGCTTGCATACACAACCTGCTAGCTAAAGTCACTTAATCTTACGGTCAGGAATTAGCACTAGGCTGTTAACTTCTAGTGGTGCTTTCCAACAAAAATCCTTCTTCCCTGTGTCACCTTTGCGAAGCCATGACTTGCAGATACCTGCTGAGTTCATTCAGCCAAGGGCTACAAGCTTTAAGTAAACTTGAGACCACAGCACACTTCAAAGGTCATTATTTATCACCATTCATCAAACGGGAAGCAATTAATTTTTAATGGAAAATCAAGTCAATACATCAAGGGCTCTTTTTTTTTTTTTTTTTGACATGCTGCAGCTTTATGAACTGCTGGGAGAAAATGAGGTAGCCTGTAGGGCAACAGGGAACCTTTTATTTACTCGTGAGGAGAATCCTAATGGAGGTCTCTTGTGTTGTGGTACGTGAGGTAAAACACAGCCAGATATTAAAGGAACATTCAACGGCGCATTTTTTTTTTTTCTGTCTCTCAGTCTCTTTTCCTCCTTCCCAAATATTTAACAGGGAGAGTTCATTTTTCCTCCTGCCTACCCTTTCACCAAACAAAAGGTTAGCAAAACACGCTGCATACAACCAAAATGGGGAAAAAAAAAAAAAGAAACAGCTAGCAAAGATAATGTAGTCAGAAAGAACCAGGAGAGTTTAATCTCATTCTGATTTAATGAGGCTGTTTTGTTGTAACAATTATCCAACTTCCTTAGCGAAAAACAAAACCACAGAGAAACAGTGCAGTCAAGCTGCTTTAAAGAGCCATTTGCACAGATCTCCTCCTAGTAACAGGAGAGGAATGGAAGAGTCTCGCAGTCTCTCCCTTCCCAGGCCAAGCACTTTTGGAAAGGTGCTAACCTGGAACAGAGCCACAAAGTCCTCGCTGCCTGGGGTCTGGCCCTCTGGAGCTTCGCTTCAGATAGCTCATGCAGCTCAGACTGGGGGACACAAGGAGATGGAGAGTGAGGAAAAGCCCTTCTGCCCATTGGGCCATTACATCTTCTGGCACAGGTGTACAAAGACCCTGGCAGGGACTGCCCACTGTGGAGATGGGCGTTTAGCATCCAGCACGTGGCAAATGTAAGGATGTGGGGAGGTGTGGAGATGTTCCAAACGTTGCCGATCCTCCCACAAGATGCAAAATGGAAATTTCTTTTCTGATGTCTCCTCCAGGAGGAGGGAAATACTGCACCCAGAGGAAGGTAGGGGGCTGGAGCAGACAGCCTCCAGAGGTCCCTTCCAACCTCAACCCTTCTGTGATCTGGTAGCATTCCCTCTTCTAAAAGGTCTCCAAAATATCAGAAACTAAATTCCAATAGAAAATATATTGAGTCTCTTCTTACAAGTTGCTAAGGGCTGTGGATCCTGAGCCAGGCAGACATACAGAAAGGCAGATGAATATAAACACAAAGGACAAGGATGTCTTTTGTGCACCCTTTGTGCAGACACCTGGACTGACAACTTCAGGACTGAGAGGTTTAAGAAGCTGAAGCCACGACCCAGTGCTAGAGAACCATGTACCAGATGCAGTCCTGGGGTGGCCACTGCAAGCAGGCACAGCTGTCCAGCTGCGGAGTGGTCAGACAACGCCCTACACTAAATGAGTGCCTCGCTAATAAACAAGAGTGAGACCTGCTTGTGACGGCTGTCATACACACCTTCACGGCTTGGCCTTGCTCACCCAACAGATCTTGAGTGGCTCCAGTTGAAAACACAAAAATTATGGAGCCTGAGCTAGTAACAACAACAACAAAAAAATAGTCAACTGTAACTGAACCAAGTAATTTGTCCCCCCTTTGGTATAACTTTCCTACCACTTCCAATATGTTTTTCTCCCCAGAACAGTAATATTGCTGGGACAGGATAGAAAAGCATACTATATTTTCCAGACACAAGGATATAAACAGGTGCTAAACCCAGATTAACTCTCCATAGCATCATCTAACAGAAACACGGCAGCAACAAAACATTTCTTAGACCTTCTGTGTGTGCTATTGCTCCAACATTGCAGAGAACATCTGAATCAGGGACTGTGATACTGCGCTCAGCGGTGGCCTTTTTGCCGCAGACATCATGCAGGAAGTTTATTTCAGAAGTTGCTTTGTGAAGAAGCAAAATCCTGAAAAAAAAATAAAATAGTGATGAATTTTTGATAACAAAGGGAAATAGATTAGTTAGAGGGAGACTTTTCTTAATTTGAGTCTAACAGGCGGCGATGCTTTGGGAATAAGAAAGTGGAAACAATTTCACTGCCACAAGGATGTCGTCCTTGTTTTACACCTGCCTCTCTGCAGTGCTGCATAAATGCTCTGAGTACTTTAGGAAACGGAGAGCCAGGTAGGCAGACAGCTATGGAGGAGTGAGAAGCGATGGCGTTGGTTGGACCAGCTGGGTATGAGCCACAACTGAAAATGCAACAATGCATTTCACGGTGTTTTGAGAGAACACTGCAGTCTCAGCCCCTCCATAGTGACTGGAATTAGAAGATAATGGATCTGAGTGCCTTCTCACGCTGCTCTTACCACTGTCACTGCATTAATTTTAGATTGGCTTACTGATGTACGGGAGTCCCAGGAGATCAAAACCAAACAGCTGATCTCCCTGCTCCTTTCCTTCTTTTATCTCACTGCCAGAGAATCCGTAACAGAGCTGGTCAGATTTAGTCTGAGCATTATTCTACTAACTTCAATCCAAAAGCTCTACTGTAATGTGAAATTTGGTCTTATTTACTGTACTTAAAGTTCTAAAGAGATTATTCTAAGCTTAGTATAAATCACTGTGGAAGAAAGTCTGCATGCAAGAGTGGGGATTTACAGGCTACTTAATGACTTATCTCTACTCCCTATTTCATTCTAATGAAGTAACTAGAGTTCTCTGACCCTATGAATTAATCTCCAACACCAAAGAATCTTTATGAAAGATACAGCATTGTGACGTTAAAAAAGAAAAGAAAACCCACAGCCCAGTGTCCCTTGTTCTGCAGCTCTAAAACTGCTCTAGCTTCACTGTAGTCCATAAGCAAGACAAAGTACTGAAAGTCTGCCAATGTCCACGGGAAGATTAGTGCTAATTGGTTGTGATCTTTGAAAAGGAATCAGTTTGGGAATGTTAAAAGGGAAATATAAAGTGGCGACTTACCACTAAGCCATGGGAAATATCTTTGCTAAGCAGTTGCACTAATTAGTGGGGGAGGGGGTGGGAAATGACCCCAATCAAGCAAAGAACTCAAATCACTTGAAACCAAATGAACGGGACATCAAAGTTACTTACTCTTCAGAGTTGAACATGTATTTCTTGCACCGCTGGACTAGGGCCCAGAAACAGGAGACATAATGCAATGCTCCCTTTCGTTTTGAAAACTGCTTCAGTTACGTGTTGGTGATCTGAGCAAGGATTAACCCTCAGCTCTTTGGGCACCGTAACTTTAGTTAAAGGGCAAAAGAATTTAAAGGCCTAGAACTGCATTTCACACCTCTTGCCTTGGGACTGGTTTCTAGACGTGCATTAAGGGCTGCACACTGGTATGGCTCCTTTAGAAGAACACAGAAATGCAGGCTAGCGATGGGCCAGTAACTCCAGTTGCGTCCTGATCAATTATTTTCATAGAAGACACAGACTTCACTCTCCCCTTGAGCACAGAAGTATGGCCAACACCACTTACCTGCTTATTCTGAGGCACAAAAATACTGGTGTTACTGGCTGTGCTTGTGAGATGATTTCAATATGTTATCACACCCTAAAACTCACCGAAATGCAATGACATTGTTGCACATTTATTGCTTTTAACCAACTGTAAAAACTAAAATGTAAGCTTTGCTTCCCTCCGTTGGTTCTGGGAGAATGCCAACCCTCACTCCACAAAGCGTTATTTGCAAAATGTTCCTCCTACCTTGCCAAACCATTAGATGTAAACCTTTTTAAACAGCGCACAGGATATCGTAAACCCTAGATAGGCTTTGAATGACTTTTCCATCTCCATTCTTTCCCTTTGGAGTCATACAAGTGCTATTTAAACATGATACATGTTTTAATACACCGTCATTACTTTGTGTCTTCAGTCAATTACTTCCCAAGCACAACCAAAGCAATCCCTTATGCTTAGCATTAAGGGCTCAGTGACAGGGCTGTTGCGGAGGAAGAGCTGCCCTAAGGAGAGCCTGAGATTTTTTAGATAGCCATGGAGGAGAGATGAGGTGGGGAGTGGGGGCTACAAGACAACTAAACCACTTTAAATCCGTGAGGGCGCATTAACTCTAACATTGCATTACCTGTGCGTCCGAGCCCCAAATCCAAATCGCTTGACTTTGAAAGAAGCTTGACTTTTTTTTTTTTTCCAAATTGCAATCCACAACCAATAGCAATTTCACTTCCAGGTTTCATGTCTAAAGCATCAAGGAAACTTACCTGATTTTACTGAATAACCTAAAAGACTTACACTTTTGCAGAGCCCCAGTACACAAACCACAGCTGGCAAGATTTAAGCTTCTATCAAACTCAAGTGGCAGAAAGTTCTTTGAGCCTGATCTAGCATCAGTACCGAGACCTATCTTGAACTCAGACAGGACTCTAAAATTAATAGCAGCATCTGGTAGAGAGCTTGAAAACCTGCCATTCAAAAGGTAAGGGAAAACAAACAAGCAACCAAACAAACAACAACAAAAAAACCACTTAACACCCAAAAGATTAGAAGAAATATCCTACCAGTAACATTTTCTTGGCTTTCAGAGAGGATGATATTCTGCCTGAAAGCCATTCGCTTGGCAGACCAGAATTGCCTAGTTCTCTACTGCATAAACTTTACATTTTTAGTCTCTTTTAATTACTTTGATTTAGAGAAAATGAAGCCACTTAAGACCTGGCAGGAAATAACCCAATTATTATTTCCCTTCTCATCAAGTCTGAATATTAATTATGCATTCTAATAAAGGCTTAAGGACATGTTTCTAACAGCTGCTGACCATTTTCATCTTAAACCAACAACACCTTTGAACACATCCTTAACTTAATTGCCTAAATAGTCCTTTTAGAGTAAAGGGCTCTATTCAATAAAAGGTTAGCAGATGAGGTGGCCAGAACCTGGGAGCTTAGGACCTGCCAGAGAAGAAACATTTTTAAAAAGGAGAAAATTCTCTAACTTTAAAAACTTAATAAGGCAGGCAACAATTCCTCTTTCTCTTGCCTTAACGCATTCTAATATTACAATGTGTTAATATATCATATAATACAACAGACCCCACAACCTTAGGCCCATCTAGCTTTCTGTGAGCAGTTGGTAGCAGCTGTAGTCCTGGCTGCGACTGCCTCCAGCTCTCACGCAAATCGCTTAGAAGCGAACAGAACCCGAAACAGTGGACGTGTTCATCTCTGTCCTCTGATTCCCTTGCTACAAAACGGAGATAGCCAATCCCCATAACTTCCCATTACTAGAGCAGCTAAGGCTTGTAAGCCTAAATTCCACAGGTTTCCTATGAATTTAAGCACTGACAAAGGCCATTAACAAACAGGGCTGGAGCTAGCCTCGACGCCAGGATTGGACCAGTGCAGTTGTGTGGCACCCACAGCTGAGCACAGGAAGGTGGCAGCTGCGCCCTGCTGCCAGTACCACCACCGCCAGGCGGGCGTGCTCTGCCCCACATGCCGATAAAAACAGGGGGGTTCTGACAACCCTGTGTGGTTTGAAGACAAAAAAAAAAAAAAAGGGAAAAAAAAGAGAACAGGAGCAAGGTTACCAGTCCTGCAGGGTCACAGAGTGGTGGGCCTGATAGAACCGCACTCCAGAACTGATACAAAGCTTGCTGATATCAGGGGCAGTCTTTAAGCAAGCATTAGGAGAGCTCTGCTGGACACGGGCACGTTATGGCACTTATTTTTCTGGAAGAACTCTGCACCTTTTTACTTTGCTGAGGATATCTGAACAAGACCTGCTGGTGGAAAACATGATGCAGGAAATACTCCCCCCAGAAACCAAAATTAATAAAAGATGTGGATATCATTCTGGGAGAAAGGTCTCAGTATTAGCACAGCATTACCTAATGCCAGTTCATTACCAGCTCCAGTACAGCTACCAATACCTTGATAAAAGCAGAAGCAACAGTGACATGAAATTTGATTCCAACCCTGCCAATGTAATCAAACAAAACCATTACTGAGGAAATATTTCGTAGGTTCTCACTCCGGCCTTGTGCTTCCAATGTTTGCAATGCATTTCTTATTAATTAGGAAGGAAATAGCTTTCCCTTCTCACTCTCCTACGTTGTCCCAGCTCACCGAAGTTCAGTACAGCATGAGTTATTGAACGATATCCTCGATATTTTGATTTGGCGTGGAGCCACTGCTGTCAGGTCTTCACTTGTTTTCACTCTTGTGCTCCAAATGCTGCTCACGGGATGCAAGCTGAATGGAAAGCAGCAGGAGCCTGAGATACAATACCAGAAGTTAACCTAGGCACTGGAAGGGAAAAAGTGTTCTTCTCCCTGTTCTGTTAGACTTCCAACAAGAGTTTCCGGTCAGAAAGCTCAGTTCCAGCCTTGAACTGCTGAAATCCAGTAGTGTTCAGATAGGAAGCTTCAGCTTAGGACCCATACGAAAGGCAGGTATTGTCACTGCATCAAACTCCACTTTCTACACATCTGAACAGAAAGAATGACAAGTCAGACTCAGTGTCTCCATACCCATCTCTGACCGTTTTGAGAAAGTTTCCATATCAATAGAATTATTCTGTCGCATGGCTGGATGTGATTGAAACTACTTCTCCGGGCTACAGAAAATAAAATCTGTGCAGGAAAGGAAAATCATCTGAATTCACTGCAGTGACTGAGTCTGGGCTGAGTTCCAGTCTCATTAAATCAGAAAATCATGGACCAGTCCAGTATGTTGGCACAGGCACACGAGCAATAGAGAAGTTCCTCCCTGCTTTCCTGATCTTGACATTCACAGATGAGGACAAGGACGAGCGCCGGTATCACCCCACATATAAACACAGCGGAGAGGACGGTTCAAATGAGCTGGAACAAAGATGTTTGATCAGCGGCCAAAAAAAGAGTGGCAGGTAGCTCTTCCGCAGGTATAGCTTTGACTCAGTAGTTTGTTATTTGTAGAATGGTTTGGGTTGCAAGGGATCTTAAGGATTATGCCGAAAGCCCCATCCAGCCTGGCCTCAAACACCTCCAGGGATGGGGCAGCCACGGCTCCTCCATGCAGCCTGTGCCATCTAATTCTCACTCACCTAACGCTGGAGATGCACTCTGTCTTATCCACATACCCACTTGAGCCTTTTGGAGACCTGAAGTAATTCTTCTTTCAGTGTAGGTAACAGGGACGGAGTATGGCTTTGTGGAAAACGTCAGCCTCCAAGGCACAGTTTCTTTCTGAGCTCTGCTGAGGGAGAGGCAGTGCCCACACGCGGGGCTGTCTGCAAAGAGAAGTATTACCTCTTCGGCAGCAGCATAGAGCACGTTTTCCCCCGTTATTTAGGGTAATCATTTCCCCACGTTTATTAGGGTAAGAAACAAACTTCATATTAATGTGACCAAAATGATCAATAGCTAGTTTTCCTCCACAAAAATAAATAATAATAAAAAATATTGATCCTTAGGAAGACAATTGCTTTCTCTGTACCCTGCCCTGAGCGAAGATAACTGCATAGGAAAGTTGGGTGTGCTTCGTGCTGTTCTAACATCATTGCTCCTCTCTGAGCGAAGATCCCTGTTGAATTAGAGCTAGCCATTTTACTTCTGACAGATCAATGCTCCTGCAACTAGGCTGGTTGTGAAGCTGCCGTGGAATATCCTAACTTCAAAGAATCTAATACAATTACTATTGCTATCCTAATTCGCTTTCTTATGACGCAGATTCCTAATGAAGAGCTTTTGATGATTGATCCTTAACTAATGTGAAGGAAAAAGGAGTTTGCTTTGTCCTTCAAGCAGCTCCTCCTTTCATCTGACATTCAGAGCCATTCTCCAACTGGAAGTGATTCTTTGTAAAGGGGAAAAAAAAAGGAACAGAACCCAAAACATTAAGATGTCAACGAGTTTGATACAAGCAAAAAGATCCTTTGAAAGACAATCATTACAGATGTACCCTGCACAGAGCACTTGTCGTTAATAACATCATAAACCTGAAGCTGAAATTAGGAGCAGTTTTAAAATGCAAAAAAAAAAAAAAAAAAAAGGAATCCTCAAACACTACAAAGGAGGTGAACATAATGTAGCTTTCACACAGAGGCAGATGGAGCTGACGGGGGAGAGGTTAACTTGGGTTAGAACCACGTTCTGAGGGGAAGAAAGATCAGGGCATGCAGTTCAATTCTTTTAATTTGTTTGTCTGAGCCTTAGTTCCGTGATTGTTTTCAGTTATGTATTTTCATTGTGGCTTTCCTGGCCTTTAGAAATGATAGCGCTCTAAGAAGAGAGGGTGGTGGGGAGACAGGGAGGAGGGAAACGTACTGTTTGTGTGAATGCGATCTGGGATAATACTCAATTCATGTAAAATTATTCAGCTGAAATTCCTGAATTGTTTTCAAGCATTTGAATTAGTCATTAGGGCCTGTGAGACTAATAAGAGACGTTAAACTGATTGTACTGAAGGGAGCACACAACTTGGTTGAAACTCAGTGGCAGAGTTGAGATTAGAGGAAGAACCTCTCCTTGGAACAGGAGCCTGGTAAAAATCACTGCTTTGTCAACAACATTTGGCTTTAACCTTTCTTTAGGATAGGAGAAATGTCAGAGCTGTTCTCATCCTGCTCTCCAGATCAGATCATTCTCAGTCATGATGTCATTTTTACCTTTAGGGTCTGGGGAAGCACATCCCCAATTCTCATTTTCTCCAGTAATGAGATCTCCCCCAAAGGAATTACAAGTCCTTGGCCTAAAAGTTCAAAAAAGCTCTTTTCTTTCTGGAGTGGAATTGCTGTCAGGATTGGTTCTGACCACGGGATTTTTCCTGTGGTTACAATCAGGAACCAGCTTGATCCATCACAGGGTGTAGTCCCGTCTCAAGAGCTGCGGTAGCTGACCATGTGGCAAAACAAGGACAGGAGCAAAAGGTGGAAGTGAGGATGGTAAGGTGAAACCAGATTATATGCTTAGCAAAGGGGAAAAAAGGTCAGACATTTATTGGGAAATGGATACATTTCCCTGTTCCTGTGAAATGGTTTTATTTCCGAATTTACAGCAACACCTGTGCAGCTCAGGTACTGTGTTGTTAGTACCATAAGGACGCTGAAACTGCTAGGCTGGGAGGACACGAGCGGAGCTTCTAACCCAATAACAGCAGGGGTTTCTGTGGATTTTAGGGTGCACCCAGTACTGGGAAGCTGTGGGGCACGTTGCATGCTCTTAAGCTGAACACTGGGTTTAACTGAGTTTTCTTGATGCCACCTGTGTGGGTTGAGTTCATTCTCAACGCCTCGCGCAGTACCCACTCTGTGGCTCAGGCTGGGAAAACAAAGAGCCAAACAGCAAAGAGAAAACTGGATAAAACAGTGGAACCAGATAACTGGCTACCATCCACGCCAGTACAAAGGGCACGGTTATACAGCGCGGAGGGCGCTGTCATACAGTGCGGAATGAAGAGCAAGAGGAAGGAAATGCCTCTGGCAGAAAAACGTCCCTGCTCTTAGCACTTCTCTTTGCTTCCTCCTTTCCATCAGCATTCGGTTCTCCACCCTCTGTCCAGGGATACTATGGGGAATGCTGGTAAAAAAAAAATTAATGCAGTGCAGCACAAGTCTAACCACGAGCAAAACAGCATTCACAGGTCCTCTCTACTCCTTTCTACTCCTGCTCTGAGGAAGGCGACTCTTAGTAAGCCCTATTTCTTATTCCAGTGCTGAAGATCTCAGTGAATGTATGCACCGAGAAACACGGTGAGGATTTAAGGCAGGTCCTTCTCTCCCAGAATCCAGAAAAGAGGGGGTCAGAAAACCCAGACCATAGCAATATTTCTCTGCCCCAAATTGAGAACGCGCGCTAATATGGATTACATCAACTCAAGGAAGGAGTTGGGTTCAAGAGAGATGGTTGTGTCTCACAGGAGACACGGCGTGAGCTAAGTAGACTGAAAAAGCAAGAGTCAAAGGCAGTATCAGCAGAATTCCCACCAAGCACTGAACTTCTACCTTATAAAGCCTGATTCATTTTGAACGGATCAGAAATGCTCTACTTCAATTGCTGTTTCTCTGAGAGAAGATTAAAATATTTCAACTGAATTGAAGTTTTCTGGGGTAATACAAAGGGGAATAAAAATCAGATTTTCCAGAACATTCAAATTTAATTAACTGAAATCCATTGCTATGGAAAATTCCTGTACATTGCCACCTCAACTGGCAGGACAGACGCTCCACCGCTGCCACTACGCAGCTCCTGCCAGCTACACCGCGTGCTGGGGGTGCTAGGAAGCAAGGGGCCCTGCTGAGCTCGGCCTTCCACTTCCCAGGGCTGTCCCCAGGGCTCCGACGTCGGCAGCCAGGCCTTTCTCCTCCATCACCCATACCATACCTCCGTATCGGACTCTGGAGCTGGAAATGAAAACAAATGGTCAGCTAACTCTCAACTGACAGCCCTAAAGCAGCAGCAAATCCCTAATTCTAAGGCTTCTAATCAATATTCTCCCTACCAAAAATACTGATTTTGTTTCTCCCTTAAGTAGGAATAGGGTGAGTCAACAGACAAACACATTCTCTCTTCACGCAAGGCATGACAAACATTTTAATTTCACCTTTATAGTGCAGCCTCCCACATGTGGAGAAAACAGTTTTTCTTTGTTTTTAAGAGAATGGAAATGAAACATCAACATTCCCCTCAGAAACTAAGCCTCCCTTGCCATCACTGGAGTGGAGCAGAGAGCGCCTGAGATACAAGCCCCAAGCTTCCCAAGCCGCTTCCTTGCACAGCGGTTAGGGTGTCTAGGGCTGGGGGCAGTACTGCAGCGGGCTGAAAATTCAGTGAGGACCATGAAACCATGGCAATCCGTAGTGAGTAAGGATCTGAGCCGCTGACTGTGATTCTCCTTTTCCTCTCGCTAATGGAGAAACAGAAAAAGTCTTAGGAAAACAACAAAGATGGGCACGCATAATTGCGGAAACAGACCTTTTAGTAAATACTGACCCATTCCTCTCTGCATGCACTGCTTTAAGCAGTGAGTTGGCACTCAGGAAATCAGTTATTTTTACAGTTCGAGCTGGATAGATTCAATGGGGGGGATAAATTAGCCTTGAGCAAACAAAAAAAAAAGAAAAAATATTTCCTAGTTAAGTGATCCCAAGAGGCATGTGTCTCTATAAAATGGTTAAAGAGAAGCTGCTGATTTGCACTCAGTGGGTTCAACAAGCTGAAAATGATTAATTCTGTTTTAAATCTTCCAGACCCACTCACGCAACAGACATCAGGGAGAGAAATTCAATTCTGGGGGGAGAAACCTTCTATTTGGAAGATTAAGAGGTGGAATCTGTGGTACATTACAATGCAATTTTAATTATCCAAAGTTTGGCACGGTGATGGATTTTTGCTGCACTGCTTTGCCAGGGCACTCTTTCTTCCAGAGACTCAGCTTCACACCCAGGCTCGAGCTCCAGTTCGTTCAGTTCGGAGCTTGCCTCTCTCCAAGGTGCTCCTGGTTGGAGCTGCGGTGGGAGGAACCAGCGGTTTGCCTCCAATAAAGACCTCAGGGTAGCTTCTTCGCTGCAGCTGCACTGGCTCTCCTGCAGCCACAGGGGAGAGGGATTTCTGCGCCTGATTTTGAGGGCTGATCGCTCTCGGGAGACGCTTCTGCAGCACGAAGCGAGATCTGCAGCATGCTCTCTGTACACCGACAGAGGATTATCGTTGCACGCATCCCTGCTCTACAAATTCCCTCTACGCGGAAAAGCAGCTGGATGGCTAGTGCCGTAACTGGCTCCAGTAGCTCCGCGCCAGCGCGTTGCTCCTTTTTGCCAGGTGAATTCCCAGCGGGCCATCAGCCCCCAGCCACCTGAGCCCTGTACTTCCAAAGGCTCAGAGCACGGTGTCTGCACTCACGCCAGATTCCTGCAGGGTAGCCGTAACCGCACCACGCTCCCTTCAGCTCTTCCAGCAGTTTTGTTCAGATGTGGAGCACGCTTTCCAGCTTTCAGTCCTCAGTTACTGTCCTGAACATACACCATGTTCACTCCACTTGATTCCAGAGGAGAGCAAACTCATTTGTGTGTGGATTTGCTATACGTATGTAGCATATGGCTTTATATTTATGAGGGCAGGATTTTCGTTTGAGATAAACCAGAGCAGCTTCAGAAATGCACTGAGGTACGGCAAGAGAATTCTCGCAGATAACAGCTTAGGATAAAAGGCAGCACAGAAAAGACAGACGCTCTTATTAGTCTCTGTTTTAGCCCTCCTACTTGAAAGCAAAAATTCAGTGATGTGGAAGGAAGTCAGGAGAAACCACTGCTTTGATAGTCAAGGCTAGGGATTAAGTGTACTATTAACTACCTATTCTCTGCACGGCCTTTCAGAGCCTACTGTGCTATTTGCAGTCACTTTGTCTATTCGGGACAAAACTCTCCCTGGGGTCCTCACCCAAGAGTAAATAGAGTTACTTCAAGAATTAAAATAAATTGGTGGAAGTATATCCCACTTCATGGGAATGGCAATTTTCCTCTCAGGTGTGAATCCGAGAGACAAAGCCAGGGGCTGCAGTAGGAGTGGGGCTGGAAGGGGGCTGACCACGGAGCAGGTAGCCTGCCAAACCCTTTGTCTCTTGAGAAGCTTCTCCTCCAGACCAGCTTTCCTGGGGATCCTGGGCTCAGCATAAGTCCGGGTCAGTGATTGGGGTAGGGCTGGGATAGAGACGATGCCAAGAGGTGCTTTTGGAGTGGGGCTGGAAAGGGGCTGCCAGCCCCGCTGCTGAACTTTGGTTTTAGTTAAGGCAACTCGAATGGAAGGGAAAGAAATGCATAACCCCCTCATAGAAAAGGGATTTCTGTATTCTCAGAAAAAAATAAACTTAGAGAAAAGACCTCAATAAGGTGGAGACCTTGTAGGGTTAAGACCTTGATCTGAGAGTGCAGCTTTCTGCGCTTAAGCAGAGCTGAGGAAATTCAAGTACTCTTCCCAGATTGCTGGCTGGGAGTGAAGAAAAATAGCCTGCTAGATTAGTAAGGAAAGGCAAGTAACCAAAGGGACTGACTTACAGAATAACACCCACTCACCTGCAAGGAAGGGCAATTTTACATATACAGCAGGAACTAAATACAATTGTTGTTGACCTCCATAAGAGCTGGAAATAGAATAAGTCAAGTGGATCTGATTGCCGCTTTACAGTCTATATAAAGAGAAGACTTTTTTTTTAAATAACATGCTTATATTTAGGATCCTAAATCTGTATTTGGAAGCCTAAGGAACTGACCTGATTTTCTGAAGTGTTCAGCACCCACTGAATGAGTGGAAACATTTTAAGAGGCTTCTGTGGGAACTGCTGGATTCAAGAGCTTAGGATGGGGAGAGGAAAATCGAAGTGTCGCTGTATTTCTTCACTTTGGGCTGAAAAGAATTAAAGTCAAGACGTGCATTTTCAGAATTCATCTCTCTGCAGTAATGTCTGCCTTCACTCTAAAGATCGTGCAGTAAAAACTACTGGGTGATTCTTTAAAAAGCTTTCAGACCCTACTGCAACCATATAAATAGGGACATTTAACACACAGTAAGACACTTCTCTGCAGTGCTTGTTAGAAATCCAGATAAAATGAGCCCTACAGCAAAAGCAAAGCCATATATAACACCTATAGGAAAGCCCAAAGCAAAGCCACTAGAATGGCTAGAAAAGCCATATGAAAGCCACTAGGAAGACATATTTGGAAGCATTCACATTATGTAAAAGGTAAATTTCTAATATCTCAGTTGAGGACGAAAGAAGAGTTCTAATGATTAGGTAAAATCCAGCGGCCTCTTTCCCTGAAAATGGCCTTTTGTCAGCAGTTTTTTTTTTTTTTATTTTTTATTTTTTGAAACACCCAAACTACCTGGAACAATAATGTCAAGACTATTGTTTTTGGCACAGAAAGGTCCACAGGCTGCAAGCACGGCTGGCACCTCGTTATGGCAGATCGCACAAGTACCAGCTAGAGGTGCTCTTCACATTTGTGAGCTGACAGCGAGGAGCGGACGGAGACCACCCACCAGATCAGCTCAGTGGGGAGCTGCGCAGATCGCCCAGGTTACCCCTCCTGCAACAGCAGCAGCGTTTTACCGGCCCGCTTCCCCCCCAGACAGTATTGTCATTTCTGCGTTGTCTGAAACTGGGGGGTGCTCTCAGCCCCAGCTGGAACAAAAGCACAGAAAGACAACTCGTTTTTCTACATCAAAGCCTGTTTTTGAAGCGTGGTCACCTGTTTCCAAATTCCCTGCGGACTGTGGACCGCCACTAGACCCAAGCTAACGATTTGCCACGCTCTTCAATAATTCAGTGGCGCTTGGATAGCAAATTCAGGCTCTCTGCTGTCTGAAAGCTTTTGCATCACTCTGGGGCAGAATTTCAAGGCAAGATTTTCAAAGTACTGCGAGGAATATAATCACTTTGTGCTATTTTCAGTGGAAAGCACCGAAAAAGTACATGAAGCAAAGCCTACAAACCCTCAAAGAACTCGGGCCAGGCTTTCTTTCTAACCCCTAACCAACACTTAATGGTACAGTCTTTCGAGTAACTCTATAAACCCGCATCTATAATAGCTTTACCATTCATAAAACGTGTGAAACACAGATGACCTTCAGTAATAGTTTCTTACTTGCTCTTTTTGCTTTAGGCAGTTTTCTCTTAAAGCATCACTAGAAGAAAGAAGTGATCTTGGTATCTAACGGTCTGCTTGTTTATAAAATCAGTTGTTCAGTGACCAGAGATAGCTAGAATAAAAATTCCCACATCGCAGGACAGATGATGTATCCGAACACATGCACCGGCTGGACAGCAGTTATCTGGCAACTGTAAAACTGTTTTGAAATCTTTTCTCAGAGTGGGGTATTTCTAGTCCTATAGCTTCCAGGAAACATAATGCAATGATTCAGCGGAAAAGCTGCCTATTAACAGGCTTCGCAGCCTTAAGACAGACACCAAGCTCCACCGGTGGATGTTGAGGTCCCAGCTGGGCCTGGGAGTCTCATCGCTGGGAACCATTCCACTCCTACCTCAGCAGTGGCCGTGGTGCCTGCAGGGAGGCAGGGACCGTGGAGCTCCCCAGTGCTGCCTCCTAGCACGCAGCTGGGCAGAGAGGAGCGTCCCCGCGGCTGCCCCCTTGTCCCTCCCCAAAACGGGCACAGAAGCGAGTGCTCCCCAGCACAACGTGGACACTCAGGCACTGGTACCTCTCCAGAGGTCTGCGAGCGCTGGAGGAGTGGCTCGTAAAGGAAAGGGCGAGGAATAAGAAGGAATCTTTACCTCCTCCATTTCTAGGCGGTTACAAGAAGCCTCCACAAAGCTCAGCGTTATCTTCTGCACAGGGCATGGCATCACTGCACTTTTCCTGGTTCCGTCCCCCCAAGGTACTGTCCGGCCAAAGCGCTCCTGTTGACAGGTTCACCGAACACGCTGCAGGACAGAAGCGGTCTGGTGGATGTCAGCCAGTCACTCACACGAACCCCGGAGGAAATGCATCAAATACTCCGCTGTTTATTATGCCTATGCGGCACTGATTTGTCTACTGAAACACAGCAAAGTTTGCCATTAAATTGTTGGCTGATCTGCTGCACGGGAAACCACTAGAAGGCAAGCAGATTTCACTGCTGAAAGGTGCAGAAAAGTGACAAAGCTGCTTCGCTGCAGAAACAAACGGTAGAACACGTAAACCCAAAGGAGTAGAGGCCACGCAGCAACACCCAGGGCTTTTGGTTCATCCCTCCCATAAAACACTTAGTGATGGGTATGGAAACAACAACCTTCATAATCAGAAACCCAGTGAAATAATAGTGACCTGAGCTTTACGTAGCAGTTACCTGTAATTGTCTCCTGTGTTATAAGGCAGCTGTTTCCAGATGGACTTCTGACCTCAAGCTCACAGATCTCAGCACAGAAGGAGGACCAGAATGATCTGTGGATAAAGACCTGCCCACAGCTAGTGACAAGCCACAGAGCCTGATGTTCTCTGCAGCTGGAGAGGGGTAGCTGGTGGTGTTTAAAACAATTTAGTCAGCCGCAGTGTTTCAGACTGACTCCACAAACCAAAGAGAACTTTTCAGACAACTACTAAGGACTAAGGTCTGCCTGACTGAAGCAAGGGTCTTCCTTCCCTGGGTAGATGGCAGAGAATTTCAGCGTAAGGGGAACGAGACGACACACACGGTGATTTCCTCCCAAAGGATGTTCAATAACGTTACAGAGGAATGGTGAAATAGGCAGCCAAGTTCTGTCTCCTGCTGCGGTATCTGCCCAGCCGGTTCTGGAGGGTACAAGTACGACTGGCAACGTCTAGAGAGAATCAGCTGACAGCAAGACATTAGTCAGGGGAATGCACAGATGTTGCAAACACCTACGCTTGATTCCAAAATTAACTTCTCTATTAGCAAACATTTGAGGATCTCAGGTCTGCCTTAGGAAACATGAACAACAGTCTGCTCCCGAATGCCGATCGGGAGAACGCTGCCTGTTAGTTCAGGTACTGTGATCCTAGAGGATACATGTACAATATTAACTTGAACCAAGAGGTGGAGGGGAACAGAAAGTGCTATTTCACCATATACTCAGCACCACTAATTACTTCTCCCTAGCCTACTATCATTGATTACAGTCATTTATTGTACACGGTGTCCTGGATGGTTCAGGTGCATAATTATGGTGATAAAGCCATTTCTGATGAAGTTCTGAAGGCAGGTTTCCTGCCAGATTTAGTATCCACTTACGGTCCCAAGGTTTAGACTCTCCTGTAGTGATTTTCTATATGAATTACTCTGTCTTCTGGGACATTTGGTCAGACTCACATCTGATGTAAGCGAACCTGGCAGCACTGCAGGGAAGAGAGTGATTTCCATTTCCACCAGCTGAGTGTCTGGCACATACTTTCTTGTAATTAGTATTTGTCTTTAGGTCTGTTGAATTTGTGGGAGGGAGGTAGCTGCCCATGGAAGTCCTCATTGTTTGGGAGCTTGGACAATCTCCCTTGTAGCCTGCAACCCTTGCTGAGAGCACCTTAATTATTTTTTTTAAAAAAAGCATTATATCAATTATCCTCAGTTTACTGAGGATGTGCAAACCGACACTGATCTATACAGGTATTTGTAGTGCCCTTCCCCCTCTCACTTCATGTCATTTAGCATCTAAGCAAAAAGTAACGCTGCAAGTGAAAGACCTTGGCAACATCTTCGATAAATACCTCAGGTGCCTGTGCTGGGGTCGCAGCGCTGTCACAAGTTTTTTGCTCCAGGTGAATCCAGGCAGAGTCATGGGTGGTCAGCACTCAAACATGATTACACAAGTAGCTCTCTCAGGACTTCTTCAAAAGCAGCTTCTCTGAGCAACGTCCCTGCCCACAGCAGCAGGGTTGGAACTCAACAGTCTTGAGGGTTCCTTTCAATCGAAACCCTTCGATGACTCTCTGATTCTGTGTTTTAGCTACAAAGTTAATGTCCATGCATTGGCCCATGGCATTCAAAGTGCTTACATGTGCACCGAATACAGCACGTCAAAGCTCACATAAAAGGGAACAGTGGAACACGAGCCTGCAGGAAAATACAGATCTAGATAGTTTATGGCTTTAGATAATCCTCTGCGTGTGCTAAGTTATGGCTCAGAGGAGTTTACCAAGTTACAGATACTGCTTAAAAAGAATTGGAGAACTTGCATGCAGGAGACAGAAGGAAATGGTTAAATAAGTCACTGAGGTTCTTAATTCTGCTCTCACACTCCCGAAGTCTCAGTAGAGCCAATTGCCAAGGCAGTAATTGAGGGGATAGAAATCCACACAGTGTCTGCTGCCCGGGATCATCTCTCCGTGAAAACAGATTAACCCAAACACAGCATACCTTCTGCAACATCAGGTCACTTCCAGAAACTAGAACATTCAACCATATTTGGATAAAAATTCTTTTTCATTTACTTAGAAAGTTTGTGGGCAAATTATGGCAGTTTGGGAAAGAGAAGTAAATAGTTCTGTAAAGATTTGAAAGGTTTTCTAGAAGAATTGCAGTTACGGACAAGTCAAGGTCCATTTATCAAAAAGTCACAGACCTCAAACCCCATAGGCATTGCGAGAAATATAGCTTAAGTCGGGCTGAAATTGCCCTTAGCCTCCTAAGTCACTTGGGCACGTGTGCCATTTTAAAATCAGATACATGCACACACACAAAATACTCTAGACTTTCAAAATCACAGGGGGAACATTTCAAGAATGAAGAAAAACTACTGAGAAACTCAGGAACATTATCTGCTGTCTCCCATCTCCTGTCAACATTGTTGTGTGGCATGTAATCTACAAATTTCATTTTTTATTTAGTTCATAGGCCTTTTATTTTTCTTACCAAAGAAGTATCAGTCCCAACTTTCATTTCAAGTCATCACTTTCTCTGCCTTCTTTTCTTGGGCACTTTCCTCTCTCTTCTCATTTTCTCCTTTCTGCCCCTCATGTCAAAAGGTAAAGACTTTCAGAGCTGAGGGACCAAGCCAGACCTTCTGTACCCCGTGAGATTTGCTAGGTGCAAACCCTGGTCAGTCACCACAGCTGGCAACGGTACCACCTCCGTTAGGCTTGGCACTAGATTGCAGACACAGCTGTGAAACGTTGCACTTCTTCTCTTCCCCCTGCCCTTCCCAACGCATCACCAGCTGTAAAATTGGAGTGAGATTTTATCTTCAAGTATTTCGGATTTGAAAGGGGTCACTAAGTCAACATATAGGGTACACATTGTAAATCAAGTGCCACCTACTGAGCTGTCGAGACAATTTCCAACACGAATGAAGGCACGAGCACGAATAGCGCAAGAATCTCTCATTTTATGCAAGTGGTTCGGAAGGCAACCAGCACGTTAGCTTATCCCAGATTATCAACCCCCCGGATTTCTAGAACACCACACCAGAGCTACATCATGAACCCAGGAACTTACTTTTAATCACTTTTAAATAGTCTGAATGATAGCACGGGATCCCCCTGCCAAATAGCAGCAATTTTCAAGCTCTCTGAATAGATTTCATCTGCTTGCAAGGAGCTCGAGACATGCAACCTAGTCCCTTGAAAAACCCCAGACACTTCTTTTGTCCTGGTTACAGTCACACAAAGCCTCACCTAAAAAGAGCAGATTTTAAGTGAAAAATGCGCATAAGTTGTTAGCAAATACTACGCCTGGGAGAAGGAGTTAGGAAGTAGTAGCTTCCGTTAGGGATTACCTTCATGAAGCTCAGGTTCTGGGTTCATACAGAAAAATTGCAGTGATGTGTGCGACATTTTCTTTTGTGAATGACAACTGAGCTCTGCCATATATGTTCTGAGGGAAATAATGGCCGTACCGTGTATGAGGACTGCCTTAAGGACTTGGATTTTGTCTCCAAATAGAGGCCTACATGGTTTTATGTCATGAAAAACGAGCAAGTGCAGAGCTTTCATGAGCACAGGCCCAGGCATGGCAAAGCTCCAGACCTGATACAGAATGCTAATTAATGGCTCCTTAGCTGATAATTACTCATGTGCATTAAGTTTTACAATTAATATTTCATTTCGGTTTTAAAAAAAATTTACACTTAATTATACTGAATGCTTAATAATAAGGATTTCATTTGGTCTCTCTGACCAAACTTACGCTCCGGGAGTCAGAATGTGCACAGCACATGTAGCAGTGCTAGAAAAAAGGCAGCCAAGAATAAATACTGACATTTGAGTGCAGAAAAATGATACAGAATTGCCTTTCTACTTTCTAAGGGAAATCTCAGCTATAATCTTAGCAGCTATCTTGATTTTTGACCATCCCCAGGTCATCCTCTTTTCACTTTCCCAAACATCATCCCAGTTATTTATTTTCACTGAAACTTTCTGAGGGCAGGGATTACGTCTAGATACAGCGTTGGGATCGTTCCTAGTAAAACACGGCTGTAGACCTGAATAGAAAAGGAGATTTTCCCGTGGCACCGTAAGCCAGTCAAACGGGAAAGTCAAAGCTTTCCAGGTTGGGAACCATGAGCCGCCCACCAGGGACAAACCGTGCAGCTCACAGCTTGTCACACGAGCTTACATGGCAAGGGAGAGACCAGAGGACACAAAGTCACTCAGAGGACAAGGGGGATGATGGGGCTCCACTGAGCCCAGTGCCAGTGGCAACACACTTTATTCCAGAAACAGTCCTTCCACATCACAAGACAGTGTTTCTTATTTTCTCCAGGGAACTCCCTTAAGACTCACGTGAACTGTGCAAGCACTGAAATTCAAAGTGACAGCAGAATGGTTCCTCTGATTTGTAACCCGCACCGCTTCGGGGAGCAGCAAGGAAGATGTTGTCACACTAAGTTCTCCAGAAGAGAGTTCCTTCAAAGCACCCTAGAACAAACAGTTATGTCTTGAATCTGCTCGTTTCCCCACTCCCCCTCACACTTAGAACTTTTAAGCAGAAGGCATAAGTAATTTGTTAAATCTACGTTTCGGATACTTGCAATTAAACCATGAGGATATATTTTTTTCATCAGAGAAAAATTATTTTAATAACCATAATCAACACAATCAAATATAATCAGTCTGTCAAGTTAATCACAATTTAGAATCACTTACAATAATTTTGTACCTTGCCAGCTCACATCTATATGAAGATGATTACACCTAGAAAAGACGTGCAACTCTAAGGGCTGCTACCTCTATTGAAATCACTTTGCTGTTATGTATTTTGATTTTTGTTTCTTCTGTATCCTCATTCTCCCCTCTACCCACACTGTTTTCAACTTTTTGAGTTTTATTCTTGGCCTTTTCCTCCTCTCTCTGCGGTCTCCTCTGCTTTATGCATACCTGTACCTATATGCAGGTGATCAGGATAATCAGTGGAAATTTTCCGAGAATCTTAAGGAGCATATTAGATTTGTTTCCTAGACCTATTTTTTCCCCAGATATGAGCACAGGCATTCCCTATCTCCAGCAGTGCCCAGGACATATCCTGTTGTGCTAGCCAACCTCTCCCTTTTTGTTTTATTCCAAGTACTTGTCCATACTTTAGATCTGCCACAAGATGGATATCATCTCCTCTCCTCCACCTCCTCAGTCTCTACTCCCCTGTCTTGCTGTCACTCTCATTGCACTCCTCCACTCTTGATTCTTCCTTCCTTTTTCTTCTCCAACATTTAAAAAAGAGTAATCACTAGGGGTCCTATTCTGCTGCTTCAGTCCTCTTACTCCTGCCCTACCCATTTAGCTAGCTTTGTTTTGCACTGGCAATTATCATTATTAAACTCAGGCTTACCGTTGTTTCCAAAGTCCCTTAGTCTGACTCTCTTGTTGAACAAGCTCACACTCCACAGCAGCTTCCCTGACTGTAGCTCAGGCCTTGCCTGTCCTCAATTTCTCCTAAACGCCTCATCTTTGCTCATGACCTCCCCAAGTCCTTTTTCTCTCCCCTGCTTCCCACTTCATCTGTTTAACTAGAACATCTTATTTTTCCTTGGTCGAGAAGCATTCCCCTTTTTCGCTTCCAAAAAATCTTCTCTGGATCCCCTCCCCAGCTTTTTGACAGGCGGCCTGTTTGTCTTGAATTGAACAACGTCACCGTCTCTTCGGAAGGAGCTGATTTCCAATGAGCAGAGACATCTCCAAAAGCCACGTCATGCTCCAGCCAGTAGAATCCTCCATGTATGGATGGACCTCATGTCCATCTGCAATAGGTCACTGAGATAAGTTACAAATTATACTACACTTCTTATTAATACAATTACAGCTTCGATTTCCTGCATTTTGACTGTTTTCTCAGAGGTGCAGTATTCCAAAGAGGTATGAGTGCTCACTGCCTCCCATTCACAGGGCATTTCATAGACGTGAAAATTAATGAAATCGAGGAGCTGTGATGATCATGTCAACAGCTTCTTGTAAAGATCTTCATTTAATTAGGAGCAAAGATGATCTTTTACAGACATTGGTGAAAAAGACCAAGGTGCTACAATATACAAGACAGTTCTCCCTCCTGGAAACCACGATCTTTACTTCAAGAACCAAACAAGGAGTTCAGTCTCTAGGACAGCACAAACCTGAGCACTCAGAATCTTCCATGATAGACAGTTAAGGAGAAAAAGCCTCTTGCTCTGGTTTAAATTACTGTGATTGCTTTACAAATTGAAGTTAGGTTGATTTGTAACACAGGGGAAACTCGTCTTCTGTCTTTACGGCAGTCTGAAGGTAGTCAACAAAAACGGTGACTGTTTGCCTCATCATCTGAATCAATTCTGTGCAAAGTCATACAATGCAGGCTTGTGGGAAGTCGGTTTTGTACTGAGGTCACAAACACAACAGAATAAGGAAAGGACAGGAAGGAGACACAAAGCCTGTGCTGCAGACCCCTGTAGTTGTTCTTCAAGGGAGCAATAGCACCTCTGTGCCTTGTCTGTTGGATCTGGCTGCCTTTCCCACTGATTCAATACACAAAAACAAACAGACAAACAAAAAACACCTTTAGATGCTTGCAAACATCAACACTTACCAATTATTGATTCTTCCCTGTGGTGAATGGGAAGGAAGCCACATTCCAATGAGTATCATAGAAACTGTCCAGATATAGAAAGTAATGACAGCACAGTCCCGAGTCTTGGCTATAGCTTCCTTCTTGCTAGAAGGAAGCCTTGAGTTCTATTTCAGATCCCCTTGCCAAGAGCAGACCTAAGCTTCTCTCTTCAGCTGACCTTAATTTGCAGAAGCATTTGTCCTAAAAGCTCAAAGCACTGGGCACTAGAAAAGTCTGGACTGTATTTTTGAGGGCTGATGATAACATATCATGAAAGTGTAACAAAGAGCTTCAGATATAAACAGCTTCTCAGTCTGTAATTCATCAACACGTAATAGAGCTTTTCCCTTGCTATTTGCCAGCTTCTTCCTCCTTTGCCATCAACCCTGCTTTTGATGTGAACCTCCCCATCCTGCGGGACACAGCTGAGGCATTTTATTGCAAAGGCAATTCCATTAGCTTCTCCGTCCATTATTGATGATGTCTTAGCCAGGTCCCCGAGATGACAGATGTAGCGCTAAGCACGGCGAGGCATAGCAAGACACGGGCTATATCTAGAGCTTACAGTCTGGATAGGACTGTCAAAAGCTAAGGAAAAATGGACGTAGTATGAATCACGTTTTACCAATAAGTTCTGAGAAAGACTAAGTGAGACATTGCCGGAAGGAAGTTTGTTGTGAAGCTATGAAACACCTTGACATCATTCGAGTCTTGGCCCAGCGCTTGAACCGACTGTGTGTACTTACTTCAGGAGGGGCTTTTGCAGGGGGGGAGGATCTTGATTGCAGGGGGGAGGATGGAAGAGGACATCCCACATTGTTTCTTGGGCCCTAAGTAAGGCAATTTATGACAGCATTATGGTACCTAACCAGTTTTTTTTTAGAGAAGCTCACACACATGCACGCATACAAAACATAAGAAGTTATTAAAGACAATATTCAAGGAGACACAAGTTATATATCAGCTAGTCACAGCCCTGTGAGTTCCTCTGAACAGGACAGTGCAGGTAAAGACAGCGTGGAATTCTTGTAAGATGTACATGTACATCTTACATTCTCATGTACAAGAATGGACAGAAAACTTTTTATAAGATGCCAAAACCACTGTGGTTTCTTTTAAATATTTCTTGGATCCAGTATGATCTCCACACAGAAGCAAGTGTTTACATTCCAGAGTTATCTAACGGTGGTTGCATTTGGAATATGTCCTTGTTTCTAAGGTACATAGAAGCAGGCATGCAGGTGATAGATATAAATAAATCTCTACATACTTCAAGGAAATTTAATTCAAGGATCTTGTCATTAAATCACAAAGCTAAGAATCATAAAATCTACTTTTCCTTCCACCATGGGTTTAGCACATGAGACAGAGTATGTCAGCAGGTATTTGCCTTTTTGCCGTTAAGCATCTGATCTTATACTTGGGCAACTCTGAACAAACGGCCCGCACTTATTTTGGTTCACTTCTTTGTCTTTAGACTTCCAATATTTAAAAAGCATTGTACAATGGTACTTCCTTTGTGCCTCAGTTTCTCTCTTCAGTAGATAGCTAACTCAGAGGGAGAAAGAAAAGGAACGACTTCAAGCTTGTTTCCTTGTTTAAAGAATCCATCGCAGCTTTTCTAGGGAGGCTCATTACCAAAGTCCCTGCAGTCACTCCAGAGACAAAACAAGTCCAAAATGGCTTGACATAAATAATTTTTCAAAACACAATCTCCCTGTAAGCATACTAGCGATGACATCCATGTAAGGACTTCAAAATCTAGTCCGAACTGTAAGGAATAAACCCGCCAGTTAAGATGAAAGAGTCAATGGTAGCTTTAACTGTTAATGTTCCTGCGGAATGCAACATATCCTCCAAAATTTGGAGGCTATGTTTCAAACGTATTTACTTCCAAACTCATTTTCTGTTGTCACCTACGCTGCCCAATGTAGCACCTGGCTCCTAATTGGAAAGGCATTTCGATATTGTCAGCACCAGCTTTACATTACATGTTCCGAAATGTTTAGCAGCCTATTAACTAGGTGTTGAAAGCCAGGTGAAATCACAGCACTGCTGAGCCTTGCATTAAGCGGCAGGGACAGCTTTTGCTGCAGTGCTTTCTCAACGCAGAGGGAAGGCTGGTGAGGCTGACTGGGAGCACTGAGGGAAAGCAACGCTGTGATTAGCAGCCCCGGGGGACTGGCACAGAAGACCAGAGGGAATGCAAGGAAGTATAAGGAAAGAAAGAGGGTAGCGGCTGCAGGGTAAAACCTGCTGACCTCCATATCTTTAGCAAGCAAGAACCCAACTTCTAAAATAAAAAGGGTGAGCAGGGAGGAAGCAATCATTTCCAAGCTATTCAGTGGGCACTGCTAAAAGAGGAGAGCTTGACTGAAGATGTGATTATATCAGAAATAAATCTTCCTGCGTCCTGAGACAGAGCATCAGCCAGCATAGCTCAACTCAGTGGAGCTCTGCTCATACACACACACACACACACACACACACACAACCCCCCAAAAACCAGCCAGAAGTTAACACCCCTTCTCCACAACCCCAATAACTTGGCTGTCAGAGCCATTTCTTTATGAAGGCCCATTGGTATTGTTTGGAGATCCCCCCCCATGCACTGGGTCAATGTTAAACTTGCCATTCAAGACAGCTTAAAAAATTCAGAAAACCAATTCAGAATTACTACTTTGCTCAGAAAAAGAAACACCACAGCAATGAACGCTGACTTTCCTGGGTTTGGTTTCACAGCAAAAGAACCATCCTAGTTTTCAACGGAAAATATAAGTAAGGTACGCTTCTCAGCAAGACCTTCAACGTGTATTTCAATAAAAAGAAATAAAAAGAAAGAAAGACATAAAAAAAGTTTTCCAAAGTTAAATAGAGCTTTGAATTCTCAAAATGGAATCTGCATTAAAATAAAAATCTATTCTTGGTTGAATATTCTAAAATAGATCTGTGCATTTAATGTCATGGAGGTAGAGAACACATTACCAGGGCGGATAGCTTCATAATGCGAACAATAAATTCAAACGTGCACTAAAAAAAAAGGCAATTATATCTCAAATGACTTGCATTGGTTTCTGATTTGCATACTAAAATGCGGTATACTTTTTCTGCCTTATCAACGCTAGAAATATTTTGGCCAGAAGCTGGAAAAGTCCTTAGTCATTGTGCATGCCCAGTACGACGCGGCAAGGTGAACCTCACGTTTTTGCAAGTGCCATGCGTATTCCTGCTGGAAGTCGGGTGTCTCATCTCGCCGTATGCAAAAGCCAGCGCACGGGTCCCGGGCTTTTATGCATGCTGCAGCACAGCAGTTGTTTAGGTGGGTTTCTACTTGCAGAGCGTTTTGTTAGCAATGGAAATGGCTGTCAGGCAGCATTACTGGCCAATTCGCAGTGTTGTGCCTATGGTTGGCGACATATTTTAAAGGAAAGAATTTAATTTCTGGTGCTTACCTGAAATGTTGCCTTTGTTGTTTAAACATACCAGACTCGTTTTTACATGTAACAATAGGATCTGTGCTTGCTTAGGAGCTGAAAATGCAAACGAATAGCTGAACATTCAAGTCCTTGCACTGCCTGAGCAAACGTCAGTTTTGGGAAAGCAAGTGTTCGTATTCCCCTGCAACAGCTTTAGGCAACTGGATATGAAAATCTGCTCCTAAAATGAAACAGATTTGCTAATTATGTGAAAAGAGTTACTATAAATACAGGAGAGAAGAAGTTTAAGTCCAAAATGCGTTCAGTAGATAAGCAATTGCTCAGTTCTGCCCTTATCAATCTGAGGAAGCGTTTAATGCTGAGATGGAATATCAGAGCGGGGTAGAAGGAACAGAAATAAACTTGAAGCTAATCAGAAAACATGCTTCACGTTCTTCATCCCCTCTCTAGTAGCAGCTGTTTTGAGATATTGCTATAGGGACGATCCCACTGCAATACTGGCTTTTGAAAGCCTTCCAAATCCTGTAAAATGTATTAATCTGCAGCATTGATATGAATAGCACAGACAAATGAAAGCAATTACTTTCTCCTCTTCATTCGGGTTTGCTATCTTGGTTTGATATGGATAGCCTATGCCAAATACCTATCAGCGATACTTTCTTGAGCTGGTTTAAGGCTTTTTCTTTTAACTATTTCATCTGTTTTGGGGCTTCGGCTAATGGAAAAGAGAGAAACTAACCAGTCTTACTATGGAAAAAAACAGGCAACTGCTTCCCTTCAATACTCCTTCAGGTACTCCAGATTCAGAAGCCTTTTTAAGCTACTTGTTGGAGTTTAAAAGAAGAGAGAGAGACAGGGGTGGGGGGATATCTTCCAAAGTACTGCCAAGTCCACTACCATCAGCAGGTCCCCACAGAAGTCTGAGGAGAAGGAGAAATTACTGCATGTCATAACTGAGGGCATTCTGGCTACTTGATTTTTTCTTATACCGATTAAACAACAAGAAGGAGGCCCTCCTGCCTGCCCTGAAGACACAACACAACAGCAGCAGCTGCTTGGATCTGGGGGACAAGGGGAAATGGCACCACGGCTCCTCCTGCCGCTGGCAGTCAGGAGAAGCGCTGGGACTTGAGAAGAGAAGGGGACTGCCACGAGGATGGGCATGGGGAAGGCAAGGGAACAGCAAGCCTGGGGGGCGCTTCTGGAAGTCACGGAGCTCCAGGCTCCTGCTTTTGCTGCTTATTTTATTTATCCTTCTAAAGCAGTCCCGTTAGCCTGGATGTAATTTGAATGCTATTTTTTCTTCACCCCTGCAACATATAATTTATGACAAAAAAGGAGGAAAGGGGACCAAATTGTCCTCGAGGAGGCCAACACGCCTCACAGCTACATGGGCCAGTCCGTCACAGAAACAAGTAACTCAGTGACCTGAAGCCACGCTTGCTCAGCAGAGTCCCCAGCCTTGCTGCCAGTTTTTGAAACAAAAAGACTCGATCCAAAAGCCCAAATGGCTTTGGATCATCCCCTCAGCCTGCAGCATATCTTATGTCCCTGGCATTTTGAAACTGCATGTGAGGGCAAGGCTTCCAACTGCCCTGGATCACAGCTCAACCACATGGCAGAAAGGGAAGTCCAGGACAGGAACACGACAGATGCGAGCCAGTTGGGAGTGCTGCTCTCAACGGGCACGGCCAAGGGGACAGGAAAGATGGAGCCACGAGCCAGGGGGAGACAGGATGGCATTAAAAATAGAAATAGTTCTGTCACATATTGTGTACGAGGCTTAAAGGTTAGCGTTTGTTCCTGACAGTGGTTTTACGGAGGTTTTTTGTTGCTGTTACGGCCTTTTTAATGCATACATCACATTACCACAAACTGACAACTCAAGTCAACCGTTATGCCGGAGCAGCAACCCTGCAGATCCCCTTCTGTGCCTTCTGCTTGCCTGGGCACCCTGACGCTTCCTTCGTGACAGCTCTGGAGACCGTGAGCCACGCTCTGCCTCCAATGCCCGTACGCAGCCCCCGGTAACGCTGATCCTCACGGCTACCCAGGTGAATCAGGCTCTCTCCCCCCCACCTGCTTTTTTTTATTATTATTCGGTGCACAGCAGGTGTCCTTTCATGGGAAACAGGAATCCCATGCAGATAGGTCTCATAGCGTACCAGAGGGGATGTCTGATGCTTCTGCCTGCTACTGCCTGTTTTCCCACACAACCTGTAGAAAATGACGTCCAAGAAGTAGCTGCTTGTAACCTGCCACAGAAGGCAAGTGCAGATATGGAGGAATAAAAGGCACGGTTGGCTTCTCAAATTCGATTCCAGTCCTTATTTCTAAAGACCTGAAGGCATCCATTTGCATCTTACAAAGTGACACCGAGCCACCTTTTGGGAGGAATCTTTGGAAATCCCGTGCCCCATCCCATCCGCTTGGGAAGAGCGCTGGGTTCCCAATGCACCTTGGTTCACTTCCAAAAATCCCAGCTCCTGCAGCTAACACCCTCAAATCCACGTTCTATTTCTGGGACTGTCACCACCTGTAAATTTGGACAAAACCAGAATTTTCTGAATGACTCACCCCTAACAACTGGGAGCAGCAAAACCTCAGCTCCCATAGCAGCAGCAGATCTAAGAGTACCCCCTAGTGTTCTGGGTGCAACCTTGACATTGGGCCACACTCAAAGCAGGCGAGCTCATTTCAGAATCGGGGCTTTAGTTACCATCCACCCACCTTCTGGAAAAGGGCTCTTGTCGCAGCGTGATTATCCGAGCGTGCCACCAAACCATCACAGCTGAACCTTCAAACAGAGCTATAGCTTAGCACGTCACCACTAGCGAGCAGAGTCGTTAGGAGACACCTTTATCATCTAAATATACTCCCGTGGATTTATAGCAACAAACCCTTCTTGGTATTCACAGTGGGTTAAGGGCACTCCCTGTCACCTTGAGCTGCTCAGGTGCCACCCAAAACTCATTAAGGTATGGTAACAACAGCTTTCCATGCACTGTGGATCTCCTGTGAGAGTTGTATGTCTTAATTAATCTGTCAAGTGCTTCAATATCCATGCAGAGAAGGCGCAGGATAACACAAGAACTGTAATTTATAACTCTCCCCCCTTTCTGCACAAAAAGCCACGCTACCTGAGATAAAATCCTACTTTAATGACAACAAGGTTAGAAAAATAGTGCAACTTCTGTTAACTGAATGCAGTCCAGACCTCTAAGCCTCTTGTCCTGGCAGGTCAGGACACCAGCAGGTTCTGCCATTAGCCTCCAGCTGGGCGAGCATGGCATATCTTTGAACTTCTCTGGGCTTCTTCTGCCTCTCTTTCAACCCATCTCTCTAGAGACGTTCTTCACGTCAGGGTTTGTCAGCACGCGCATCAAGTAGGAGCAGTTTCTTCGTCAATAACAACAGAAATTTGCTGTTGACCTTAGCAATAGTCTTAATAAAGTTGGTCTTCATTTCATTTTGGGGATGGTAACAACTGGAATGCAAGTTTAATTTAAACCCAGCACGGCACGCGTGGAGCGCAGCACCCAGCAGTACATACGGAGCTGATAACAGGCTTGAGCAGTCCAGCCAACAAGTGCTTGTAGCAGCCCCTCTATCAAAATTTCGTGTACTCGTAGATGATGCAAGTTTAACCATGAAAAATAAGAGCTTATGAGCTGCTCGCTACTAGCTGCCATTTTGGTGCAGAAAAAGTCATGAAAGCTTGTCGACTAAACTTCATCTTACCCTGAAAAAATATCTTCATGCAGCGAGGCAAGCATATTAATAATGTAGCGGTGCCAGCTGAGGAAAATGGCTGGCTTGTAAAAGCAATTCCAACTGCAAGTGTCTGGGAAATGGAATCTCAACAGGATAAGCAACGCTTAACAGGCTCCTGCTAAGATGGCTCCTTCAGCAAGCCAGAAAATAACTTCTGAGCAGTTCGTAGCTTGCACCTCTGCAGCACACTTTATACATGTTCTAAGAGTCCAGTCTGGAGGGAGAAACATTACAAGCACAGGGACACGGTAAATTATGCAGACGAGGGTCCACAAAACGCCCACTGTGGGTCCCTCAGAGCTTGTAGATTTACAAGGCTTGACAAACACAAAGCTCAGGGTGGTTTTCTCTGCAGGGCCTGCAAGGCACGCTGACACCTCACTTCCTGTGATTTTTGCAAGTGCTGATTTTTGTGATATTTCCTTTTTGGGACAGCCAGTTTTGTAGCTTTTCTGTGATTCTAGGCAGTCCTAAGATGTTTTGCAATTATTAAGTTATCTGGATGTCTGCACTTCGGCTCCAAGTGGAGCTCTGTGCTGTTAAAACCAGGATCTGAGATGAAATCCAAGGCTGTCTGGAGTAACAGAAAATAAGCTGCATTCTCTGTTTTCCCCTGGTCCAGGGTTCAGTGTTGCCCCTCACCTGTTTCTGTTGCCTACGTTGGATGAGAGCTCTCACCTAATGTGACAATCAGTGCATCCATAGCCACTTAAACCCATGTAAATTGCTGTGAGGATAGTAAGCTAAAATGCTGAGCAGCTTTACTGCTGGGATACCCAATTGTAGCCTGAAAACATCTTGCCAATCTACAAAGATGCAGAAAGAATTTAACCTTTTTTTAATAGGCTGCATAAAAGCTGTTTACACCTAGCACCGTGCACAAAAACCATTTGAAAAATAAAATCTCTATCCCTAAATACCCTCAGATAAAACTAATTGCTCCTAGGATCGTTATGCTACATAAACGGCCTGCTCTGGGTGCACCCCATCATGGCCAAATGCAGGAAAATGAGAAGGAAGAGAAAATTAGTACAAACATGGGAGACCTCTCCCCAGTTACCAGGTGGCAATTGCTTTACTGTGGATTTCTCTAGCACTCGGGATTATTTTATACTACTCCATTATTTGCTGAGCTTACTGCCCATTTTATTTGGTTTGCTCACCGCTTTGTTACATGCCAGGAGGCTTTATTTAATTTATTTCTTGTACTGCCACCCACCCTATCACTGAGCAGCAGAGAAGGGCTCCTCGAAGAGCAACGTGAGCGTGCTACATGGGCTGCCAGGTGTCGGTACCGCAGTGCTTGAATGCGTACCTCATTGCTCGTTATTACACAGCCCCGAGCAAAACTCCATCCAGCCACTAGGGTTACTTTCCCGTCAAGAAGCCCAACTGAGAATAAACGTGAAAAAGATAATGAAGCTTTCCCAGATACAAGGAAAACAACTAAACGTGCTATGTGCCACCACTTCTTTACACTCCAGTTCTCTTGTGTATACCCACTGCTCTACTGCCTTCCTCTGCTGCTCCCCTACCACACACCGCGCAGAAATCGCCACTCCAGTCCTGCTCCGAGCTTCTCCCAGCACTGCCACGCTGAACCCTGCATCGCTCCAAATCCTGCTGCAGCTTCAAGGAAAATGAAGAATTTTGTCAAATTTTTTGTCAAATGGAGCCACGCAGCAATTGACCTAACCCAGCACTTCTCACATCATTGCACGACATCAACTTGCCACGCCAACAACCGCCTTAAGGCAGGGTTCTGGGAGAAGGTGGGTGGTGCCAGGCAGACGGTGTTCAAGGTGGGCATCAGGTGGTAGGTGGCTGAGCCTCTGTGTTAAGGGATGGGGTCAGGGAGGTCTGAGGACTACTGAGAGGCTGCTGCTTCCACTGTCAAATACGGCTTTTTGTGCATACAACTGCGGCTGTTCTGGTCCTGTTTCAATGACCCCCTCCTCGCCACCGTCTCCACTTCCAATTGAACAAGGATTAACAAGGCTACAGCACGCCGGAAACACACAGGACTTCTCCCGATAACAGCTGGGGGGTGACTTGCCTCAGTGCGGCTGGGAGCACAGTGCAGACTGTTCTTCTGATGCTTCATTAGTGAGAAAAAAAAAGATACGTGAGTTCAGACAGAGCTATTAAGCCTGGTTATTTCTGCTAGTCGCCAGAGATGATCGGCACACAGGCCAAGTCTTAGCACTGAAGTTTCTGCCTTTTGCCACCTGCTGTCAAACGCCCTAGTTTTGGCTAGGGAGAAACTAATGCCAGCTGTAACCTAATAACGGAGAAGGCCTTGGACTTCACATGCATAACCAAAACCTGTCTGACAGACACTATGACCCTGCTGTTGCAGCATTTGTTCTCTCAAGGATATGTAGTTCAGCATAAAATGAAGAGGGGCAGAGGAAGATGCAGGTATCTTCATTGCACAGACCCACAAACACACGCCAGCCAGTATTTTGAAGCTGAAGCCAACAACGCCAACTTGCTACATAAATTCTGGAGTCAGATTTGCTTAGCGCTCGCTGTATCTTTGCTTTAACTCAGCCCTTCTCTTTCCCTGCAAAAAATCAACAACTGCCAATCCCCCACCTGCCTCCCACTGGGAACTGGCTGCTTTCCTCCATCACTGGCACTAGCCAGCCCCGAGCGTGCCCAGGAATTTCACTGCCTGCCTGCCTCACTGATGGTATTTCTTGGCAATCCCTCGTAAATATGGGACATCGTGTCCTGTCCTCGGGAGACCCACACCACAGCATTTGAGTCAGGAACCTAGTTTAAAAAGATAGGTGTTTCCCTGCCATGAAGGACCAGCATTTCTGTCTACGTGAATTTGGGTGCGTATTTCCAGGCAAAAGAAGTAGAGAAAGCAGTGGAGAAGGGGAGAAACCAAGGGATTACTGGATGTTCTCATTCAAGTACTTGACAACTGCTCTTCAGAAGGGAAGAAACTGATCAAACTGCTAGGTTTGGGTAGTGGTTTAGAAGGATACTTGCAGAATCTCTTGCTGTCCAACCCAAGAAAATAAACAACCACCAGTTATCTCCTCACAGGACATCAAGTTTTAATTTTGACAGATACACGGCAGGTCTCTGGAGATCCCTGTTTTAGCAGATGTAAAAGCTTTGGAGCACAGGCCTATTCCAAAGGAATCACCCACCCTTTTCACTTACCACCAGCATGCACTCAATGCGTTAGACAAAGATGTCTCTCCACTAACACAGCAACTCATAGTCTTGGTATGACTTCAATAGCTTCTACAAAACATACCTAATTGGTTACAGATAGAAAATACTAAGTTTCCATCCTCTCCATGATCAACATCAAATACGTGACAAGAAAATGACAAAGGGAAAACCAACAGACTGAGTTTTTAGGAGTAAGTCTGGCTTAATTAAAGGTTCACAATTACGGCAGTGTCTGCAAACAGCTTTAGACAGAGCACATGATGTACTGCTCCACAGACACCAGAAGTTGAATTTTCTACTTACTGAAACAAGCCACAAACATCTACCAATTTCAACAATGGCACGATTCTGGCCTAGGTAGATATTTTCTCTGAAGGAAGGAAAATATGATCAGAATAATAGTCTTGCAGCTAAAGCACTGGACTCGAAGACTTGCGTGTAGCTCCGTACTCTGTAATGAGCGTCTTAGTTCACTCAGGCAAGTTGCTTGAGAGTAAAGTCATATCCCCTGGGGTGCAGGTTAAAAATATATATATATACATATATACTGATAAATGGCAAAAGTATTGACATAATTTGGTTTCTATTCCTGCTTACAAAGAAGAGTGCCGCAAAAGAAAGCATTCCTTAATTTTGTGCTTCTACACGTGTAGCCCTGTGCAAGCACCAGACAGACTCCATAATCGCGGTATGTTTTTTCTTTGACCACTTCAGAAGAAATAGCCAACTTTTTTCCTTTTTTTTTTTTTTCCTTAAAGTGCATGTACTGTTTTGTAAATATAACTCTCTGTGACAAAGAAGTCTATTACGAATATCTTGATGCCCAAGTTAAAAGGACAGCCTGCCAAGACAATTGTGATCATCCTGTCTGCAAAGTCTTTCTTGAACTATTTCCACAAGAGCTACTCTGTATACCAGACATAGGCAAAACTTGTATGAATTTTCCCTGAACAGAGCCAGCAAGCAGACTTGCAAACACCGTGTATGCGTGTGCAGTTTGTCCTTGCTCCCCCACCAGCCTCCTGACTCTCCCCACACAATAATAGCTACTTGGGAATTGATTTCCCAAGGTGCTAATTACCTTTAGTTGTGATATTCCTGTTATCTCACTAACCTCCTTTGTTACTGTAATTTGCTCTGATGTGGACGTTGGAGAGAGAAAACACACACTGTACATAATTTTAAGTCCATGGCTGAGAGCCGTACCCTGAATACGGCCTGAAACACAATAAAGTGCTTTCCTGAAAACTGCTGGATTTAGAGTCATAGCAGGGATTAAAAAAAGAAATACCATAGACACACAGCTAACAAAGCTATGTCTTGGCCAACTTTATTCAACTATGCTCTTTTAAATAAGTTACAAGTCTACAAATGAAATTGTGAAGTGAAGGCCACATCATTTACCAGTCTCATTAGGTCTTTAATTACTGAGTCAGTGGGAAAACACGCCATCAGTACCTATCCTTGTTCTCGAGACACGATATCCTTAAAGGTGCGTAAGAATGTTCTTGTTTGAACACAGCACGGACTACAGACCTTCGTTTTCTGAACAGCCCTAGATTCAAATCATGTCAAGTAGGTTAAAGCCACTGAAGCCTGATGGTTGCATTTTCTTTTGCTGTCCTATTAAAGCCGTCCTGTTAATGCAGCCCATGAATAGAAGCATCAGAAGCCACAATGCTCTGCTATTTTAGAAGTTGGCTGGCTCCTGCCCCATTTAAAACTTTTAGCTTCATGCAATTTTCAAAGAAACAGATTTAATGAATTGTACTTAGTCACACCTGAATGCTCACTGCCTTTGTAGCTGAAAAGCAATACCTGTTCTCAAGGGACATTTCTGACATACCTGTATTTCATACTGAAGTCCTAGGCTGGATTCATTTAGTTCCTACAAACATGTCCATTTCAGCAGTGAAAAACAAAACAAAAAGGTTTTTCATCCTGTTGCTCAGTCCTCCCCATCCACAAAAGGGGGCTTCATGCTACCCTCTTCTGTAAATCATTTTGAGATACGCTCATGAGAAAAACTACTTGACACAGAACTGTTTGCCATGGCTCTGTATGGAAAGAAGAGCAGAACGTTGTCTTTTTACTCTCCCCTCTCTAACTATACTTTCTACTCCCCCTTAAATTAGGGCAAAACCTGCAAGTAATCAAACACACTAAGTTATTGGCACTGAGGCCAGTTCCACAGTTTGACTAATTGCTGTGGAAGTAAGTTCCACCGGACCGAGGTTTGTGTGAGCAGTTCTGCTCACTGGATCAGGATCTTGCTGATACTACGTGAGAAAACAGAGAAATAAGCATCACAAATCTAAAATCAATATGCGTTATTACCAGAATGTCAGACACAATGTCTCATACTGGGCTTTTACTCTGGAATCCTGCTGCTGCGCTTCACCTTCCTCCAGGTCCAGAAACCAATGGCAAGATTATAATCACCAGTGCCAGCAGGAAAAGGATCCGAAGCTGCAGATCCAGCAGAGCGGCTTCTACTACTTATGCTGTCCGTGTCACCTTGCAACTGAAAAACTAATTTTCAGAGATGATCAATGAATACCAAAATCTAACACCGGTCTGAAAAGCTTCAAGGAAAAGCAATAGAAACCCTCACTAATGCACAGTTGTCCAACTGCTATGCATTTTTCTATAATTTTAGTGCAGTTTGCTTGCACTGATGTTATTTGCATACAAACATATCCCCCTGCACGCTTTCTTTTATTTAAAGCAACAAAGCCCATCGTAATGGCAGAAAAAAAAAAACCACTATCTTCTGACATCTGGTAGGCAGCCTCACCACCCCCGAGGTTCTAGAAAGCATCAGCATCAACAGCAGCCAGGAGCGTACCTTGTGCGGTAGGTTCGTGGCCGGCTGAAAATCAAAGTGCCACTTGCAAATAGTAAAGGCATAAAACCGACTGACCTAATTCCATGGTGCAAGGAACAGCTGGAGCAACTGAGGGCGAGGCGTGTGAAGGGAGAGCTGGCTGCAGCTGCTGCTGGGGCATTGCGGGGAGGTAGGCAGAGGACCAGCTTGGGGCACTCCAGCGAGTGATGCAGGTGCCATCAGGCAAACTTGCAGGCAGTCTCTGGAATTTCAGTGGCATGTTCTATGTGATTATGTGAAACGCTGATCCTGATACGATCATGGTAAAGATTTTATTTTAATGTGCTTTCTACTTTGACAATCTCTCTTTCCAAGCAAGTTATATCCATAGTAATTTTATTCCTTTTTTTTTTTTTTTTTTTTTTTTTTTTTATTCTCCCACTGCAACAGAGCACCTGGTCATTTCAAGCCCGACTTGGCTGATTTAGGAAAAAATAGAACAAGTTTTTCTTCCTTCAGACTCAGCTGAAAGCTTTGAAAAGAGCTCTTTCTGAGCAAGATGCATAAGAATACAGATTCACCTCATCAGCATTACTGGAAAAGTGAAAACAAAACAAGCAAACAAAGGTTGGGTAGATAAAGAAAAACCCTTTTACACTCATTAAGGAATCCGTACCCCCATGGTCCTAGAAATAAAACCCACTTCCCATCACACCTTTTCCTGTGGTCCCACCAGTCCTCGCTGAATGCACAAGAGTCAGTTTACTATCAAGCATATCCAACTTGGAAGCTACATGGTGTCGAACCTAACACGCCAGCATAGGGAATCATCTCACTGAGATCTAGGGATTTTTGTTCAGTTCCTGACTCTTCAATTTATGAGTATAAAAATTAGTAAGGAGCAGAGGATAGATGAAAGAACTACCGTGTTAAATCCTAACTCAGTCCAGCTACCTGCTTTTCCTTTCAGTACTCCTCCTGCTGTTCCCAGGTCGTATGTATTTGCTGCCAAGCAGCAGAAAGCTAAGCAGTGCTATGTCACGTTTCCTTGCTGCCGCCACTAGCTCCTTCCCACCTCCATGAATACTGCCCTCACCTCAGCTCTATAGGGTGAAATCCTAGAATCAAGAGAAAGGGAAACGGGCAGCAAGAACCAAGAGAGTGAAAGCGCAGTCTTGCACTCAACCTACAGAAATACCTCCCTCCCTCAAAGACCTTGCTCTTATGAGTAAAATCAGCCCTTAAACTTTGGCCACAGGACACATTAAAACCTCCAGGCAAGCAGCTGGCAGGCTTGGGCTGTGCTGCCAACCCAGGCAGCGGAGCGCTACGGCAGGTATTCCCAGGAGATACAGTCACTGCAGTACCGGTGAAGCTCCTGTTGAGGGCAATTTAGAGGATTTAGTATTTGTGCTGCAGTGCACAGAGGAAAAAAAGGCTGACAGATAATCTAACAACAGCTTCTGTCAATCCAGTTGCAAGAATGAAAGAGATGCCTTATTTTGAAGCTACCCACTATGAACCATTTAGACCCACCACCTTCTCCCCGTTTTGTATTTCTTTCCTTCCTCACAATAGTAATCTTCCAGAGTGGGAGAGAACAAAAAGATTTTGTCTTCCAAGACACAGACTAGTTGTTTTGCATCTCTAGCCTTTTTGTTTTAACCCAGCACTAAATGCACCTGGCGTTATAAGAACTTACTGCCTTTTCAGAAGGCTCCAGCCTATTCCTATTTTTGAAATAGCAGAAGGACCTCTCCCCTTTCACACACGAGACAGGGATCCCAGAACACAGAAGCTGACTGCATGTAAAAATTCAAATAGAAGAAGGGTTTGGAAGGTCAGAATAAAGCAGTCCCGGCAACGCCAAGTAGTCTGCCTGTGCTGGAGACTGTGCTCGCCTCTGCACAGGGGAACAAGGAAGGCTGTTTTCTGCTGCCACCATCCTTCACCATTCTTAAGAGCCTGTGGTTCTCCACATTTTCTACCCTGGCACTTTTGCCAAATGTGATCAAATTATGACGAAACAGGGGCTTGATCTGAATGTCTGCATATAAGACTACAGCCTGAAGAGTCCACCCAACAGCCATTTATACCTGAGGAAAAGAAATGGTTATGAGATTTACTGTATCAGGAGGGAAGGGAAACTCCAGCACTGCCTTCCAGCAGGAGATCAGCTGTTAACCCCTTTCTTTCCTAGGTGCTGACAATACCACCTTACGCTACACGAGCCTTTCTGGAAAACAAGGCAGGTGTTACAAGCAAAGCAACACCTCTGCTTCCCCCGCTTTGACCCATTTCTCTTCTATTTTAGCTGACCCTTTACTGATGGTCACACTTAGAGGGTCCCCAGCCCTCCTTGGGTTCAATGGGATCCCACGGAGGATCAACGGAACCAGGCTGCTTCCCAGACCTCTTCCGAGTAACGGTGCCAGGTGGCATTTTCAGGGCCCGGGGAGGGCACTTCAGCCACGTGGCTTCCATTTAAGATTACTGAGAGCTGGGATGAAAAGCCCTCTAGTCAGGGTTGAAAATACACAACCCCAGAGAGCAAGTCAGAAATTCAGGTCCACTTCTAAGAGCATGATGCTGCAACAAATACATGGCGTGATACTTCTTGCATCCACGAGGCACTGAGTCAGCCTAGATCCTCTTTGTGTTCAGGCAGCTCAACTATCTTGCTCCAGATCCCTGTCTGGCAGCAATGGGGAGGGCTGGGGAAGTGCAGCATATCTGTCAGTTGCAGCAGACAAGAACATCTTGTACTTGAGCTGCTTGTTGAGTAGGTTTGAGAGGCAGACAAACCGGCAGACTAATTAGATTTAACCATGGTACTCAGAAGTAAAATCCTTGTAACGTCCTATCAGCTTGAATGTGCCTGTGCACGATACCAGATTATCCCCATCGATACCAACAATGTGTTAACTCTATTAAAAAAGATATCACAGAAAGAGTTAATATTCAAAATAAAAATATTCCAATCTAAACTGAGCTTAGAAGAGATTCCAGCATTCCCCTTTCTAAGGGGATCATGACCAAAACCAAAAGATACCTCTGCAGGCTGGAATAACAGAGTAAGGAGACAGACCGAACCAGCTCACTAAATCCATCTTTGCTGAGCAACAGCCTAAAGGGATAACAAAGCAGCCTGCAACAACCTGAAGGGCACTTGGACAAAGGAGGGAAAAGCACAGCAAAACAAAGCAGCGCGTAAATAGGAAAAATGGCTTGAAAGAAGACGGTGAGGCTACGAAGTATTCCACTCTGGAATTCTGCCTCAAAGGAAGAGCTGTTCATCCCATACAATCCCCTGAATAACCCTGGAAAGGCCTCCCAGCAGCAGGAGGGAGTACAAAATATACTTTTTATCATTTCTAGCTTCCAAGATTGGTAAGAATGAGGCCTCATCCGATATGCCAGAGGCTCAGGGTTAAAGCAACACCTATTAACTCATTTGCTCATCCTTAATACTGTGTATGCATGTGAGGAAAAGAATGAACTGCATTTTCTGAGCAGGTAGCAAGGAGAATGACTCCCGCTGATGGTGATTACACAAGAACACCAAGAGCACCGTGACATCATGCTCATAAGCGAGCATACGTTGCACAGGGAAAATAAACCAAGCACCTTCATAATCCAGTGGCTGCATTAAATCCCATGACATCTGCCTAAATACCTGTGGGTTTTTAAAGGCAGCTTTTTAGCCTTGCCAATCCCCCACACCTGAAAGAACTGGAGCTGAGCAGCTGCTGAGGGTTAAGAATAAGGCAAGGAACAAACCCTGTTAACTTTCATTTTCAAACCTTCTCCACCTGCTTTCAAGACTTCTCTACACCAGATACTGATATTCATTCCTTGCTGGTCCTTCACATGATCTTGCAGCACTGCTGACACCACTGCTCAAAGCAAACATCTGAGGGAACTTGCTACAACTCAGAATTTTAGTTGATTTCAGACTGCAAACTTTTACAGAACTAGTAAGAGAACACGGCTATAAACACACGCATACAGGGAAAAAAAAAGAGGTGAATACAGCACTGCTTATTCCTGAGGAGGTAGATTTTGATTTGCCTGCTGCCTGTCCCTGAATAAGTCACCTGTGCAGAGGAAATACCTCCGAGTTAGCAGATTAGGACCTGCACGCAGTGCTGGCCACAATGTCAAGCCTACGCTTCTTCCAGATCCAAGCTGTCCCTAAGCACATGCAGCTCTGATGACCATGGAGCGCACATCCCAGCATGTCCTCCTGCAAGAGTCAATCAAGCAGCTCAGAGTCTTGGCACTGTGCTCCTCTTGGACAAAAAGCATTGATAGTATATTCTCTTACAAGGGTGTCTTTTCCTTTGTGCGCCCAACCAGCGGCGCGGTCTGCAAAGCAGGGAGAGGAAAGCAAAGGCACTTAGCCCCAGCACGCCCATCCTGGCAGGTGGTGCCACCCGAGACATGATCAGAAGGCAGCTCTTGGTCTCCACCGTGCCCCCGCAGCAGGACGCAGGGGTGTGAGCCTGTCCCACAGCCTACACTGAATTATGCAGCCCCCAGGCGTCCGTTAACTACCAGATGCTACTGCAGATTATTAGTGAAAATCTCAACAAGGGGAAGTCCTGAATAAACGTGACCTGTTTACCAATAGGCAAACTGGGCTTTTGGGTGAGCAAATCATGTGTATTATCCCAGGAATACAAGTCACTGAGCTATAAATAGTCAGAGATCTACTACTAGTTGGAAAAGACAAACCTAGGAATATGCTTCTTTGCATAAGTTGTAGCTGATTTTATTTGGTAAGAATATAAATGTCCTAATTTGGTTTTAAATACAAAATCAATTGTAAATTTATTTAGAGCAACTTACCTGCCTGCTTGTTGTACATCACTGGGCCTGTATTGATCGTTTGAGCCAGAACTCATTCCAAATCGCATCGATTTCCTTCATTAGCAAATATTTAGCAGAACTCTTTCTGTGGTTCTAGGCCAGAAGCATGCAAGGCTCCATTTAGGCACTACAGGACTAGACTGGGGGGAAGGGGACACGTTTTCTCCAACGGAGCATATTTAAAACCAGCAATAACATGAATTATGTTTTGGGTAAGAGAGCCAACAAATGAGAACAACTAAGAGTGGAAGAGCCTACACGTATTGATAGAGGAAAAGAAATCCAGTTGGTGAAGATAAGAATGGAGTGAATAATTCATGAGTAGTATGGTGCACGGGTCATTTCAGTAGGCATTTTGGTTTCTGGAATTAAGTGCCTAAAATAGCTCGCCACTTTACAGAGCACCTCTGAGGCAGCGGATGGCGAGGCGGCTTGTCTGGCTTCCCGGCGAGGCCGCCCCGCTGTTACTGTGGTTACCGAAGGCCCGTGGTTCCCATGCCTACCGGGCCTTGAACGCGGGCCTGGCGATTCCTCACCAGCTTCTGTGACTATTTTGAACGGGGAAAGAAGCCTGGTGCTGTCACCGCTCGCACCGAGACAAAGGGTCTGCGAAATGCAAGCTGGCTCGGTCACGGGAAGGAGCAGCCGGTGGCTGTGCTGCAGATCCTTACCTCGCTCGGCCTCCGCACCACCAGCGGGGTGGTGGTGGCTTGGCTGACACCGTGCCCTCTCCTTCACGTGAAGGAACATCCCTGCCACAGGGAGGAAACACAGGGAAGAGTCAGAAACGTGGAGTGCTTGTGGCCCTGACAAGGGAGGTGGCACTCGGAGGTGCCTTCACGTCCCCGACCCCTGTCAGAGGGGCATGTACGTAGCAACTCTCTCTGATGGTATTCACCTGACTCACTACCCACACGTCTAGGAATCGCTTTTTGCAAACAGGTCAGCGTTACAGAGCACTCTGTCTTTAAAGGCCTTGTTCCTAAATAGATTTTTGCATGCAACCGTTTGCTCAAGCTCTTTCTGAAGCAAAGAAATGACCCGGCACAGCAGTCTATCTCATGCTCAGGAGAGAAAGTACGCCTCACCCAGAAGCTGCCAGAGAGAAATGATATCGTTGGAATCAGTGCACTTCCACCATCAGTTCGTTTCACCCTTTCTCCCTTTCTTTTTATGCAGTTTTGCGCCTCTTGTGTGGCAACACACGCTAGGGAAGACTTCCAGAAGTGCTTAGTGACTTCTGGTGATTCACAGTTAATGTCTCCAAATGGACATCTCCTTACAGCCAGATTTTCATATGCTGGCACTCTGATCCTGTTAAAACAGCTGATAAGAGATCTCCGTGTTGAAGACAAAAAGATTTCTCCGGACAAAAGATTCAAGTCACTACCAAGTACAGCTTATTCACTTTCGATGGAAAAACTCTCACCCTTCTCCCACCCAGAGCGGCCCTTTCTAGAGGAACTGATGTAGCTATGTTAGACAAATGAGACCATAATTCAGATAAATCGGAAAATCTACAGCTACAGTCCACCCATCCTTTTCACCTCATCCTCCCCCCTGCCATTTGCTACATGCTGGGACTCGCTTGGTCTGCAAGGTTAAAAAGAAGAGCCTGGCTGAAAGACGGAGGTGGAATTTCCTGACTGAATGGCATTGTCTCTGCACACACAAGTTCCTGGGGGCTATACCCCCCCAGTGTCCTAACATCTCAGCACTCAATCTGACAACCCCATCCATCCCTTTGGAATTCTGGATTTCAAGACATCCCTTCTTTTTCCTCAGCCAGAGGCTTCAATACTGGTAGCTGTGCAGTCAGAACTAAAACACCATACTTGAGAACAACCCGCTGTAACCTCTGAGCCTCACCTGTGGAACAGAAATAGCATCGGCTTCTTTTGCCTTACAAAACAGTTGCAGATTGATTTTTAAATTAACATTTCAACAGCACTTTGAAGGCATAAAATGTTGCACACTGTTAAGTGTTAGTGTTAGGCAGAATTCCAGGTTCTTTGTAGTGCAGGTAGATGCATAATATTCAACAAAGCTATTCCAAATAAAGGATATTTCCTTTATGGTGGAGGATAGCATTCAGAAACACAGTTAGCTCTTCAGCCACGGTTCACATCATACCTGCATGTGGGCTTGAATAAACTAAGGATATGCAAATACACCATGGCTGATACAGACATAATGCAGCAAGCAGTAAAAGATGAGAGTCTGCTATTATCCCACAAGATGCTGGGCGTACTGCAGGACACAAGTTAAACAGTTGCATAACATTGCTGGCAAACTTCTCAAAATACCCTGAATTCCTTTCATCTTCTATAGAAAGCAATTTTCCTCTGGGTTCAGGCTATGACTTACCTTGTGTTTCTTTTCTAATCTTTTCTTCAGCAGCTTGAGTTAACCTCGAATGCTCGAGATGTTGTTTTAAGTAGAAGTGTTTTCCTTGTTGCTTTTGCAACGTACCTCACAGTAAGCATTTCAAGGCCTTGTTCTTTCAGCACCACACAACCTTTTACAGTCCATCCCTCCCCAAAAGCCCCAGCTATAGGAGTTAACAGAGAGCAGGAGCTGAGTTCAGCTCCCCAGCACCAGAGAAGACAGCGGCTCTTACAGCAGTTACCTGCAAAGGGCTGTTGGGAACCCTCCCTTCTGAACTGCTGCGAGCTGGCCGACCATGCTGTGTGATTAACCCCACAGCACTGCCCCCGGAGCACTCTCTGCAAGAGTTTCACAGCTGCTAACCATGACCCTGGCTTGGGGGAGGGAGAATTGCTGTGCCTGACTGATAGCCAGGTTAGCATCACGGCTGTTATACATGCTTCTCAGAAGTTAAGCCTTGATAACCTAACAATGAGGACTGTTTTCTTTGTCATCTCACGCTAAGTGCAGAGTTTTTGCGTGTCTGTTGATATGTAGTGGCATAGTTAGATTAGGTACAGTGAGTATAGACAGGAGGAGAAAATATGTTACCAGGGAAAGAAAGGATGATATAATCCTCTCCTTTAAATCAGGATAGTGCTGCCAGCAGGGAGAGCGGGCATGTGCACTAACTGCCCTGTCCTGAATACTGTGATGGGGACTCCTGGGACACCAGGTGCCCTCTTGAGTTTGGCTTGTGGCTGGGCTCTTCCTGAGGTTCTTTGTGGTCACAGTATGTCTTTAACGAGCGAACATCTCAGAGTTATTTGCCATACAGAGGTTGCAGTACCTTCATGCGCAAGATCAGGAACCAAACAGAGCTTCTGTGCTGAGCCCAAAATGATTCCTTTTATGGACACAAATGCAAATTCTGGAAGGCATCTTTGAAATGTGAAATGTTGCCTAAATTGACAAGAGTTACTAGAAAATCTTAAAAAAATAGGAACCCTAACTAGTGCTGTCAAACTCTGTAGCAAAAGGACAACTTGGGAGCAAAGGTCTTAAGGCATAGACCTAAAGAGTTTTCAGAGAGTTTGAGAAGACACCCTAGGATAGTTAAAACAGAACGAAGAGTAGGAGAGGGGAAAAAAATAAATACCTCTCTCTACATATCATACATGCACTTGTTTACAAAACTGTCAAATCTCGCCACAGAGAAAGTGAGACATTTCCTATGAGAAAAGGGAAATCTACCTGGGAATGGAAGTGCTTGACCACCTGAACAGGAGAGGGAATGCCAAAGGAGCAAACTGGCAAAAAATGGCTGCCTTCCTGGCTCCACGTGTTTACTTCTGGCACATGCAAGAGTCAAGTCACAGAAACACAGGCATGAAAATTCTTCCCTTTAGAGAGATGGTAAAACAGATACTGACAAAAGAGGGGGTGATAAAATGCCAGGTAACATCACCATAACCCCTTCATTCCCTGGACTGACAAATACAAAAACACAGCAGAGAAGGGTTCTGTAGGTAGGAGGCTATAGCAAGTGTATCTTGTACTCGGGAACAAGTGAAGCAGAACACCATGAAGGCAAATGACCACTAATAAAAGCTGAGGCAAAAGTTTGTGCTGCAGAGGGCTTCTGGTCCGCGTTGGGACTAGGCATCAGAGTGCCTCGTGAGATACACTGCACAGATCGACCTGTGTTCAGGCAGTACATGCCATCTCCCATCCATGGTCCCCATGTCGCCGTACTGTGCAAATACCTGGAAGCCCATGCTGCACTGCAAGCACCGGGAGTGAAGCAGGTGATCCCCCTGGCTGGCCACAGGTCCCTCCTGGTAAAGCTTCCTTCCAGAGAGCTGTGTCCCCACAGCATGATGCCTCTATCTGGAAGGAGCAGACCTGGAAGGGAAGAGAGGGGCTGTGTCAGGCAGAAGGAAATGCAGCAGAAGTCAAGGGCTAGAACGAGCCCTTCCTCTCCTTGCTTAGAAGAGGAAAAGCCCTGGAACCACAGTGCTGCGAAGAGTCACAGGAGGAATTTGAGGATGCAGCAATGTCTTACCAGGGCCATTTCTGTAAGGCCTCTGTCTCCGCAGCTGGGTTGCACATTCCTCCCCTTCGGAGGATTCTCCACTGGCTCTCCTAGTAATTGCTGCTGTCCTGGCAGGGCTGTGCACAAAGACGGAGGACAGACCCTCTGCCAGTTCTACATGCTACTGCCAGGCATCACCACAGTCCTTGAGGCAGGCATTAGATACCTAATATATAAACACAACTTTATATAACATATTTCTGTGTGTATTTTAGCTTGGTATGTTTTGCATCCCTTGCCAAACTCAGTTCCCTCTGTGCCTTGGCTTTCCTGACCCCATCCCTGCACATCCAGGCACCATCTCCTCTATCTATGTGCATACAAAAGATTGATTCTTTCTATTCCACTACCAGAGAAAAACATCTTCACATGCACTTGGGATTTTATTAAGTGGAAATATACAGCCACTCTGACCCAGCACATGAATCGCAAAACTTTTCAGCTGCTTGTGGGACTAGCACTAGGGAAGAATCCCAGATTTATGGGCATTGCCAAAATATCCAACATGAAGCAGTCACTGAAATGCCTGGGTCCTGACACCTAATTTTCAGCCACCTTGCTAAGAAGCCTGGCTTTTCAGAGACTGTTATCTGTGACATCCTTCCATATAAACTGCAGTGAAAACAGGAAATCCCAAGCTCAACATTTAGTGGCACCCAAAGAGATCTCAGTGCTTTCAGTTTTTCAGAATGACGAGTTGAGTGCCTCACTTCTGAGGTTCTCAGCTCAACTCTCAGATGGCACTCAGCCTCTCCATGAATTTAAAACTCTGGAACAGCTCTCATGGAGCAGTCAGGAACCGGCGTTTTAAAAATTCACGGTCAAATATGAAAAAGGTTAGTCTCTGTCTGCAAACAGGAATTTTATCACAATTACTTTTGCTACAGGATTGCTTTGGGAGAAAAATTGGAATTGGGACCCTTTGCAGGCACTGCACACCCAAACAGCTCACCCCTGTGGGCTGAGGTCTTCTGGGTCTTCCCCTTAGTCTTATGTAGGAGCCGCCAGCACCCTACTGACTGCCCCTACCAGCTGTTGGTGACTTCTCGTGGAAGACAAGCACGCAGATTTCACACCCTGTCTGAGGGTGGTCATGTAGCCAGCCTAGCCACATTTTGAACTATTAAAGATTTGGCAACTGCTTGTTCTAATTTGTCTCAAAGAAGCAGCATCATTGCATACAAACACGATCTGGCACACACCACAAGTATCTTGGCTTAAAAACCCCAGGGAGAAAAGTCTTCCTCTTTTATTAGGTTAGGAAGGTGTGTATTCAGGACAAAGCCTCACTGAGCATTTCAAGTGGTTCCTTGTGGAGTTTTGCACTCGATGCTTCCACACACTGGAGTTTTTTCTTGCAGAACATAAGAAAAGGTGTGTTCTTTCTAATGGAGCTGGAGACCAACAGGCACTCGGCCTGCTCCATGCTTGTAACAATTTCATTTCTCCGGTGCTGGCGCATAGCTGAGGATGGCGGCTCACTTGGGGCGGGCCTTGAAAGGATACAGAAATATGTCCCCTACTCTTTGAAGAGCTTCTGGGATGATTCTAATGAGAAGTAGGGTTGAGAGAGGCTGTACTTATAAGTATGAGCATGTGAATTTAGCCACTCTTGAGCAAGTGACTGTGCAGAAGCTGTAGCAAAAAAGGAGAAATGGGAGTTGCTGCTCCACAGAGAGTCTCAGGACTCACGTAGCCTACAGCTAAAATCACTGTCAGGAATCCCTAAGTTAACAGCTTCAAGAGTGTGCACACACATATATGCATCTGGGAGAATCAAACTTGTCAACCAATCATCTTTCTATTTTCACATTTCTAAATTCAAAAGGTGAGGCTTGGGCTGAGATACATACCTAATTTCATCCGGCTGCACTTGATCATAACCACAAGCCACATGTGTGACATTCATTTTTGAAGGAGAAAAATTAAAATTACATCTAAAAAATAGGAAGCCTCAGGACTAAGCATATTTTGCAAGTCTTTGGGTTTTCCCAGTTGGATTCGCCTAGCTCTAGTCAGGAATTCCCCTCTCTTGTCAAGGCATTGCATAAGAAATGTTTTTTTCCCACAACGAAGGACTGGCAGCGAGTCAGAGAGAGAGGAAGTGTCATATCTCAGGAGAGAAAATAGCATCCAGAACAAAGGTGGTGAGGCGAGATCCAGAAAATCATAACTCACGATGCTGCCACCAGTCATCGAGAAAAAATTCTTTTCAGTTGAGAATAGAAAGAGTGCATAGTGCACAAAAAGTTGCCTACTGCCTTACAAGAAAGGGCTGAAAAACCTGGTAATAATGAGCAGTTGTAGAAAAAGTTGCCTGGTTTCATTTGTCATGCTCCGGTGTATGAAATATTACATGACTTACTTGGTTTATTTCATTCTAGAACATTTGACAGAACTGACAGCATAAATGTGTGTGGCATCATCTGAAAATGAGATTAATAATTATCTTGATTTTATGCAGCAACAGAATGAGACTATGAGAACATGAGTCTAGGACCCATGGAACATTTGGATCATCTTTAATAGACGTTAGCTTAGAAAAGAAGGAAAGCATCTGCAAATTTCCAAATCCATAGCTGTCTGTGACGGATAGGGCAAAAGCAAACAAGCCTAAAATGCAGCACAGATGATTTATGTGAGGCATTCGGAAGAAAAAATTACAGAGTATGGCGAAGCACTGAGATAAATTTCTTGCAGAATGTCTATAATATTCACCATTGGAGGTCCTTAAAAACAGCCTATACCTTTGCGGAATGACCAAAGACAGGTTAAGGGGCTTTGGGTTAAGGGGCCGACTAGATTATGTTTGGAGGCCCTTATCAAGCCTATGTTACTACAGTCCCTCGAAGAGATGGAATACTCCCTTTCAACACTTACAGCTCCTTCTGTAGTGTCCCATATATCTAGCTGCAGAAGTCTTGGGGCACATTTGGATCAGGAATCTATGAATGTTAAGATGAGAATTTCCCACTGAGCTGTTGCTGAGCAGTATGAACCATTTCTAACTCCCACCTTACTGTCTCCATACATTTCTCACTACCCAGGCTAGGGAGCTAGCAGAGAAGCTTGCGAAATAAATTCACATCTCTGCTCTGATCACGCATGGTGTTCCTATTAAATTGCAAGATTTAATCTAACCTAGATGAAACTGGAAAACTTGCCTATGACCTACATAGAAGCATTCCAATCTTTGCCTGGTGACCAGCTGGCTGGCCATGAGGTCACAGACAAATACTGTATACACCACGCCTCCAGTGCTGATGAAGTCTTGCTTATCTCTGTAACTACCTTGTCAAAGCACATGGCTGCCTGCTAGGACTAACATTTGAGAGAGGTGCTTCTAATTTATTTCTTGCAGCGTCAACACCGAATAACTTAAGCATATTCCCCACAGATGACTGCACATTTTTTTTAACATGCAATTTCACGTCTGCGTGCCACTAAGCATTCCAAGATTTTTTTGCAAGCTGTCATATATATATATATTTTTTTTTTTGGGGGGGGGGGGGGGGCCATAACAAAACCAATTCATCCATGAGCTGCCAGTGGACTTTTCATCTGATTCTGGAGCAAGCTTTGTTTATCTGTAAGCTTACTTCTTCAATTTGTCTCAGCTAAGAAGCACAAATTTGAACAATCTTGTGACTGAGCCAGTGTGTTCACTGAAGTGAGTTTCTCTGTTGATTGTGTTACCTTATTGAAAAAAGAAACTCACTGAAAAAAGACAGACTGCCAAGATGGTCATCTGTCCCTTCACAGACAAGAGCTGGGAGGTTACATCTGATTGTGCCCTCACATACTGATTTCACACCTACAAAAGCAGAACTGGATTTTTCCCCTTGCAAATACTTCCAATTTCATAATCATCACTCAAAGAATCTCCAACCATCTTCCGTTAGGATTCTTAATGAAACGTTGCCAAGGTGGGTTTTTGACAAAGTCCTTGCTTTTGCTCACTTTCACAGCATTAGCTGGTTGCTAGCTACTGTGCCTACATTTAGTCATTTGATCAGTCATACAGATTCAATATTTCTCTCAAAAATTCAGCAGAATTACTTGCACATTTGAAATGAGTCATTTGTTTGAATCGGGGTCCAATATCTCTGAGAAAGCCTGGAAAATCAGTCTTGACAAATAAAGTTGTAACAAAGCTGAGTATTTTAAAGCAGCTTTCATTTAACCCAAACTTTGGCCGAGCTGTGGCAAAAAGATTTGTCTCAATTATTAAATGTTTTGGCGATATATGGACTAAGTTTTAGAGTGTCTAAAATATAGCTTTCAGAATAAAATAAACAATCAAAGCTCAGCGATTCAAGTCACAGGCAAATGTTGCGGATAAACCTTGTGGAGATAAACCTTGAACAAATGAACAACTGTAAATACTGGTAAAGCCCTTGGCCTCATGAATGGAAATCACGTGATTTTATGCAGGACTAGCAAAAAGCACAGGATCTGGATATGTCTGAAATACTGATGCTTTATAGGAACAAACTCATAGGTTACTAGCAGTGATCTGAAATGCTTCTGAGACTAGCTTGTTCCTGCAAGATAGACAGCATTTAGCATCCATGGACTTACTGAAAAATTACTAGACCTGGGACTTCTTTTTGGTAGAAAAAAAGGGAAAAAAATAATATTGGATCTCACTCAAGTCATAACTTATATTTCTGGAGGCACTGCAGCACTAACGGCTCCATCACTTCTCCTTTGGAGGGCAAAGATGTATGAGGAGAACGTTTTCATCTCTCATTTAAGTCTTGCCAAGCCCTGGGCTCTCCTACTGGGGAGGAAGCAAACTTGATGTTCAGAGGTTCTGCTCATCCTGACTAAGATGACAACTTCTCATCTCCTGTACTTTTTTTGCTTCAACAGGAACAGGATGGTTATGATCTCGTAAATTAAGTATTTTTTTCATTAAAACCATAACTCACCAGAACAGACCGGTAGAAAGGCAGGGTGCCACTTCTATAGAAAATTTGCTGATGATTCAAGCAAAAGGCCATCTGCCTCTGCCTTTCATGGTTGAGGGAAGGGCAGGATTTCCTGAATTTCCCTGCAAGAATACGAGAATTAGAATCACTTTTTAAAATTACTTCTGTTAGCAGTTGCAAAGGGAGAGGCTGGAAAATCTCCTCAGAGTGTGATCTGTTCCTTTTCTCCCCTCTAGCCTGAGTCACAATTGTTAAATGATTCTGAGCAGTAACAAAGGAGAAGAGCACTCGTCTGCGGCATGCAGCTTCTACCATCTCACTCTGAATGGGTGATGAATTATGAATGGTATGTTGTGTAGATCCCTATTTCCTCGAAAACAACCTCTGAATTTACTGAAACTTGACTAGTAAAAGCTGTGCTGCTTCTGCTGCCACCAACAACTTTCCCTGCCTGTGGTCCAAGAGTGGTGTCTCTGGTATCCAAGGCTCAGCCGAGGCCTCCCGTCACAGGTCCCTACTACAGACATATACGGAGCTGGACACTGGGCAGTCATAAACTCTCCAACAGCCGAAAGCCCCAAGGAGTTTAATATTTCAGTAAAAAAAAAAAAAAAAAGCAGTGTAGACAAAGGATGGTACAAAAGATGAAGGTACACATGCTTGAAGGCAAACAAATGGGTCAGTGCTGGAGGCTAAGAGCCTCAGTCATGCAATTTCTGTCCCGATGCTTAAATCAACAGCCTTTGCTGCCCATCTGCAGTGAAATCTGGCAATCCAAGCACTTTATCAATGCATTCTAGTGGGTTACTGGGCTTACTTACAGCACAACATAACAAGGTTTCTTATCTCTGAGATCGGAACTATCTCAGAAATGCAAGATGAAATATGGTTTTAAAAAGTGATTCCCAGGAGCAGGCAGTCACACCTATATATTTAATACCGTCTGGTCTAATCCTCAGACCTTTTTCTGAATGAGCCTGGTCTCCTAATCCTAGTGTATTGCAAGGTTTATTCATGTTTTTAAGGTACTGGACTTCTGTTTCCGTGCTGAATGGAAATTTACTGGCTCATTATTCATGGGAGGCTAGGTCTGATTCTGTTATCTTGTACCGTTTGCATCTATGTGGTGCTGCTGTGAAAGACTACTATTCTGAATTAACTGGCACTTCATATTCACACTGGACTGACAAAAAGGGCTAGGTTAGATAGCGGAGTAGAGCAGTGGAGAAGCATGCCTTATATATACACACAGTAAATATATATATAAAATCAGAGGCAATAAAAATTAGATGGTGAAATTCTCCACGTATGGGCACGATGCACTTTAGCTGCTTTCCAAATGGATTTGTTAAAAAATACCGGTCACAATTCTAGATTATGCAGGAGTGTATTTTTTTTTCTCTCTCTCCAAAATGAAGGCATTTTAACATAAATATATTTTAATCAAAACATCCTTTTTAAAATCTCCTCTCTGCCTTCTCTTCTGGCATCTGCAGTTTTGGCCAATCTGAGATACTCCACTGTTGGCATTAAAGCCAGAAAGAAGCAGTGGCAGCACCATCTCTAGGCTAAGTAAGAGTCATTCACATGTGTCAAAGCAAATAGAAGAGCTTTGATCACATCAGACACATTACCTAGGTATTTTCTTTAATTATAGAACATTTTAGCTACTGTAATGTAACTCAACAACACATGGGATCACTTGATAAAATCCTTCCTTGTCTCCCCATTCAGGTCCTAGGAAGAAGAGAGATTCTGTTGTAAAACGTATGGAGAAGGAAAAGTAAGAAGCTCTAAATATCACAAGAGCAATCCACTGGTTTGATTAGGGTTTAGGCCACTATTAGTGAAATAGACAGACGTATTTTCAGAGACATTAGAACACATACAAGTCCCAAAGTCTTCACTAGATACCACCAGCTTTGCTCACCTCTGGGCTTGACTCGCTATAACGTCAGGCATGGTGGCCGGTCTTTATTGGCCTTTTTGATAGAGAGCCAGGGAGGGTTCCTTTTTTGAGCCCTTTCGTATGAATGAATGCTGATCTCCTTAGAAAATCATAGCCACTGAATGGCTATTGGTTTTGTTAAAGAGGAAAATGTTCAGAAGAAAAAGGAATCAGGGCAATAAAAATGTGGGATCACCAATTTAAATCTATGCCAATGATATGCTATGATACACACATTCATTTACAGCGAGCTTCTAATCATAGTTTTATGATTAGAAAGCAATTCGACAGTGATACCAAATTCTGATTGGCATCTTTCTAGGCAACACCATTGTTGTGCCATGGTTCTATGAAACCTTGAAAGAAGGCCCACGCTTCCAAAGCATTTAAGAAAACACTTGTACCTGTGAAAGAACTCTGCGTGTTGTTAAATACAGATAGAAGGAAGCAAACGCCTCACACTCATTCAGCGGATACTTGTCTGTTCTGCTGAATTGATGACCAAGAGATCGCAATTCCCCTCTGAAGCCAAGGTGTGCACACGGAAGCTAACAGCAGGAGAGATTATGGGGGGGATGTTCTCTGCTGGTAACACTGTTAGCATATACCACTGCAGAGAATTTAAATGTCCTGACAGAACTGGTTATTTCTTCCCTTCAGTACAGCAAAATATCATTTCTCAACATAGCTGCTGGGCAAGATCAGCCTGAAGGTTGTCCTAAGCAGGAAAATCTCACTCAAGAGAGGCATTCATACACCTAAAGAGGAGAACTGCATTTTCAGTCAGCATACAGGGGCCTTTTTCACAGTCCCCTTAAAATGCAATTTGGTTTTATTCCCTTCTCTGCTTCTTATCTGCGAGTTCTACCTGGCTTAATGAAATGTCAGCATTTCCTTCTACAGCTTCAATTCTCAGGGATCTATGACTCTACAGTAAAAATCTGCTCCAGGCCAAAATGAAGCAGACGTGCTCTGAGGCTCCTGGAAACATTTTCCTGAGTTCTTGCTGGAAAATGCTTTTTGTTTCTTGTTCTACTCAAACAATTGGGCTACTAACACCTGCTTAATTATGCTCTGAGCATTAAAAATATACATAAACTGACTTTGATCACCTTAAAAGACTCTTCAACTTATTTTTCAGGGAGACTGTTGATAATTAATAAAGTCAGTAACAATAAAATGATAACATATAGAGCCTGTACACATTTATCTGGGATCACAAAGCACATAAGCACCAGTTTGTTTTTTTTTTTTTTTTTTTTTTTTTACCCTATTTTACAGATGGAGAAACTGTGCATGGAGAAAATTCCCTGCTTTACAGAAGAATCAGATAAACAGATACCGGTAGTCCTGCCTCTCCATTTTCCTAACCTCTTGTCTGTTTGTCTTCCAGACAATTTATATTAAGCACTGATTTTAGCACATATTAACATGTACATTAGACCATCACCTAAGGATACTACGATAGCCTTAAGCATTTAAGGGAAGGTACTAGGTTTTTGTATATGTGACAAGGGGTAACCTTCGTATCTCTTTGGCAGCAAGGTTGGATTTGAAATGCAGAGGAGTCTGTTTGCTTCATATCCTTCCAAGCTTATTTGTTTCTTACTGGCCGAATACTGGCGCAAGCTGCCTCAACTTTGGAGATATCCACGTGTGGAACAGGGAAGGCCCTGAGCATACAGAATCACAGAATCATCTAGGTTGGAAGAGACCTCCAAGATCACCGAGTCCAACCTCTGACCTAACACTAACAAGTCCTCCACTAAACCATATCACTAACCTCTTCCTAATTAGTTCTTCCTAATATCCAACCTAAACCTCCCCTGGCACAACTCTAGCCCATTCCCCCTCGTCCTGTCACCGGGCACGTGGGAGAACAGACCAACCCCCACCTCGCTGCAGCCTCCTTTAAGGTACAAACTGGTCCAGCTTCGGTACCTGGTCCAACTTTGAAGTTGAACCAAATGTTGTATCATATGACCTCCAGAGTGTCCTTCCAACCTAAAATATTCTGTTATTGTGTTCTCTGTCAGTTTCTCTCTCTATTTAATAGTTCGCCTTAAACTGTGACGAATACTTTCAATGGACTCTGCTTGCTAATAGGGAAGGTCAAGTGCAGTTTTGCACCAGGTCTACCCAGGAAAGCAGAGAGGAGAAACTCCTTGATTGCTGGAGAGCTTTGGTAGCATGAAGCAGAGGTTATTTTTAACTGGTCCTTTGGCAGGAATTTGTTCCAGATTACTGCCCTGCATTTACTGACAACAGACAATCCAAAGAAACTCAGCCTTTGTAATTCCTGCTTTGGCTACACTGTTGAAAAAGGGACATTGTGAATAATGGGACACTCTGAGAATACCTAAATATTTTAATTAATATCGTTGATCATGCTCAAGAGGACAATGAAATAATGTCATATATAACTTCTTTTGTCAAAGACACACAAGAGACAAACAGGAAGATAACAGATGTGAGGAGATAAATGGGAAGATAAATGCTATTATTACCATTACCACACTGCTCCAACACAGAAGCAGGTTTCTTAGATGTACAAAACCTACTTGATTTATTAAAGGAGGACTGAGCAGACAAACTGTGGTTATTAGAATTGTGAATTTTGGCCTGACTGTTCCCCTCAATTATCTTGGAATATAACCAAGAGATCTCCTTTAGGCTGAGGAAAGCCTGAGGAAAGAAGGAACTGAAGCAGAAAAAGCAAATACTCCTAAGACACTCATTGACTTTGGGGGCTGATACCATCTTCACTGTAACTTGATTAACCAGATTGCAATCCAACAGCCTTAAAAAAAGATTGATTTAGTTTCTATACGAGTCTTACAATGCAACGAAAATCTCTTGAAGAAAACCTTGTGTGGTAAAACCCAGTAGATCTGTCTCCTTTTGGATCAGCTGACAGGTATATCCAAAACTTCTTGCTTCTCTCCTCTGACTGACTGCCCTAAAAAAAAGAATAATAATTAAAAAATTAAAGATTTGGAGAAGACAGTTAAAAACATATTATTTACTACAGGAAAACTGTTTGACATGCGACTATTCCTTGACCTGTCTCTGGGTAAGACAGTCTAATGATGCCAACCAGGACTCCGATCCTTGCTGTAGAGTCCCCTGAGACTGCCACTCATATTTAGCAGCACCTGAAGTGCCGCCGCTCTCACTAAGCTGGGAGCGGGAGGCAGCCACCACACCACTGACACAATGCTCCTGCAAGATTCCTGTGTGACAAATGTCCCAAAAGGTGTGATCTGTCTTAAAGACCAGAAAGTACCAGAAGACCTAGTTCAAGCAGGCAGAATTTAAGTATGTCCTTAACTTTAAATACGAAAGAGAGCTTGGAGATTCAAATGCTTGCTTAGATTTACACTCACGCTGAAGTGCTCTCTGTATAGGAATGGACACAAGCATGTACTTTCATACTGGTCTCCCTCCAAGCTATAATGTCAGACTGTCTTTGCAGGTGAGACTTGGCATCTTAAGCCCACAGGAAGAAGGCTTGGCATAATCTTCAGTTTTAACGCGGCTCTTGTCTCTCCCTTCTGTAAGAATCGAAGCCCCTGTGCTTACCCTACTGTTTAACGTTTCTCTCGTATCTTTCTTTCTACAGTATGTGGCATTTGCCTCCCTCTTCTTCATTCTGGTCTCCATCACCACCTTCTGCCTCGAGACCCACGAGAGATTTAACCCCATTGTGAACAAGACAGAAACTGAATTCATCGGGAATGACACCCAGGTGCGGCACTACAGGGAAGCAGAGACTGAAGCCTTTCTCACCTACATCGAAGGTGTCTGTGTGGTCTGGTTTACATTTGAGTTCTTGATGAGAGTCACTTTCTGCCCGAACAAGGTGGAATTTATCAAAAACTCTTTGAACATCATTGACTTTGTGGCCATACTGCCTTTCTATCTAGAGGTTGGACTCAGTGGCCTGTCTTCCAAAGCTGCTAAGGATGTCCTGGGCTTCCTCCGTGTAGTCCGTTTCGTGCGAATCCTGCGAATTTTCAAGCTGACCCGCCACTTTGTTGGGTTGCGGGTCTTGGGACACACCCTCCGTGCCAGCACAAACGAATTCTTGCTGCTCATCATATTTTTGGCATTGGGCGTCTTAATCTTTGCCACGATGATCTATTATGCCGAGAGAATAGGTGCTAAACCAAATGACCCTAGTGCCAGTGAACACACACACTTTAAAAATATCCCCATCGGCTTCTGGTGGGCTGTTGTCACCATGACGACCCTGGGCTACGGAGACATGTATCCTCAGACTTGGTCAGGCATGCTGGTGGGGGCCCTCTGTGCTCTCGCTGGCGTGCTGACCATTGCCATGCCTGTCCCTGTCATTGTGAACAATTTCGGAATGTATTACTCCTTAGCTATGGCTAAGCAGAAGCTACCAAAGAAAAAAAAGAAGCATATCCCGAGGCCACCCCAGCTGGGATCCCCCAATTATTGTAAATCTGTCGTAAACTCTCCACACCACAGTACTCAGAGCGACACTTGCCCACTGGCCCAAGAAGAAATTTTAGAAATTAACAGAGCAGGTAGGAAACCTCTTAGAGGAATGTCCATCTGACCGTTAACCTCCATCCCGCGTAGTGATTTAAGATTCAGCCAGACTGCTTTCTTAGAGCAATGGGTAGCACATTTATCCATTCTAGTCCCACCATCACACAGTGAATAATATGTGTGAAGTCTAGGTTGCAGGGACAAATGGTACAGTGGAGGCTGATCAGCAAAACTAAGGATGAGAGCACGCTCTAGGAGCCCAAACTTTGGTCCTGGTTAAGGGCATACAAGTCTCAAGATATTTTGAAGAGCTGTTACATCTAGTGGAAGAATTTTGAGAGTTCTACAGCTATTTTGCTGGACTGTGTAATGCATTTCAGAGGCTCCTGAGAGCTGAATGCTTCATAGAGCAGAGTAGGAGCCAAGTACTCAGCAATTACAGAGTTTTCTGACAAAACAGGGCTGGAATTTGAAACAGCCAGATGCTTTCTCATTTGTTCCCAATTGGGACCTTTCAGCTGTTTTAAATGGCAGATATTGTACATCTCATTACAGAAACTAGGTGCCTAGTAAGTTGAAGGGACAACTATACCATCATGCATATTCATGAGACAATCCCGTCTCTTTCTGATGATTAACTGCAAAGTAGAACAACAGCTCAAATTCTTGACACTAATATAAAATGACTCACTCTGAGACAAGACTAGATGTAAGGATGTTTATTCCATGGCATGCAAAGCACTTATTCTATAATATTCCACTAGAATTTAGCATTTAGAGCTATGAAGAGTTTTGAACTACATTTTCTAAACCATGCTCCTTTTGCAAGTACGGGTTGGTGCGTTATCGCTCTTTCAACCCTCTAGCAGCAAAAGCTGACTGGAAAAGGTCGGACGGGTCAGTACTGGCCGGTTTGACCTGAACAGTGATCGCCTCATAATATCGTATTCTGATTTTTAATTACACTGATTCATGTCAGCAATAGGTGAAACCAGAGAAAAACTAATTTATGCTAATTCTACTGGGGGGTGGGGGGAATGGAAAAAATACTAGTCACCGTGGAATATATTATAATATCCCATGGCTAGTGGTTAATTATGGGAATATCTCAGTTTTATGAGACTCCTCCTATAGCACACAAAGTTACGGGGCTCCAATTTGACTATTTCAACCCCATAATCTACCTCTACCCACGGAATATCACTATTTATTCTATGGAGTAATTTCAAAGTAGATAACCATGTTGAAAACAAAGCCAACTGCATTTTTGGCAGACGTTCCAACAAAGTTGCATAGTAGACGTTCTTCAGCCTATTTCAGAATATTCCCCTGTGTCGTATTAGATAAAACAGATCACCAGTCAAGTGATTTTAACTGACATCTAGACAACAAGAGGTGCTTTGAAGGAGCTAGCGTATACCTATGATGGTCTCGTGTTATCATTTTTTTACTTTAATGAAAATTCTGATTTGTTATTCATCCTGAGTGAGGTATTTTCTCGTCATCTCATAGCCATGCATGTTGATGTCATTGTGAGAAGCACAAAGAAAGCGAGACTTTCCTTTGTGTGTGACTTCACCTATGCCAGTGCTAATTTTGGAGGGGAAGAGCTGGTGGGAACTTTTATTTTCTCTCTTCTCTTCTTTCCTTTTTTTCTTTTCCCTTTTGTGCAATTGTGTAAAATCCATTCAGAAGGTAAAGAGCTTTCATTTTCTTGTTAAAGACTGCTCCATTGCAACAGGCCAATCACAATTCACGTGACTGATAGACTGTCTCTTTCCTATTGTATCTTTGGTGCGTAAGCGTATGGTTTTATCATCCATTCCCCTCAGGTTGCAAATGCTTATCACAACTCATGTCCAAGCAGCAAACCTTCTCATAAGTAGATGCCTTTGGGGCATCGCATATCAAGAGGGAAAGAGGGCACTAACAATACGGTGTGTTTCTTATCACGCCCGCTACCTGATTGTAAAGCGTATTTGACACCTGACTTTTGAGTACTTTAGCAGTCAGCCACAGAGTGACTTTCATCTCAGAAATCCTTTGCTTTGTAAAGTTCCTTCCATTACATATCCTGGTCCTCTCTGGGAACTAGAGGACTAAGAATTCTACGAGTTCAATGCAAATCCACGCTGGTATCCTGAGAATACGTGTAATTTTGGTTCAATGTGGAACTGTTTTGCCACCATCAGTGCTCTAAAATCAGCTGTTACCACAATATCCGTGAAGTATTGGTAGTAACAGCAACTTAACCTATTTCTGCAATAATTAATTAGAAGAGGATATTTTTATATACGTATACAAGCATATATATTTTGAGAAGTAACAAAGCACACTTATACTTCAGCTAACAAAATGGACTCAGTAACACTGTTGCTGGAGACCTGTTTCTGATAATTATTATGCACCACTAGCGGCAAAACTTGTTGCCTGCATCTCTCAGCTCCCTCACAAGGAGAAAGATCTATACGTGTGCAAGAGAAAAGTGAAAAATAATAAGATCAGAACTGGACTGTTAAAACAAGATCTGCATTGCCTTGTATGTTGAGGTTCACTTTATGTAATATGAAGCACTCATAGGCACTGACTCGTTCCTGAAACTATAACCTGCACGTTATATAAAAACAAAGACTTACAAGTTGTGAATGTTCCCCGTACAGTGAAATATTTACATTAGCTAACGCCACCTAACTGTAGACAACCAGTTAACATCATACTAGGAACTCAGAATGTGTCCATCAGATCTAATGTCTCTAAAATTATGTCCAAGTTGTTCAAGATATTTCTTGTAATTTGTAGTCGCAAAGCTTCAGTGTGGCAGTATCTAGGAGATATATAACCATATGATGTGTATCTAATATAGTCTTAAAAAAAAAAAAAAAAAAGCCTGTATAGTTGCTCAGGAGAAAGGGACATCACATGAAGTTAATAATTCCATATATTTTGTGTGGTGGAATGATTAAATACTTCACAAAACAGTGATGAGTAGGAAATAGTTCCACATATGATTACCTCTCTACAGCCAAGTGCCCCCTTATGCACTGGGTCAGCAGTTCCCAGCTGATCTTGGTCCATACACACGGAGTCAAGCGGGCTCTGCAGAGAGCTCTGCACAGCCACATCCCAGCACCTCCTCTCAGGCTAAGGAGCACTTTCTTGGCACAGACATGCAAACGGCAGAACTTTGCCTGCAGGCTGCACAGCTGTTGCCAATGAAGCTATGGTCATTTGCAGGCAAAGCAAAGAAGTTTTGAATTGAAATTCTGGTAGGTTTGAATTGAATTTTTAAGTTGGCCCCAATACTCTCAGCATCCAGTCCTATGCTAATCTGTATCTGGCAGGAGGGTATCTTTAAATAACAGCTCTTGGTTTTAATTTGATAAAGAATGCCAGACTTCAGCTCTACCATGCCTTCCCTTCTCTGTATCAACTCTTCCTGCCCTCCATCCCACCCGTTCCCCCGCTGGGTGCGTGGGAGAGCAGCAGCAGAAGAGGAAAGCCATTGCAGAGGATGGCAGAGCTACTGCTGTAGGCAGGCCTTCAGTAGCAGCATTAAGAAAGCAAAGATTTCCCCTTGGAGAACCAAAATTCTTCTTCAAGACAATTTCTGATGACCATAAACTCTCAAGATACTGTCTATATAGTGCCTAGAGGAACGGGGCCTGTGATGATACATAGGAGCAGATCACACCAAGTTCTAGCATTGCCATGTCAAACTACTAACTTTGTTACGTTGCAGTGTTGCATACAGGCCCCATTCAAGATCACGGCTTCATTTTGCAGTTGTCAGATCTGGAAAAAACACTATTTTACATCCAAATACCCAACAGCCTAAGTAGACAGCAAAGAGAAAATGGAAATAACCTCCATTTTTTGTTTAGGATATGAAGCTATTAGAGAGTGTCCAAAGGAGGGCAACAAAGATGGTGAAGGGTCTACAGGGCAAGACATATGAGGAGCAGCTGAGGCCCCTGGGTTTGCTCAGCCCAGAGCAGAGCAGGCTGAGGGGAGGCCTCATGGGGCCTGCAGCTCCCTCACGAGAGGAGCGAAGGGGCAGGCTCTGAGCTCTGCTCTCTGGGGACAGCGACAGGACCCGAGGGAACGGCATGGAGCTGGGACAGGGGAGGGTCAGGATGGGGGTTAGGGAGAGGTTCTGCACTGAGAGGTGGTTGGGCACTAGGACAGGCTCCCCAGGGCACTGGTCACAGCACCGAGCCTGCCAGAGCTCAAGAAGCATTTGGACAACGCTCTCTGGTCATAACCATAGTCCACTGTGCTGCAGTGTCTTTGATCTAAAGGCTTCAGAGTACTCCAGTCAGTCAGTATCAGAACTGAAGTAAACAGAAAGAAAGACAAAAAAGTGCAAAGCAAAGCAAAATTTGCTTCAAATTCCAGGCAAAATTTAAAAAAGTCAGTCTCAAACACTCAAACTTAGCGGATTTCTGCGCCAAACCACACACTATCCTACAGGTAATTTATCTCAGTACATGCAGTGAAATACATTAAGGCACAAGTTTGTAAGAAAACATGCAGAACCAATTGTGAAAGTTTTGTCATGGAAACGTTACTCAGCTCTTTAGGCCCTCTCTTCTGTGAGCTGTGCACTTACATGAAGCTGACTGCACGGTTACATATTAAAGGTGCCATAGATGAAGAAGTGAAAGTTATGTTCTGACACTGCAAAAGGTATTTAGAACATGAACGGAATTATAACTTCATTTGATGTCTACAGCACTCTCTGGTGTAATAGAGCAATGGTCTTAATGCATCCATATCACACAAGTACAGATGAGGGTTATTCTGGTTTTGTTAAGAAACTAATCCCAAGCTTTAATTGTTTCTGTACATATATTTCCAACACCTGCACACAAGACATTCATGTTGAATTTAATATGGCCAAAGTAAGAATTTCTCACCTCTCTGGTCCACCCTGCATGCAGCTTCACTTCAGCTATACTCCACGGACACCGTATCTTCATACAAGTGTATCGTGCAGACATTTTGGGTAACTTTTTCACAGTGAATCGATAGCAAAATCCTCTGCTCATTGCATAGCTGAAAATTTGGAAAAAATATTATTAGAATTCAGGAGCCTAAGAGAAGGAAAATGTCTGTCCTTACTAATACAATCTTTAGCTTCAGAAAAACTTTTGTCGTTATTTTACTTGCCCGCCCAGAAAACAATTGTCCAGAACCCACTCTGCAACTACCCCAGTGTCTGAATAGTTGAAGCCATCCTATCCCTGACAGAGGGGAATACATTGTTATGATGACTCCAGCGTGACATTAGGAACTTACCATATCAATGCAATTTACTGAGCTAGAGCTGATCTCCTTTTAAAGAAGCATTGTGGAATTATCTATTTTTACGTTATCAGTTATGCTTTCTGAAGGCACTGCTCTTTTCTCAGGGCTTCATTTTTCATCCCTTCTGTCACTGTAACCTAAATAACCTGTATTTCTTGTGGAACACATTGGTTCTAACGTCAGAAGTGTGCTGAGCACTGTAATTCCAGTGCCAATGCTCAGTGGGAGCTGGGGACTCTTGGCAGTTCTTCTCACAGGCCCATTATGCTGCCTAACATATAGCTGTAGACTGTGAACTTCAGTGGTTTTCTTCTGCGGATAGCAAAGCATTGTTAAAGCCACAGGTAGGCAGTCACTGTGGTGGTTCTTCAATTCACAGCAAAGAGAATTCTCTGACCAAATGCCTTTGAACATTAAAGAAAAAAAATAATATGACTCTACTGATTTTAGTGTCATAAAGCCTTTGACCCTCTCTGTAAGACCAAGAGCAGACAACAATGTAACTGAACAGAGTCTGGGTCTTTTTCAGCTCAGACAGCTTTGATGTTTGTATGCATTTGATGTATTTAAGTATATTTAAAAGGCAGAGGATAAGGTAACAGGGAGATGTTTTTTCTTTCCTCCTTGTACTTAGCTTTCCTAGCTTTTAAAACTCCAGAATCCCTCTCTCCTAATAGCAAATGAGGTAATGATTGCATCTGAACGTCACTGAAGATGGAGGCTGGTCCTCTGGGCCTAATGCAGAAATTTTAACAGCTCAAAATAACAGGAATAACACTCAGTTCTTCTCATTCAACTTAAAATACATTTGCCTGAAGTTCCCTTTGTGTTGAAAGAAGAGTTAGGCAGCCTAAGAGAGTAATTCAGTGATTTATGACCTGAATTGCCCGCCAGAGGTGGCTTTCTCGATAACTTATCTCAGGTGACTGCAGCTCTGACTTAAGATCCTCGGTTAAGTGCCTGTATTTAGGTGGAAGCAATTTGGATCTATTCCTTGCCCCTCGTGTGGCATTTCTGCAATCTCCTGGCTATACAATGTAATTGTTTGTTGTACAATTATTCACCTGTCATTTCCTGTAGAGATACAATCAGTGGGTGTCACTTGTACTGTGGTGCTTGCTTACGTTAGAATTTGAGTAAGAATAAAATTCTCTATACCGAGTCAATTGAAAGCAAAAAGGAAAAGCAATGAATTCAGGCACAAAGCTTTGGGTTACCTTCTTTTTTTGTCCACATCCATGCCAGGTCTATGATGGCTGAAGAGTTTTGCCATCCAGTTACTTAAATGGCAGTGAGCAGTAGCCACAGCCTAGCCCCTCGTGAGGAAGGTTTGAACAAAGCCCCAGAGCAGTGCAGCAGTATGGTAAGGTATTTAATGGGAAAATAGAAGATCTGCTCCTTGCAGGTCTGGACTGGCTTTTGTCCTGTCAGCAGAGAAGTCTGAGGGATTTCCTTCAAAACTGTTGTTCTTTTGCTGTCAGTCCCCAAAGCAGACACTTAAATGCTTTTCTCTGGCACTATGTAAGACACATACACAAAAAAATCACCTTACACAGTCCCATGTGGACAACTGTGAAGGGGCAGGGCTACACTTAGCTGAAAAATAATCGCAGGATTAATAAATCTTAGGACTTTTCATGCCTTAACTTAATGAGCACGAGACACTTTTAGAGATGGGTAAACAGATAGAGGCACTCCAGCCAAGTCAGATCAGCCGCTGCCAATCCTCCAGCACATCTTTAAGTGAAGGAAACCATCTTTCTCAAGCATCCTTTCACACCACGTGCCTGCCACTGTAGCTCCCGTGCCATCCACTGCAGAGTGAATTCCTGGAATATCAAAGAGGTACTCTTGGCATCTCTCCCTTCTGCTGGATTAAGTATGAATGATGCTTGTAGGACAGATACAACAATAGTCACCTTTACTGCAACAGCACTAGATAAATGGGATGATTTACCCATTACTACAAAAGGCCAGGGCAAAAAGGGTCTAGGGTATGAGGTGACAGCTCTGTGCCCAGCCCACTAGCTTATATCCCTCTTACTCTGTACTTGATGGATATTTTCTCCGAACTTTGGCTATTTGCTTGTCTGTTTATAAGCGCAAAGCCAAAATAAGAAGCAATTCACCATTCCCACTGTCATTGTTCTTTGTGTTCATCCATGCTCCATGTCTCAGACACCTTCCATACTGTACAGATCATCATACTGTATCCCTCGGTCAGAGCGGTAACGTAAGGCTGCAGCATGACTCACCCGACTGCATTTTCCTGCAACCTCTACCTGACCTGTCAAGGACCCGCCACGCTCCACAGAATCTGATGTTAGTGGGATCTCAGAAGGCCAGGATGAGTATAAGTGAAACCCCAGAAGCGTCAGGATAAAACTAGGAGGGATCTTCCAGAGCTCTTTGCAATGTAGCACTCCCAGGAGCAACAGTTCTCAGCACTGCACTAACCACCTATTCACTAATACCTGTAGAGGCGATAATATACTGGATCGACTTAATTAGAGCTCCTGTATTTCCTCTAGAGGTACCAGTAGGTAGGCAGCCAACATACGGTCACCTCACTTCAAGAAGTAGTGCCTCTCAAAGGTGATATTCTCTGGGAGTGATGTTACTATGTTGGCCAGTTAGTTCTGGGAGAGGCGGTCACCACCGTCACTGGAGTGCCTTTACGGGGGAACACGGCTTCCTGGAGGAACCCAGGTCAACACGGTGGTGAGTAAATGTTGAAGAGGTAGGTTGGGTCGGAAGGCCTCTGCATATTCATGTAGCATACTAAATTCTGCTCTCGTTTGTGCCAGCATCAAGTCCATCAGTGTGAAATCTACTCAGAAGACCTTCGTAGCAACTTTCAAAGTATGCAGTAATATAAACAACAGGAAATTTTTATAAAGATACCTAGATCTAACAACAATTTTTAAATTATTATTTTAATGGCCTTAGAATATTGGGATAACTAAAACTGAGTTGTTATATAGGAATCTGTTAATTCTTTTACATGTTCTTCACATTTTCTCTCTCTTTTTCTCTTTCTCTCTTTCACTCTGTTTGTTAACATTTATTTGTTATTACTGTACGTTGCTTGCAACTTGTGTATGTTACAGACTGTCACTTTTTATTCTGTGAAGTTTTTCTCCAATTTCCATCAACCTGAGCTCCATGTTGGGCAGCCGAGGAGATTACAATACAGTTATTTAATGCAAAAGAACAAGGAATGTCACAGACTATAGGTAACTTCATTGAGGTTGTGACACAAAACCTGATGCAAGGTATTAATGCAAAGAGTAAGTACTTGGTATGACAATAGAGCTACTTAGTTAAATCACTTTTTTTTTTTTTTCTCTTTTTTTATTATTTTTTTTTTCCAGATAGTCTGCATGGAAAAAAACATAATTTTTTATTACTCTCCAGCAGAAAAATTCCCAAGCCTACCAATTTAGGATTTTTTTCACTGCCATTTTGAAAACCAGTGATGCCCGTATTGATGAATCATGACTCATTTTCAGAGGCTTAAATCCATATCGCCTATGCTGTTCTCTATGCTATACTTCCTTCCATATTGTCCAAGCCATCATTTCATCATCCTTTGTCTGTGGTTGAATACATCTTCTCCATAATTCTTTTTTATAACTTAATGAAGTTATATCCCTTTCACTCTAAGGACCTGCTTTAACAACAACAGCAGTGAGCCCCTACCCATGGGATCCATGCTTCTTAATCCTGCATGAAGCTCTGGAGCCCATAAAAATTGATTTCTGTAGCCAAAGATGGTCTGGCACACAAGCTTAATTGTTATTTTGCTGAATCAGGTCCTGACCAAGGTATTTTGTTACAATCTACCCCATTCACCCAACAATACTTTGAAAGAATGGTACAAAATAGCTGATAGACATCTCTGATCATTTTCTAGAGGGAGAACATGAAGTTTACTGCTTCTAAACATCTTCTTAATTGCTAGTAAATTCTACATTAACTCAGAAATCACTATAGCCATGTGCTAATTCAAGACAAAGCTTATTTTTCTCAGTCTGCAGTTTCTTTTCTTCCCAATTAGCTATTATGTCCTAAGCCTCCTTTAAAAAGTGAAGAAGCACAGCAGAGTTTAGATGAAGTCTAGTATAAAAATAAAAAGGATTTATACTGATGCAATTGATGAGTGGCCAATGAATACGAATGGCCAGTAAACACCACCCAGGCAACCATAAGAAAAACAATTTGATATAACTGGTGTGAAATTTAAGTTAAGGAGACTCGAGAGAATAGGGGATTGAACTGTAAACACCAACTTTCTACGCAACATCTCAGAGAGAAATGGAGGGCTATAAAGTCAATGGGGACTTTCAGATGCTGAGCAGCTCTTAACCTCCACAGATCAGAGGAAATGTCTTTAGATACTTGGATTCACACCCTTATCTTCATCATAATCATTTGCTCGGCACTAGAAGTATCAGACAAAAGCAATGCTGCAAAAAGCAATGCAAAATCTTTGCATTTTCTCTAGAAAAAAGACAGATGGGAAATGGTCTGTCCTCCACCAGCAACTACAGCAGCCCTGCGAGTACTTCACTTTGCACTTCCAGCTAAACGTCTTGTAGCTGAGAAAAGCCAGAGCCCAGCAGTTCTCCACCGTCACCTTGGCCGTGCCACCTCTGTTCTTGTATCATTCTATCAGTAGCCTTAGGGACAGAGAAAACCATCCTGCCAAGAAAGTTTGCCATTGCCAGCACACAGTATGACATGGCTGATGTTTGCCACATTAACAGCCCTTTTATATCATGAGAAAACTGAGAGGAGAGGGAAAAACAAGCGAGTGATTGACTTATTAAATGGACAGCATACCCTTACTTGCAGCAGGGTTCCAGGTGCGTTAAAGGTCTCTGCCGTGAGGGACCTCAAGGACATCCCTCTTCATGAGAGACTTCAGGCAGCTACTGAATGTTAGGAGCCATGCAGAGTGACAGGGGTTGAAAATAAGCAGAGACCCTCAAGCTGTGAATGAGAACCAAAACGCACACAGTCAGGAGCAGGACTAACCACGGAGTGTAATAATGGCAAAGTCAAGGCTGGGGTCAGGGTTATAAGAGCACAGCTGAGATCTAAACAAGCTGTAGGTTCATTTTTAGCTGTACATGGGATGGTGGCATGGAGTTTAACTGTAGTTAGACATGGTCTCCCTAGTAGAAATACCTTCACCTTTCAAGCAACTTCCTCTCTCAGTTCTGTCCCTGTTTTTGCACTCAGCTGCTCCTACCTCCTTCCTGCTGGTCAACCCCTTCTCTTGGGGCAGGAGTGCAGACCCTTGCAGTCCTCTGAGTCTCTGTGGGATGGCAAACAGCTTCTCAGGGAAGCTGTAAGTGCTCAGCCTTGGTCCTTGTCTCTTTCGATCCTTAAACAAGGGTGGCTGGGAGGAAGAAAGTCTGTTTCTTTCTGGAAGAGATTGCCAGTGACCTAATGGGACCAAAGAAAACAGACCTTTGTTTGCTATTTGCTGTGTTTCTGATGTGAGGGTGAGAAGGCCCCATCTTCTTTAGTACAATGCCAATGAACCTGGTGCAGATCATGTAGCCAGTTAAGTAAAGCCAGAAAAGTCACTAGGACAGTCTGCAACTGCTCGCTAGTAACTGATGCAATGACAAAAGACAAGAGTCGTGCAGCATGCGGACAGTCTCTACTGCGCTTCTCCACGATAAGCAGAGTACACCGATGCAAAATCCAGAAGTTATCAGAAGTGGTGTTGTTTTTCAGAATACCCCCAATTTTAAACTGCCTGCTTGAGAACACCCAAGGCATTTTAATCATACTTTCCTGCAAGTGGAGGTAAAGAAAACAGGAAGGAAGATTAAAAGCAAAAACAAACAAACAAACAAAAATCGATCAAGTGGAAACCACACAAATGAGGTAGTTGTGAAATGAACTGCTCACCTGGGAGATCTGCTGGACTCTTTTTTTTCAGCCTCTCAGACAAAACTCTGCAGGAGAATGCTTCAAACTGGTGCAGTTATCCAGGTGTTCACAGGTAGTATGACTGTGGAGATGAGGTGCCATGCTGGGGGTCAGAAGATTTTGTGAATAACCTCTTAGACAGCAGTGGGCTAGTTACTTCACAGGGTAGTTTTACCCATCTGTAAAACAGGGATGATAACATCAGCTGTTCTTCGTGAAACAGCGTGCAATCTGAAGAAAAACGCTATAAAAGCCCAGTTGAGATTCTGCTAGCTGGACAGAAAGACTCTTAGGAATTTGGTGTCAAGCCTGAGAAGTTTGAAGCGCCTAGAAGTTGTCATTGGTATGACTGTGCTGGTAGTCACCAGACAATAATTGTTTTGGTAGTTTTGCTTTAGCTGGAGTTCTCCCAAAGCCAAGGTCAGTCTTCAAAAGAGCAAACACGCAAACGGAAATTTAAGGAAGCAGCCAAATAACATAATTTCACTCTATCTTTAGACCTCATTCCTTAAATTGTTTGGCATGTAGATCTGCTAATGAAAAGAATGGAAACCTCTCACTGTTGACTGATGATGTCAGTGATGTTTTCTTTATTTCCATAACAAACTGTTTACTTGTTAAATATTATATGATTCTTGAAATTCACCTTCTCAGAATTAGGTGCTGCAGACAGGGGTTTGGAACACAACCCCTCTACTTAACACCTACCAGCTGCCAGCAACAGATGCCGTCTGCTGTGCTGGTAATTTCTCTGCTTCCTAAATATTCTGCAAAATCATCGCTGAGCATTAGCGGGGCTACCCAGAACGTGATTCCTGGGGCATAGCCCGTGCGTGGAATAGTCAAGGGACAGTTCAGTGATTTGTCCACATCTTCAGCTACTCAATTCTCTTTCTATCAAATAGAAATACAATTGTAAAGTTGTGGATTTTCAACAACAGACAGAGAGAAAAAATCATCCATGTTAAAGAACCCTGAGGAGGCTGCACAAACAAGTTACAGCTCAGGTTGCTAGGGGTGCGTAACACAGCTTAAGAAATAAATTCCGATAAGGTCAACTTTCCTGTCATTCGACCACAATGGAGCCTGCAAGCTGCTTCCAAAAGGACCGATGGCTGTTATTAGAGAGCAGCCTGACCCGCAACCACCCTGCTCAGACGTGTTTTGAGCTCCAGAAGCAGACCCGCGCCCCTTCCATCACTCAGCTTAGTCTGCAAACCCAGGCTCAAGTGTAGCAGTGGGAATCTCAGAGACGGCAGTGCCCAGCTGTGCTGCCACAGCTGCCTCTCTCATGTCAGGACCAGAGCCATCTGCTTGGAGCAGCCAAGGCTTATGAAGAAGCCCAGTTCTTTGCTCATCCCCGTAAGGCCAGCAATTCTCCCCAAAGCCAGCTCCGTGGTTTTGAAAACAACAGCTCAGTACCTGCGATGTGGTTTCCATGGCAGCCGTGCCAGGGTTTTGTGCCAAGAGTGGTTTTGAATTGCACTCTTACAAGCAGAAAGCAATTGCAATTCACTGCAACCTTACATGTTCAGTACATTTTTTTTTTTTAAATTAGCCTCTACAAACATTGAAATGCACCCATAGCTTTTATATACGTATATAGATATATATATATTATTATTTTTTTAGGGTTTCGGGGGAAATAATTGGCTAATTCTACACAGAGGAACAAGGAGGCAGAGGTCAGATTTGCAGAAAAGAGCGTTTTGGTAGTGACAAACCAGTGATCACTACATACAAATACAGACGTAGCATGCAATTGCCCGTGCAGAGATAGGTGTGTAGTACGTGTCATATGCATCTTCGTGTGTGCGCATGCGTGCAAAGCAACAACTATAATCAGTATCATGTAGCATTCAGAACAAAATAGTACATAGAGCGAGAAGAGGCACTGAAATTAACTTTATCCGTTGACTTGGTCTTTCCTTAAAGACTTACTTGCAGGACCACCCATTGCCTTACAGTGTCTAGGTAATAAGCATTGTGCAACCGAGGTGTAGGATGCTGCCCACAGTTAATGTGTCTCAGCATTTGTGAAACTCCAGAAAGCACATTTTGACTGTTTTTTCCTCCCTTCAACCAAAACACTCACGCTGAGCTGTGCCATATTTCGAGTATATTCTCAATATACTAATTTGCACTTTAAAGCCCTAAAATAAATCCTACACTAAATAGCACTTTAAGTTGTTTTTATAAACATCAAGCAAGTCACACAGAGAAAACATGCTATTCTCAGTCTATCCTCATGGGAATGTGTGGAGCAAAATGGGCAAATCTGACAAGCTATTTTTATTATTTACAGCCGAGAGTAAATTTTACTCCATCTATTTTCCAAATTCATGGCCTGCTGTAGTGTTTTCTATATGTAGTGTCCTGTGCTGGCATTGCAAATACCATGTGTGTTTCAGAAGAGAACACCAGAAAATTGATTTCTTAATTTATTATTATAATTCTTTTTAAATCCACGTTCTGCTGTCTTGTTCCCATACGTCACGTACTCCGTGTGTCTGAAACGTGTACAGCCATTCTGCACGACCGATACCGGGAACAATACGAAACGCCCCGGGTAAATTCGGGGAGGGGAAGAGCAGGAATTTTCCCCTCAGGGAGTATTGCACGAAGGGATAAATCAGCACAGACAGAATATACTCAAATACTAAACCGCAACTCACAGCCCACTGCCTCTCCAAAGCTCCGAGCAACAGTAGGCTTCATGATAAGCAGGTCATTCATGCACCATCCGATGTCATGCAAAAACATGATCCAACTTCTAACCGCGGTCTTCTGCTCGCAGGACTAGGACCAATGCACGCCCGTTTCTGAAACTGCCCCTCTATGCGGAAGTACAGGCGGCTGCTGTCACACCTAACATGATCACGTTTTGTTTCTTCTTCCACTTAACAGCCTTTATTTTATTTTGGTGCAGTGCACACAAACGCAGTGTCTAGGACAGATGTGCTACCTTTTATAGTGTCGCTATAGAACTCGTTAGCTGTGAACCCTTAATTTGCAGCTGGAACTAATAAACAGTGCATAGTGTTTCAATAGCCTTCTGCTTATATGTTTGAAGATTCGAAACTGAATGGTGAGGTGGCCAAGGCGGCGCTGGCAAACGAAGACTGTCCCCACATAGACCAGGCTATTACGCCTGATGAGGGCCTGCCCTTTACCCGCTCTGGCACTCGGGAGAGATATGGACCCTGCTTCCTCTTATCAACCGGGGAATATCCCTGCCCGCCTGATGGAGGAATAAGAAAGGGTATGTAGCTGGGGGTCCTGGAACCTGTAGTTAGCAACCGTTGACAACAAATAAGAGAAAGTCAGCTGTAGCACGCAATAGTGCGCTTGCTGTAGAGATGCACGTTTGGGCTGGAAACCACCACCTGATGTCTGCATTTGGAGTTTCTAACCTATTTCTTTCAGAAAGAAAAGCCTGAGGAGCTGTAACTACCCCATACAGCTGTGCTAGGCAGTTAAGTCTTCCGCCCTAGCTGGTGCGGTGAGCTTTAGTGGAGGATGCTCTGCGATGTCCTTAAATTAGCCCATCCTCCAAGGAGAGGCCAATTACCATTTGACAGCGATGAAGGTTTGCCACTTGGAAAGCTCATGTATTTTTCCAGTCTCCGAGGAGCATAGATTTGGAGGTGGCAGACAACAAAAGCTAAAAGAAAAAAAAAAATCCTTAAGGAACATGAAATGATTGTTTGGCTGCCTTAACAGAGCACTAAAACAAATTATTTGGATATTCATACCTGTTTAGTTCAATAACGGAAGAGAAGCACACCAGAACATCTGTTAGCACAGGTGTCTTACGATTGGAAAATAATCCATCTAAAATCACTTTCATAAATAAATCATTACAAGTTAGTTTCTCAGACTTCTGACAGCTACAGATCTCTCAGAAGTAACTGCATTTTAGTTAGATAACAACCAGAATCATCTATTTAGTGATAAAAAGTCAAATCAAATGGGAAAAACCCTTCCCTCCTTAAAACAGGCTGTTCCGTTTAAGTAACTTACCCTGAGGAAACCATACACCCCCAAATTAAAATTGCATATATATGCATAGAAGTTGATACGGAATGGGGAAATTGGAAAAGATCTCTCTCTTCAAATCAGTGTTTATCACTGGTGTACTGTACATAGTATATGATATAGTCAATATTTTAAAACTGCAAAGATTGTACGATGCAACCATACGCTGAGTATGGAGTATAGAATTCCCACGTGCCATTGTATGATGGGCAATAGTTAGAGTAAATGCCAGTTATAGATAGCGTACGTATTTATAAGTTTAAAGCTTATCATCAACAAAGATATAGTTGGACCACAACACTTTCATATGAAAGTATAATCCTCTAAAATTTACCTTTGTAGCAAAGCGTTTTACTTGATTCTGTATTGGATAAGCATTGGCCGCGTTCATTCAGCCTGGGCGAGTTCGGGTGGTTCCAGTGGATCAGGGGAACACTCCAAATGGCACATCCTTTGGGATGAGGAATGTATGGTTTTCACAATGCACTGCAACCGCCTCCCGTTACTGAGTGAAACGGAGGCCGGTTGGCTAAAGAGTAATATACGTCAGCATATTGTTGGCCTGTTTGAAACACGTTGAGAGCATCTTAATTGTTGTTCCAACAGAATTTCATCCATAGTTCGTGCAACTCTCTGTACACTTGCTGAGCTGTTTATGTGCATGTCGGAAAAAGAAGGGTGGGGGGAAGGAAGGGAAACGATGCATGCAATTTTTTCTTTTTTTTCTTTCTTTTTTTTTTTTAATGCTGAGAACAAAGGAGTAGTATCTCTATAGCAACACAATAAATTCCATGGATTTTGCTACTTGCTACTTTTTCTTCCTTTTTTTTTTTTTTTGGTCTTTTCATCCTCCTCCAAAGCTACCAGAAACCTTAATTGTGCCTGAGGTCAAAATGCATGAGGTGGCAGGGAGAGGTACGCGTGAGTGTATGACTGAGACATCAAAAACCCCCTCCCATTGACTTTTTTTTAGGGTACAACCACATTGCTGCCTGTAGGATCAATTACAAAGCCTGACCATCCTTGAAAAATGATTATTTTTGTTTTGTTTTGTTTTTTAAACTTGTTCTTTTCTTCAACGGCCTACCGAGTCACGTTGCAAGCGATACTACTCTCGCATGTCGGTGCATGCAGATGCTACTGAACTGGCTACAATGTTGACCTCATTCTTAGTCCATTCTGTCATTGATCCAATGCTGTACTTTGCATTTTTCTTTTAAATGAAGGTTACGAAATGTCACGGAGCCTTAACAGCATAGCTGGCATAAGTGGAAAAGCGATAGGATTATCCTCAGTGTCTGCGCCCTACAGCTCTCCTAGTCCAGTGAGACGTTCTTGGTCTCCCATCCCATCTATTTTGTAGCATGGATCAGTAGCAGAGAATGGTCTAAAAAGCTTTATTTTCAATTAGCCTATGCTATGTTGCATATAATCCAGGTGACTAAGTCTGAAGATGCAATGTCTCACAGTAGCACCTGCTGGGAAGGGTGTTACTACTGACGCTAGGTGACAACACTCCTAAATAGCACTCAGATGACAATAGGCAGGCGTTTACATAGTACTGGTGGGCCATACACGCTGCATGGTATCAGTACGTAGGATGAAGGGGAGATGCACCAGATAGCTTCCTTCCTGGTGCATCGTGCTAGTATGTGCTTCTTGTGGCTAATGGCGGATCTACTGGCTCTGTTTGGAATGGGTTAGGCATATAGCCGATGCTGAAACATGCCAACGATGGAAGATTTTGCTTTTCTCAGGATATTTTTGAGCCATAGAAACCCTGCAGGAGTTTGAGCAAACAAGCACAGTAGGATGAAACTTTGCATGGGCGCCTATTTTAAGCTGAAAGCAATACTCAGACACACTGTAGAGAGGTCTCAGTCTGGCTGACTGCATGGAAAAAAAATCCTGTTGAAGAAGAATATGGCTGCCTCTGCATGTAGCTATTTCACCTTTTCCTCCTTCCTTTAAAACTAAGATGCCGAGCTTGATGTGAAAAGCACAGGGAAGAAGCTCAAGTACTGATTGTATTCTTTACATGCAGATCTTTGCAAAGAAAGTCCAGTCATTGCTAAATATATGCCAACAGAGGCAGTCAGAGTGACCTGACAAGGCGAGATGGAGATGAACAATGATGGCTAATAAACAGCTGTGTGGAACTGTGCAGGCATAGAAGACCTTCTCATTTGGACAAAGTTAACTCGCTCCATGCAGGTTTTACGGATGATTCTTCATGGTTCTGGAGTTGTACTAGAGATGCAGGCTTTTTCTACGGCCAAAATGTAACAAAACTGTAGAAGATCTTTTTTTTAAATCTATTTTTTTGTTCCATAGCATGAATTGCATGAAGACAAAAATAGAAAAAAAAAATAAAAAACAAGAAACACTGCAAATGTATGATTAAGGAGAAAAAAGCAAAGTTATATATTTTCTTTCAAAGCTCTTTACTTTTACATACATTGTTGTAGCTAAAAATGTAAAACATAAAACTGTACATTTCTTTGCTATGGATCGCTTCTTTTTGTATACGAGATACAGAGTAATGGTTTTAAAAAGTGCAATCAGGCAGTCATCGGTCATATTGACCACGCCTTCACAGTTCATCACACCGACATGGAAATCAAGAACTTTTAATCCAACTAGAAGTGTATAAAAATAAGAAACTTTTTCCTGTCTGTTTTTGTTGGCATGCTTGTGACACATGGGACCTTCCTTCGGACCTGACAGTAACAGCTGGTCTAGATTTAATTTTCCAGCTCTGGTTATGTTGTATTTTATTGATGTATAGATCCAACGTAAAGACCCTTCATAAATTGTTCATATTAAGTAATCAGTATGAATTTTAAACAAAAAAAGGTGTTATTTTAAAACTGGGACTTATAGTACAAAATCAGGAAGATACTCGAGTATAAATGGTCTCAAAGTTTAAGAAACAAGACAACAGCATTGTATGCAATTTAGTACTGAGTAAAATGCATGCACAATGTTATGCAAAACAATTCTAGCATGAAATAAATTTTGTATCATGGTTTCAGTGCCTGCTGTATAGTGTAAAGGGGAATCCTTTTCTGAAGCGATCAGGGGTTTCCAGAGACTTGCTTCTAAAATCTTGAATAAATACAGTGTTCTCAACAGAAACGTAGGAGAAGAGCTTGGTATTGCTTTGGTTCTACAATGCTAATTTGGGTTAGTAGATAATAAACGAAGCCTGCAAACACTTGATACAACCGATGTCTGAAGAATTCACACCATTAGCAATTTTAACAGGGAAGATTTAAAAACCCTATAATTATCTAGATATCTTCCTTTTCCCTCCTCAACAACAATAAAAGTTTGTCTTTTTAGCTGATTAAATGAATTCAGTTTTTCTTACTTCTTTGGGCCCCGTCCTTCACTTGTTCTTCACTGAGCCACAGCAGTCCTCCTGATACAAAACCCTGAAAGAAATCCAGGTGTTCGAGTCGTGTTTTATTTGCCACACGAAACATGCAGCAGTAAGAGCCAAGAAACACAGCAGGACAAACTCATTTTAGAACCTAGAAATGCCACCTATGAACTATGCGTCGACAGCATTTTGGTGAAGTACTTTCTGTAAGGAAGGATGCACCTTTATGCTCACATGAAGCACTCGAAAAGAGCTGGCAACCTTCTAAACAAAACCTATGGCATCTGGGACTGCTGATGAGAAAGAAAATGTGATGGAATAGCATCCCTAAGGTCTGGAGGAAGTAGAGATTAAAACAAACCAACAACACCGCAAAGAGGAAACACTTACGGCTCTGGTAAGTGCCAAATGACACACAGCAACGGCAAAAACCAAACCAATCCAAAACGAATGGCAGATGGACCTCGTCTTCCTAAAGCTACTCCAAAAGGAAATAGAGGAAGGAAGACCTCAAGCTGTGTTTTACGAACAGGAGAAAGGCTGATGAGCTAAACTTGAGCATAATTAGAAAGCTCCTTTGTAGTCCTTGATCTAGCAGTATGGACTTGATTTCTATGTCAGTCGACTATCCTTTCTCCCGAGGACTAGTTTACCCCCTGTCTCTACGCTGTTATTCTCAGACCATAAGTGGGCAATTTCTTACCTCCTGAGGCAAGATCCAGGTTAATCCAGGATCCAAAAGTTGTCTGCTGAACAACTTTTCCTCTTTTAGCACGTTAAGAATCCCCAAGCTGCTTTGCCACATTTTTTATTTAACGCGGTAACTCGGGGGGGCCAGTGTGAAGGCTGCTCAAATTGCCCATTACCATAATAAGGAGCAGTAAGGATTCAGCCTTGTAAATCCCACATAGGTCTTCCCCTTCTGCATCGCTTTGCATATAGATGAGCCTTCGCTATAATTAACAGGTTGGGTACACACGGCCTAAGGCAATTGTCATTCTGTTCTACTTTTTGCACTACCACATCTACCAGCCCCCGTTTTCATTCCAGTGCTCCTCAGCTTTTCCTGATTCGGGGTAACTGTGTCTTCAGGTGACTTCTGTAAACCCCTCAGAAGCAGAACAGCGCTTCCCATCCACTGCTCTTGAGGAGATGCTCTGCAGGTTAAGGTCCATCTGACCCCAGACGCAGCGCTGACAGCTGGAGGGCTTCAGGAGGAGCTGCTGCACCCAAGCCTGCCACTGCCCCCCCCCCCATGAGAAATGTAACGCAGCACCCCAGCTGCTTTATTACATAAAGAAGGTTTGCTGGGCTATTCTTAAAGCACGAATTCCTCCAAACCTGCCCTCTCCCATCACAGAGGGCATACGTTTTGATAAAAGAATTAAAACCATACCCGCGCGTGGCTAGATTCTGATCTCACGCTTGCAACAGTGCCACCAGCTGCTTCTGACTGCACCCCCCGGGAAGAGCAGAAGCACGCACAGCAGCTCAGCTGCCCCCTGCCCATTTCCCGCTGGGAACAAACACCCAGGTTTCCTCCTTCGGAAACTCAGCTCTCAGCCACGGCACCCTGTCGTGAGGCTGGTGCTCTGCGTGAAGCCCCTGGCGCTGACAGTGCTGTTTGGCTGGCTAACCTTGACGGCACACCCCAGGTACACCTTCCACACGTACAGCTCTGCGCTCCGGCTGCACCAAGGTACCTGTCTTCTGCCGGGCCTCCCTGGGTATGAAGCTGTCTCCACGAGCACCATTTTGGACAGCAAGGACCTGAGAAGCGTTTTCTGTTCTCTCCAGCAAAGACTCGAGCTAATACCACTGTGATAACAGTCAAGTGCAGCAGTCATTAATCTGGATAAAGTGATTTTTCACATAAATTGCCTTCTTTCTCCTTAAAGTTTCAGGGCCAGGAAGAAAATACATCACTGAAACAAATGGCTGCTGGGACAAACGAGCAGTCTGAAATGCAGAGAAGAGCAAGCAGGGCTAAGGCAAGGATGTTCGCAAGGAAACCGAGCGCGGAGCCGCTTGTGAAGATCCTGAAGCAAAACCAAGCGCAGTTATTAGCCTGCCACTCCGCACATCCCCTTCGTAGGTTCCAAACACAGCAGCCTATCACTCTGCTTTCCATATATATCCTGGAAGCAACTTGGGCTCACACAAGCTAACTTCACTTCATGCAAATGCGCTTCAATTATGCAGGTTATTTTTAAGTCGCCCATACATTGGAGCTTGGGCGTAAAATACCTGTCTGTTCAGAAGCCCCGAAGCCTCTGCACTCATCTAGGACTGTAGGTGCAACATTTCTCTCTCAAATGGGAAAATAAATGCTTATTTGTGATCAAGAGCAGTATTTGAATTCAAATTAAACTCCAGGTACAAAAATACATCCAGAACTGCATCTCTTGGCTTGCTTTGCTCATCTCTCAAAGCAAATGTTTCAAAACTAAGCACCCTGATCCACCCGTGGGGATCACGCGCTGCCTGCTTCAGGCGGACGAGGCCAGGTTTTCAACCCTCTGCGTTCACCCGAGCATTTAAAGAACTCCATCTGTACACAGGTCCAGACGCCTCCAGGAACCAAGTGGTAAAGACGAGCAGGAGACACGGCCCTAGCCCCAGCAAGGCAGCAGGCAGGCGGCGTGCTCTGCGGCGGTGCTGGCAGCGCAGGCGGTGGCCGGGGAAACCACAGCAGCAGTGAGAGAGCTGGGTGATGAGAAGGGTGCAGGGGGAGGCCAGAGGGCAGGCTGAGCACGGCGGGGGTGTCAGTTAACAGCCACCAGGGGCAGCGGGGAGGATGAGGAAAGCACCAAGAGAGGGAAGTAGCAGCAGCGAGGCTTGCTTAACACCGTCGAGGACCAGTGGCCTGAAACACAGAGCCCTGGCCTGGGACTCAGTGGGGAATTTGAGCCTTGGCTCTCCTGTAGACACGGTAGATGACCTTGGTTAGGACACGTCTATTTTTCGTGCCTCACCTCCTGTTTCTGTGACATTATCCCGTTTTTAAAGTGTTCTAAGGTCAAAAGATGAGAAGCGGTATTTAGGTGGGAACGGTTGTTGCGATCTCCATACGCAGAACCAAGGCACCAGGGGAGGGAAGCGCCTCTCCCTTATGTAAGAGACCCACGTCTCCTTGTCTGCAGAACACAGCGCTCTTACAGGAATCCCTTCTCTTTTGTACTTTAAAGCAGAGCTTTATTATGGAAAAATGATTAAGCACCCACACAGTTAAAGTGACAGAGCATCTTCATTACCGATCGGCAACTCCTCTGCCGCCCTAATTTAGGTACATCTTCATGCATTCAAATCAGTAAAAACAAAACAAAAGCTAAGCCCATTTGTCATTTGCAGAAAAAAAAAATGTCAGAACATGAAAAATCTTCCAATTCTTGGCCCTGCTTCTGAATAGTTACAAAAATAAAATACAGTCTTATAGCAAAGTGTTCACATACACTTAAAAGATGATGATGATCAGGGAGTGCTGTAGCCATACACGCTGCACTGCATATGAATGGTGGTCCATAGACAAAACAGTCTGGAAACAGAGGAGAAAGACGAGAATTAATTGAAAGGCTTGCCAACAAAGGAATTTAACTTCGGCTTGTCCGTTCTGTAAAGGCTTGCCCGAAAATGAACTGAAATCTGGCATGTCACAAAATAAAAATGCCCGAGGAAGTTTAGCAAAATAAATGTCAGCTGAGTTTCCTCATCTCCATGGCCAGCTTTTATTCAGGAAGAACTGCTTGGTTGCTCTTGCTTCCAATCAAGCTGAAAAAAGTGTTCTCCCAGTACTCTGCAAATGTAAGCTTCCTCACTGTCCCACAACACAGCACACAGGTCATCCAGGTCATGATTCAAGTACACAGGGACCGTTTCATTGCTGAGTATTTTCAGCTCCATATCCTCTTTCCAGGCTGCAGAGAGGCATTACTGAGTAAAAACCGCCTCTGCTTTAAAACTGGTGAACGCAGAGACAACCGATAGCTGGAGCTGTGGATGAAACGCACAAACTGGAAACATCCCTTACTTCAGTCCCTTCAAGATGCGACTCCAAATGTGTTACAGACCAACAGCAGCAGCTTTACACGTGCAGTTTCTCCAGCTTGAGAAGTGCACATGGAAAACACCCCTCCCTTCCCAGTTACTTTCCTGGGCCATTTCCATACAACCGATCCATTTCAAGCCAGGTCTATTAAATCATCGCCGTATCCCGGAACAAGATGCCAGCATTTATCAGAAATTAAGAACAACACAAAAGCTATTAGAAAAAGAACCAAGTATGTACTTCCTCATTTCTTGCAAATAAAATAAGATGTTGCTATGTCAAGAGTTCAGGTCTCCAATTATTTGTTGAGCAAGCTACAGTTTTCAACAAATCGGTTTAAGTCCATTTCCTACTGAGCACATTTTTAAGAGGAATCAAAGCTGCCTGAGATGATCATTTACCACAGAGCGCCTCCATTTCTGGCCTTTGGGAAGCAAGGCTGATATTTCCGTCTTCAGTATTTTTCTTCCCTTTTCAGACTTTTCAGCCGCTCTTAGCTATAAGCTGGTAGTGAACACCACCAGCACAACTCAAATGCTGCTTACAAAATCTAAAGGTTTATTTTTGTTGTTGTTTTCTTTTTCTTTTTAAGAAAATATCTAGCTAAAAGAAAATGCATAAGGCTTGCCATGTGCCATAATAAATACACAAAGTGCTGAGAGAACCGGGAGGACTTTTGGGTGAAAACATGACCACAGTTTTAGTGACAAAGATCTGCCAGCATCTTGGTATCTAATGAGGGAAAAGGAAGTGCAAGTCTCAAAATGACTTACACCTTGCATAAGTAAAGGGCTGACTCAGAGTTCACAGAATGTAATGGAAAAGTAGAAAGGATTTGCTTAAGGGCTGGACTAGGTCACAGGGCTGAGCTACAGATTTCTGAGACTGGAAGGTGTGAACAGAGATGGTGCTGTTCCAGCTGAAGAGAACTGAAAATTTCAAGATGTGCTATGAATGAGAAAGAAAACCCACTGCAGGTCAATGATTCATGTCATTAACGAACAATTGGAGAGGGAGAACAACAGCAGCTTGTCCCTCATCCCCCTCGCATGGTACCAGCGGGACGGAGTGCTGCTGTCCCTGTGTGATTATTCAGTCTTCAGGGCCTGTGTTTTGAATCTGCCTACCCCCTCCATGCTCCTTCCCCGTTATAGCTGACGACGTCAGGCTTTGTGCTGCCACTCATTTGAATGTCTTTCCACAGTCACCTTTCTCCTGTACATTCAGACTTACCTCCTTGGTCTGTTTTCCATCCCCATCTTTAAGTCTTCTGACTCCACAAACATCATATAAAGCAAAACTGAAGCATATTCTCCCCGCCCCTCTACTTCCCTGTGCCCAGGCACGTAGCTGAGCAAAACCTCCCATCGCTCACACATAAGCAACCTTAGTGGCAGCTGCAGATCGCAAGAACCAGTCACCAATAGGACTGACAACGTGCAGATAGGGAAGGGAAGCCAGCGTCAGATAAGAAGTGATGAATGGGCAAATGAGAAGAGAGACGGGACTCTATTTTCCTCTCAAATAAGCACACTTTTTCTTCATACACAATTTCTTCAGCTACTCAGATGCAGGGTCCAGAACTCCAAGCAGTAAAGCATCAGCTCAGGCATGGAGCTACACCAAGTCAAACAACGTAAGTGACTTACAAGTGGCCTAAACCAATCCTTCTGCCGTGCGGAAAGCGGGCTCCACAGTCAGTAAGACTGTGAAGTAGGGATGTTTATTCGGCGCTGGGCAGCACAGGGGGTAGTCCCACCGAAGCCGTGCGCAGCCCAACGCAGCAACTTGCCTTGGTTATACCACTGGTGGTGGTCGCCAGGGTTGTGGGGACGAAGGCCGATAACTCTTCTTCATCACTAGTTGATCTCCTGCCTTTGTGCAGACTCAGCTGCTCCTTGACTCTTGTCCAAACCACAGGGTCGCTCTCAGCTGGTTCTTGAGACAGGTTCCCTGTTTTTGTCAGGAACCATCCTTTGTGAGGGGCCCCAGGACTTCTTGTTTAGGTTAATTTGCACCGTAGTAACTTCTGCACAGAGAAACTTCTGGAAAAGAACACTTGCCTACTCCCAGCATTCTTCCAAACGACCCACAAGCGTCTTGGTGGTTCTGTGAGTAACAGCTGCACATCTCCCATGACTTCAGCCAGGAGACGTATATACAACTGCTTCCTTCTCCTGCGGAGCCTGAAAGGTTGACAGTCTAACTTGTTCTCCAGCAAAGCCTCCATAGGACATTCACCTTCCCTCCCCCCGTCCCCCCATGAATGCCGGCTCATTGGCGGGTTTGCCTATTTTCAGGAAACGGAAGGGGAGGCAGGAATGGCTGCACAGCCACTTGCTGACCTTGTTCTGTGTTACACATACGTTACAAACCTTGTCACTTTATTTGCTTCTGAATGCATCTTGCTTACGTAAACGGCTTTCTTTGTTCAGAACCGATGACATGCACAAACAAGTCGGTCTTTGCACTGCAGAAGCGTTAGCATAGCATGCTGGCTCCGCATTTTGCCTTGCAGACTGACCTTCTCCACCAGGACAGCTACAAGCAACACTCACTGAGCTCTGGAGGCCAGCAGCGCAGAGGGTTTCTTTGCTTGACTGAGAGCTTTTCACCGTGTGCTCCCGTCCTTAGAGCAGAAAGCCTCAGTTCATTTTGTACAACATTTTATTCTGTAAACAAAGCACGCTGACACACGGAACAGGGCATTCATTTCCGAGTGAATGAGCAACAACTCGGTGTGGTTTTTGCTGTCATTGTGGTGGTGGTTTTGTTTTTACATTCAACCATGTACCACCTGCAATGAATTATTATTCACTCTTCATACTACAGCAGCACCTAGAGGTCCTGACCAACTGCAAAGCACGTAGTAATTCAAGCTCCCAAGACAAGTTCTTACTTCCTAATGTTTTCAATCTATATAGGCAAGACAAAGGAGGGAAAAAACAAACAGTCCCCCCCCTTTCAAACGATGAAGAATACAGGCAATATGAAAATCAAGAACAGGACCAGAAACAAGCCAAAGGACGCTCATTCTTTAAAACCCCAAATCATTCTTCACATTTCCAAAGGCACGTTTATGTTACAGACGTGAAAAAGTGAACAACGACTCAAATAAACAAGCCACGTTTATTTGTTATATAGTTTGTTGGATTCCTCTGAAGGGAACTGCAGCATACACAACCAAAGCATGCTCAGCACCGTGACCCCCGGTCCCGTGGGTCACATACTAGCTGTCATTAATCAAGGAGCAAAATCATCCAGAGGGTATGTCTGCTGAAACAAGCCGATATTTATCAGCACACACATCTCAGGAAAACAGAAGTAGAACCCTCAGATAAAACTGGGAAAAAGGAATGAGAAAAAGGCACGAGAAAGTGGTCAGGGCATGTATCAGAGAGGATGCTGTATGTGGAAAATAGTATTGAGGAGTCAGTGAACAGCAGCTTAGTCAGATAAGTAAAACATGTCAGAGGTAGCCTGGAACAGTGTATTACCATGAAGAACCACAACCAACACAGCTTAAAAAAACAGCAGAAGACTCAATTTCACACTTTTTGCAGAAGGCCCGTCCTGCTATCCTTACAGTTTCTTCCAGTATCTGTAAGGCTTTTATAAACAGCTTCATACTATGATTTTTTTCTCCATTGAATAGAAAAAGGAAACACATCTGAAAATGACCTATGAACTACAACTACTGCAAGCCAAGGAGAGAAAACCACACAGCTCATACGGTGACCTTAATTCCCTCCCCGTCATGAGATAACTGTTATATCATTAGAAAGTTTTCCTGTCCTATTTTCTAACAGCCCTTTAATGGCATTCACCGTACGTGTGAAAAACGGTTTTATAAATAGCTTCCAAGGCAGTTACTGATATCGGAAGGCAATTTGCACTTCTCCATTTCTCCCACCAAAACCAGCGCTGGACCTACGTTCTCTGCCACTCACCTGGAACTATTCCTGTGGGCATGCTCTGATCGGTAACTCAGCTGGGCTGCCAAGCAGATATGAGAACCAACCTGACATTACTGTCTTATAAGCTGGAGAGCTTGTAAAAACTTTCTTTTTCGATTGAAGTCTTCCTATTCAAATGCAGCTGGAAACACGTGAGCTGTCTTGGATCAAACTGTCCTCAACAGCTACAACTGACTTACGCCCTTCGACAAGAACTCTCCTGTTGTTTCCAAGAGCTCTCAGAATATTTTCTTCCCTAGCAGTAGCTTCAGAAACTTTAGGTTTGGTTTACAATTCAATAATAATTCATGTGGATCTGCATCCCTGCAAACCTATAATAAATTGGTGTCTGGCACAGACAATAATTCCTCAGGAACACTGCTCCTTTCACAGTTTAATCATCTGCAGCTTGTTTCAAAAGGGCCTCATTTTCTCCTTTTGCCAGCCAGCCTTCTAAATTATCTTTTTCTTTCTCTGTCTCTTTTTTTAATTCTGATCTTCTGCTTAAAATGCGTGTACGCATCAATTTATGTTCCCTGGCACTTCTCTGTGATGCAAGCCGGATTTTCTAAGATGCCGGGATCTCACAACTCCAGCAGAAGCTGGCAGGTGCAACATACTCTCATCATGACATGCAGATAAAATAATAAAAGACCAGAAGTGGCCTTACGTCTCCACCTTCTCACACTGCTTCCTCAGACTGGATTTTTACACTAATGATAAGCGATTAGACAGTTGGCTTCCTCCTCACAGACTTCTCAAAAGAACAAGAACTCATTCTTTCTTCAGTTATATTGCACCAAAACAAAATGTTTGTCACTCTACCTGCAGATAAGAAAGTCAGTACCTGCGTAAAGAACCCATGAAATAATTAAAAAAATAATTGTTCATTTTTTTTCTAATACTCTTCTATATGCGTACTCGTTGCTTTTAGTTTCAGAACAAACTTGGGCACTTTCCAGCTGCTGTGTTGATCACGGGCAATCTTCCCGCAGCAACGCTGAGCTCTGCAATACAAAGCTGTCCATCCACATCCATGATGCTCTGATTTCTGCTGTGCCGAGTCTAATGTGAAGTGTGACAAAGAGCCATGGAGTGTCCTGCCCCGCATCCAATTAAGATCTGCTTTGCAAAACCGAGAGCTTTGACTGGCTTCGGGACCTGAACGTTTGCTTCTGTGCCATCACCACACATCCCGTGTTCGTTCCATCCCCAGGAGAAGCAGGAGTCACCTAAAAGAGAGGATGCAAAACACTGAATAAAGGCAGCAAACACAACAGCGTCAACTGGTTTGGGAAGCAGATCGGTCAAGTCATACTCTAATGAGGTTCTAATAAATTCTGCTAAGGGGGGAAAAACATTCAGGTTTTCAGGAAAACTTTAAAAAAAAACAACAGAATGAGCTATTGCCTACCTTGTTTCGTATCATTAACAACATAAGAGAGGTTAAAATAATAAAGGCATCTGAAAATTGCAAATATCTTGTTCTGTATTTACACAGAGCCCACAGAAAGGTGTCAGCACTTTAAAACCTTTCCCGAAATGATGTGGGATCCTCATCTTTCAGGTTCACCTCAGTAAGCAAAACTTGGTAGCACAAACTGAGCCTAGTGACATTTTAATCAGTTCGTGCAGCACAGTCTGTAGGACTGGGGAACACACAGAGCTGCCAGGCAGCCAAACAAAGCTCCTTCCTGCTTTCAAAGAAGTAGGAATGAAACCTATTTTTTTCCTTTAAATACAGATCTCCAGCATGCCTTACTCTTAATCATCACACCTCTTCTGCGTGCTTCGGCATTATTTCATTGCTTTTATTATCCTTATTTTCCTTCACTGTCACTTATTTTTGTAAAATCTACTTTTACATCCCAAATCATGATCCATGTGTTATTATTACCCTACAGTACTCTTTCTTAAAGCAGAATAAGTAAATCCTGTTCTATAAATCGCTGGCATAAGAAGAGATACGTAACCCCCCCCCTCTTATTCTGAACAAGAGATATTTCTTCCCTATTTCCCTGTCTTTATTTGGCTGTCGCAGCCTGCGCCTGTGAATTTCTGTAATGAAAAAGAAAGCCACCCTGCAACAGAATCATGTTTCTGATGCCGCTGGTATTTTTGAAACGCAGCAGGTATTAAACAGCATGGAGCACCACTCCAGAGTACAAACAATGGGAAGAAAAAAGCCAACATTCACCAATCCAACCCCAGCATTCTAATTCCGAGACCGATTATTCCAAAGATAGCAGGATCATCCCTCTCTCCTGCAAACTCAGTACATTTCATTAACATCAGTTCTCTTCTTCTATGATTAGGGGTAAATGTTACTAAAACGAGCTTTTGCTGTGGCTTACCCTGGCAGACAGCTAAGCACCACGCAGCCCTTCGCTCCCTCCTGCCCGGTTGGATAGGGAGAGAATCAAGACAAAGAGGTGAAGCTGATGTGTTGAGATAAAGACAAGTGGTTAATAGATTTTTATTTGTTGGTAAGGCTCCAGGTAAGAATATTTTTGGCAATATTAAGAAGCAAGAAAAAGATGTCACAAGCCAAGACACTCAAGACGCATCACGGAAGAATTATTCAGGGAAAAATTCAACAACAATGAAAAACCATCTGCACCTAAGAAGAGGCATTCTTTTGCACAGTTGTTAACATGCTCAGAAGTGGATCCTGCAGAGTACGCCTACCTCAAATGGAAAAACCTCCACGTTTAATGAAAAGGAAATAGAACATGCTCTTACATTAACGAGACGACTACGGTAAGCTTTTTGTGGCTAGGCCCTTAGCAATTAGTACAACGACCAGATGCAATGAGCTGATGGCTTTGTATGGGTTTTCACTACACTGACGGAAGGATTGATTTTTATTTTATTTTTTTCATCCTAGCCCATCAGGACCAGAGAGAGGAAATCAGAAAGTTTTTGTTCACCTTGAATCACAAAGTGCTCAACGACGTATTAATGGTATAATAAGTATTTAAAGAAACAGAGCAGCAGGGTATCAGCCTCTTCAAGTAATAAGTAGACCTAGTTAAACATCGTTGGAAAAAAAAACTCACAGAAAAAAATCACAAGCTAGGAAACCCGCAGACAGGAATACCTGCCCTAAAAGAAGCACCAAGCCTTTTACAGCCCACAGTTCTCCAAGCATGTAAAAAGGCCAACAAACAGGTCTTTGTATATGGCTCCGGTGAGCTTCATGTATACTGAAACGGGCTGAGGGGAAGCAGACAAAAACCTACACATACAGAGTACCTTGGGTTCACAAATAGCCTTAGGCTAAAGGCCACATGCATACGGAGTGCCAGGCAGAAATCCGGAGGGCTGATGGGCAGCTGACCGGCAGGTCCCGGTAAAGACTCTCAGCAACAAGCCCTATGTCTAGAAAGCTGGAAGGCAGACAGTTACTGTGGCCAGAATAGGTGTGCAATACCACACCTGCCTGCAGTACATTTTGAGCAAGGTTTGTGCCCAAAAAGGGCAGGTGCTTGATTCCTGCCAGAGAAAAGCGAAGCGGCGGAAAAGGCGCAGAGTCTGGTTTCTGCCCCATCATCGCTAGGACTTGCAGGAGGGCTGGGCAGTGCAGCTGGCAGGGCATGGGCAAAAAGGAGCGAAGGAAAGATGAGCACTTGTAGCGTGATCTCAAACCAGATGATTTGTGCATGTGGTGGGGTAAGGAGGTAAGGAGCAAGCTGCTCCGAGTCGGTCGGTTAAATGAAGCAGCCTAACATGTTGCATTCGCCTTTTCCCTCTTGAAACTTAAATACTCACAGTACAGATAAAACCTCACAACTAACACGGCAGCCTGGTATAAACCCAAGGGAATTCCAGCTGGAATTCCCTTTCACACTAATGACAGTCTGCAGTGACACTAAACAGGCCTTTCCCCTGAACAAGAAATACACACAAAGTGGGACCAGAAAAGCCCTTAACTAATTTGCCAGTTTGGGTCACAAAACCAAGAAAGGGTTACTGCCTTCCCTCTGGACACAGGCATTACCTAGGCTTTTCTCGGGGTAACTACAGGGACAGCTGCAATCCATAACTTGACCAAACTGGAGAAGAGTACTTCTGGTGAAGTAAAGCTGTGCAGACCTTGGAGACAAGGGGGGGTGTTCTGGGGAAGCAGGGGCCTTGCAGTTGCTCCTCACTGCTGCGTACTCTGTTCTTCAGATAAGAATGAATGAATGTTGGCAAGAGAGGTGCTTTGGGTGAGATGCACTGCACGACTTCAGCCACCAAGCAACTTGGCTACAGTTACCCTCAGGACTTCAACAGCCAACGGTGGCATCTACTTCTCTCCATGAGGCAATTCGTCTAATCTAAACACTGGTGTCAAAATCAAATTTATCTCACGATGTTGCCCATAGAGGGAGACCAAACGATTGTTTTAGCCCAGGTATATCATTATTGAACAGCTGAAGATAGGTTATGACAGGTCATATCCCTGAGATCGGTCTGAAAGTACAGCAAGGAAAACATCGTGGAAGCAAGGAAGCTCCAAACATCACTGCAGCCAAGTTTCGGCTGCAGCCTGCTTCTAAACCATTGTGCCCTGGAAAATAATCACCGAAATCTTTAAAAGCTCATCTCTTCTCTCTACACTCCTGTTCTCCTAACCACACACACACAGACGGAAGCTGGCTTTGAAGGCAACCCCAGTATCTCGAATCCAAGCTACTCAGCAGACAGCTTTGCATATTAAGGATTCATTAAAGCATTTTAGTACAGCTCTATTGTATAGGCTTTGTGCTCTGAGCAATGCTCCAATACCTCAATATTATTATTCTTTTAATTTTAAATTAATGCTACTCTTCAGACGGTCATAGATAAAGTTACAGTCATCAAGAGACTGGCAATTTGCTCTTGAAACAGAATCAGGGCAGAACCTGGAACAAAGTTCAGGTGTCTCAGCCACCACCTTCTGGCTATTTGAGAACACTTCCAGCCTTACAAGGCATAACATAACAATATGCAAAAGATTTAGACTACATCTGCCTGCAAAGGATGTAAAACACAAGTGAAGTCTTCCTATTTTTTCAGAACACCCGGCAAGCGATGGTATCATATAAAAGGAAAGAAATATATGTTACTGTTGCATTTTTGTTAGCAACAATTCTGTCATTAGTGGAAACAACTTGCAATTTTAAAATGTAAGGGACAGAGTTCATCCCAATTCTTTCCATACATATTAGTAACTGAAAGGCCAGGCTGAACATTCTGCTAAGTCTAAAAGCTACCTTTGGTAAGTGGAAAACACGACCCGATCCCAAGACAGTGTACGCTGCTGAGCAGCAGAATGAGAAAACAATGAAGAGACTGGTGCAGTGCCAGCTTTATCATGGAGCCACACTGATGGCCACGTTTCCACGGAGCGAGCTGCCTTGCACTCGGGCAGCCCATGCAGTTGCTGCTGAAGCTGCCCAGGCCCACGGCCTTCAGAGCCGCACATCTGACCTCACAATGCCTTAGAAAAAACCCACAGGCACTGCAGCGCTGGCTCGCTGTGCAGATAAGGAACATACGTTTTGTGATACCAAGTAGGAAGTCACGGTGCTGCAGACTCGCTGAGTTCCAAGCCAGCCTCCGGCCCCCCCAGTAAGGCCCCCAGTAAGGCTACACATCTACCTGGAAATTCATCTCACTTGGGAAAGCGCGATTTCTTGTTTCTCCTTCAATATCAGTCTCTATCCCACGAGCAGCAAACAAGCAAGAGCAGAATGTACCTTTTCCGTCCTCACTTTCAGAGCGCAGAAATAGCTGAGTTACAATATGGGAATCACGTTTATAACAATTTCTGAGCATGCCACGAAGGGCAGTGTAGTGCAGCTGACACAGCCTGAAAACGGTATGTGGGGAAGGACCACAAAGTATAGTAATGGAAGGAAAGGGGAAGAAACTAGCCCTTCGGGAAAGGTATGGTAAGAACAGCACTTGCCAAAAGAAGCATTTGTATTCTCACAGAAATGTGGTACATTTTCCTACGCAGTGTTTTAAGCACCAGACAAATATTTTGGCCCATTCAGCAGAGGTAGTGCCACCTTGTCATCTAATATAAAATAGGAATGGAGATTTCATTTTACTCTCACAGGAGCTGAATGGCTCAGCCCATAAATTAGCATGCAGCTATTTAAAAGAATCATTCTGCATTCTTCCAGACAAGCCACAGTTCAGGTTACTCAGTGCTAGTTCATGCCAGATTTTTTCTTTCTCAGTTACAGATTACCATTTTGAAGAGAAAAACCTACAGAAATGCACAAAGCCATACTCTAGGATTTACAAGCAACATCCTTGTAACTCCAGGTTCCTTGGGCTGCCACACCCTCACAGTTTTTGTGGCAAAACCTGAGTTTTGGAGGGAGAGGTTTGCTTGGCTGCATGTAGGCAGCAAGGAGAGAAGTCTGTTGCAAGTATTAACTGTTCGCATTTCTGCTTTCACAGGCAAACACCAAAGGTACTTCTTATGACTAAGGCTCATGGGTGCTGCACAGGGTTTTCCTTTTGGTGTTACTCAAACGTTTCAATTCCTCCCAGCAGGAAAGCACCTGCAGCTCAGCACTGAACAAAACATGGGTTCACGACTTTGTGCAAGACTGAACGTAGCCGGACCACTGACGATACGTGAGGATTATATCATACATGAAGCCGCTGCAGTGCAGAGAGGAATAAGCATTAAAGATGCTTGCTTTTTACACCTGTAGAAGACAAGAAAATGTTGAAATTTTGCTTTCTGAAATACAGGACAAGAACACCTGACAGATTTGTCAGTAGAGAAATTTGTCTTAAGGCTCTGAATGTTGACCTGCTCCATCAGAGCGTCAGGCTTGGCAGAAAGTGACACTCATTCGCACAGCTTACACCCCTGCCTCTCCAAACGACAGGCACAAAACGTGTCAGTGCTCTAACTCGGTGTGACCACAACTAGACAGTCGTGGTCTCGTCGCAGAGACAGGGACACAAGTCCTGTGACCATTTCTGCATGATGTGAAGGAGAACACATGGAAAATACCTTTTACTAAGTGCTTAGTAAGAGGTTGTCCACGGGAAGTAAAATGGCCAAAGCAATATTCCGAAGCACACCTAGGAGGGGGTGAGAGTCCTTTAGGTGTCCCTTGAGACTGTTCGGAGTCACGGCCATTTGCACCCACGTATTCTGGATATAAAGCATTACTGTGTCAAGCTTCTACACACGTTCAACTGGAGTAAATGATTATACAAAGAAAAGGAGGGGACAGCTGCAATTCATTCTGACCTAGAACATTACATCCAAGACCCAGAACTGAAGGCAGTCTTCAACACCACTAGGAAAAGCAACAGATACGTGCAGAGATGGACGCAGATGCGAGAATGGGCAACTCCTCCGACTGCATTACAGCTACACGCAGCTTAGCAAGTAAAATGGTGCTTCCTTCTACTTTGGTGGCTGAAATCAGAAACGAGATCACACTGGGATCTCTCAGAAGTCCTCTCCTCAAGAAAGAATAGCTAGGTAGGAAAAGCATATTTTGGAAATGCTTTGGCACTTAATGGGTTTCATAAAGCAACTCTTTGTACCGTACACTGGTCTATTTGCAAGTACATAGTTTTAAGGTGATGCGGTATACCAGGCTATATATGGCTGTCAGTCCTTGGCAGCTTATAAAAAATACTTATGATACAATAAAAGCTAAACAGGTATTCGATATGGTCACATTTACCTACAATTTCTTCCTGTCTGACTGCTATTCTCTTCCCCTGAAGGGCTGTTTCCACTGAGCAAAGTGAGTGTTTTGTTCTGGGATTTGTTTCTGAAAATGTTCTTTCCTGCAGAACACAATTACCTGTAACTCCGAACCGAGAAGTGAAACGCGTGCTCCTTCCATATGGATATCTTCTGTAAAATAGCTTTATGCTTAAATGGGCTTTAGTTTGGATGTTTCCCCTTTCACTTTCCTTCATCAGTTGCAAGGCTGCATTTTGGTCGAGTTTCAAGATACGTGATATGAACGCACGCTGCTGTGGAGTGAAATTTTAAAACTCTGCTTGTTGATATTGAACAAGTGAGGGCTTTTTTTCCATGCTTAACGAGTAATCTGAGGTGAAGTCCAGGTCATTAGCTAAAGCGTTAGAAACTTAAAGAGAGAAGACAAGGAAACAAGTGTTCACTGAGTTGCTCGGTTCCCTTCCTATTGGTTGAACCAGCAGATTTTCTCAGAGCTCCCCAAATCTTGTCTCCTAACAGACAGTAGTTGCAACTCAGCAGTGAAGTTATTAGGATGCCTTACTTTGATGAAGTTTCAAGCTGTAGTGTTAGCATAGCACAGCGGCTCAGATCCTGGTTCCCCTGCAAGAGTCACTTTGCAGTTTTAACAGCAACAGCACTGAAGTATGCGTGTACAAAAGGGTTTAAAGTACAGAGCTCGATGCAAGCTATAGTATAGCTGGAGAAGAAGGGAATTCGGGATGAAATGATTTACCCTCCTTTCTGGGCAGGATATTCAGATTACATTTCCTCCATGCTGCAACTGTTGTTCTTGATTTAGCCTACTTGTATCTGGTTCAAATGTGCCTATACCACACTGTACTGTAGTGCAAGTGCACATCTAATAAAGCCCCTACGGACCACGTGCCTCGTCTGTCTCAGTTTTTGTGCCTATTCTTATAGGGATTCTTCAACTAGCCACTGTATTGGGGGGCAAAACAGGATAACTCAGGATCTACTCAGACACAACAATGGCTGGGTCATTTGAGCACCTATAGAGAGAGCAAAAAGTAAATGACTTAGTAACATCCCCACGTTAACAGTGCTGGAGCTTAAAACCATCATTCCCCTCATGCAGCATAGTTCTGTGAACTAAGAGCATCCCTTTCAAAGAAGGAAACAGAGAGTGACTTGACTGAGCCATGAAAGAAGATGAAAGCGAGTAAAAGAAAAAAATCCCATGATTCAGACTTCAGAGACCTTAAAGAGATTTACTTCAAGTGTGTGTACCAGAAGCAAGTCATGTTTGTTCAAAGTGGCAGATGAAACGCAAGGTTTTTACCTGAAATTGGCTCTGCAGAGCTGAGCTTGTGTTAACTTTCAATTGCAAGTAAAACAGTAGCTGAATACTAAAGAAAAAATATATATATATATATATTCTGAAAAAAATGCAAAGCAACACCACCACAAACTACAGCCTCAAGCTCATCTACATGGCTTAGCTATTTCTCTGATTCCAGAAAGGGTTTGGGGGTCTACTGTAAAGCAGAACCCAAGTGTTCTAGCTCTTCCCGTTTCTTACAAATTAGCATAAGACTGGAGACTTCAGCCACAGCATTCAGTCGAGCAAATGACGCAGATTAATGAGACAGATGATGTTTATCAGAGGAGACGAGCAATTCTCCTTCCTTTCCCAGGTACCCAATAGCCAGGAAGACCAGAACTCTACGAATATAACCTCTATTATTTTTTTTAAGCTGTACTTTTAAAGCAGTACTTGACATTTAAGTAATAATTCTGTAAAAACTAAGCAAATGGTCAATACTGGATGTGAAAATAGTGGGAGAATAGGCTATGCCAGGTATGGCAGAAAAAAATAAGCGCTGCACCATACATAAGAATTAAAAACATTCAGGAAGAGAATCAAAGCAGACAGCTTCAAAAACCAAAGTGCCCAGAGGGTAGGATTTGATCTGTTTCTCCAAACATCAGTTCAAAACCATATACAACTGCTGAGTGAAGTCTAGAGGAATCACTTGCTGGTATGAAGCAAAGGAAGAGTCCTTCCATCAGTGCCCATTTAAAAGCAAAGACTGGTTTAATTACATAAACACCGATTTTGATATACTTGTTTTTCTGGTGCAGAACAGAGATTTTTGGGAAAGACGTAATGTACAGCTTACCAACTTTCACCTTGTTATATTCTGCATGGATAAACTCATTGTACTTCCCTTCACTTTTACCCACTGCATTATATAACTTCGAACTAATTATTCCTACTGTAAAGAAATAAAGTTGAGCTTCCATTCCGAGTTGGCAAAAGCATTTCAAAGCAACACACAGGGCTAAAGAGAGTCTAGCCCTGAGCTAGAGCAGAACATGCAGGGTGTGTAAACACACCTCTTGTGAACTGGGGCCACCTAGATGGGGAGCACACCTGCTGCCATGGCTTCTCCACATCTCTCCTCGCAGCACTGCCTTCGGCCTTCACTGCGACTCCAAAGTCCGCATGTCTTGTCTTCACACCACTCCTGCCTAGCTTTCCCCAGAAGTGAGCAAGACAGGAAAGGAACACCAGCACAATCTGGGATGCCACATACAAGTAGCACCACTCGGGTTGTCATGGTTCAGAAAGGCAAACGACATCTGTCTCCTGCAGAAGGTTCAAGGCATGTTTTGGGGACACCTCCTTGCTTTGCCTCCATCCCTGTACGAGCCGCACAGATTCTGAACTGGGAGCTGCTCCTTGAGCAGAGGGAACATATCGAGTCAGTCTTTGGAAGACAACAAGTGCAGAAAAGAACGTCCCGAGATGAAAACCGCCTGCCGTTAACACTGGAGAGATGCTTTCTGAAAGTTTCATCACATTTTTCTGGACCCTGGCAAAAGAGCCATAGTCAAAACAGCATTCATTCATCAGGTGCGGGGATCTGAGATTAGAACATAAAATGGCTTTGGCAAGGGGACAGGAAGGACAGCTGATGGGCAGAGGGATTCAGAGGCTCCGTGCCAGCTCCAGAAGGTCAGAGGACCAGAACTGAGAGCGCAAGCTGCGTCCCTCAGACACTGTTTGGCGCTGTCCCATCTGAGCCTCTGCATAACCTCAGGGTGAAGAGGAAACTGGCTGGAGTCAGGACTAGCTGGCACCATTCTTGAAGAACAATCCCTGCCAGAGATCTGGGATAACAAAATATTCTTCAGAACAACAAGAAAGTCAACTCTATGAGGAGAGCATTTGACCAAATGAACACTCCAAGAGCTTTGTTCTCCTCTCTTTGGAGGAAATGGAACCACTGGAAATACAGCATCTCCTTCATGCCCTGGCCTCGCTCTTCTTTCCCGTGGCCATGCCGAAAACCAGCTTCTTCCATCTTCCCCTACGGCTGCCGCTAGGCTAATCAGAATGGGCAGTAAATTAAACCAGAAACGACATGGAAAAAATAATTAAAATTTAAGGCCACGTTTGGCACCGCGACAAATATTTATCATTGCTCCCAAAGAAACGGTAACAGCATGAAAAGCTTTTACGTCACGGTGAATATTATTGAGAAAATAGCCTCAAAGATTAAAACCAAATCGGTGCAAACTTTTGGTGAAACAGCAAGCTTCGGTTTGCAGTAGTAACAGTTAGGCAGGATAAGCATGCACTATATATAGGTAGGTTTAAACACACGAACGAACGAACGCTGTATGAAGTAGTTCTCACTAACCTTCAATGTGACTATGTGGGAAGCTGATTTTATTCTTTAAAACACTGGAAAACAGAACAACCAAACAGGGAAACAACGAGGTCAGACACTGCTGATCTGCCTCGTGAAATAACTAACTTTTTCTGACTCTGCTTCAAACGTCTTGTGATAAGTTCAAACCTGCTGCATACCAGTAATGAAAGCATTTCTCGTACAGTACAGCCAAGGTATCTTTAGCCTCCAAGGTCACGTATTAACAGACCTGTCTATTCATGGGGAAACCAAGATGCCACTTCTCCTAACTCCATGGGCTTCTTAAATCTACTCAGGGACAGGAGAAGCAAGAGCTTACATTTTCATGTGTCAGATCAGCTTTGCAGAAGTCTTTAACAGAAGTGACTCATTCCCAAATCATTTAAACACTTACAAATGCTATCCTAAATCCCAAATAAGAACCCACCTCCTTTTTTTTGTATCAGCATTTTAAAGCTCTCCATATAACTTCTGAAATTTATTTAAAACAGAGAACCGGGATCTTTACCAAAAAGGATAACCAACCAGGCCGAGGTCTGTTTATTTTAGCCAACCATTGAATCTAACCATTTACCGTCCAAAAAAGCAAGCAGGTAGCAGCCAGCATCTCCCCTGCTGCCACAGAGAGTTAAATCCAAACTGCAAAACCACATTTTCACCAGTGAAGTGACAGAACTTTGAAACGGAGACCGAAGGAGGTGGTGCCCACACCCTCCCGGCAGCCGATAACGCCTGGCTCCCTGCTGTGGAGCTCTGCCCAGCGGGGCTCGTGCTTCTGGACCTGGCGTTGGTACCAACGCACAATGCAACTTTTTTTTTTCTGCACACCTCTCTCTGTAGATGCTCACGGTTGATTTGGAGCGCCTTGGTTCCTGGGAGTGGGATTCAGCTCGCCTAACTCCAGCAGACCTGGTGGTGCACCTGCTCACACACACACGTGTGTATGCACGTACCCGACCCTTTACCTAGGCACCCACCTCACCGCATGCTCAAGAGGCACTTGTATACTGTGGTTCACCTCACCCAAGGCAAATTTCAAGTCAAAAAAAGCCTTGTTCCCCATCTCTACCTCTTCATTGCCTATGAATTGCACTAGGTCAGACTAAGGTTAAGTTAAAACAGGCAAAGCTTACCCTACTGAGCGTTCTGAAAACCAGATACTTTTAATGCAAACAAAGAAAAAAACCCACTGACATTTCAAGGACGCCCAAATGTTTCTGCAATTTTGAGAATTCAGATGTATCCTACTCTTCCAAAACGTCACGTACACTGCATGGACAACTCAGAACGCTGTTGTCCATTAAAACCCTCTAATACGATGACCACTACTGCATTAAGTGCCACTTGAGTAAACACCAGGCTCTATCTTTATAGTTTTACTGCTTCTCTGGTACCTAGCTCGTTCAAATAAAACACTGAAGGAAAAGGAAAGCAGCAAAGGCTTGATTCAAAGGCAGTTAATTTGTGTATGATTAAATTTAAAGTGGACTTCAAAAGTTGATTCAGCTGCCTGACAGATTGTATTTGTTCCTGATTTCTGCATAAGCATGCCTATAAATACGGAGGTAAAGCATTACGCCTCAGTAACTTCTTAGGAAACGGGAATGACTTTCACATCTAAGTAGTAGCACTTGATTATTTAGAACTGCCTTTACATCACTGTGTTGAAATACGGTGCCATTAATTTCAGCAGCTCTGATTTTCAACGCCTTCTAAGGTAGCCAATGTGTCTTGCTGAAAGGCTGCTGATTACCTTTCCAACATGAAAGGCTGAGCTTTTCACAAATCACATAGGAGATCCTTCTAATTAATTAGTCCATAGTTCCCACACCACTTGCTTTCATTGTTGGCTTTTTGGGGGGATGGGAGCGATGTTTAGAAAGCTCCCGATGCTTTTGCAAGCAAAAATATTTCTTGCTCTCTGCAAGAGATCTTTTTTGGCTGCTTTTGCTACCGAGAAATTCTTTGGCTCCCTAGAGAACAACTAAAGGATGATGGCTTGGTATTCACTTGCACGCATACTTCTACTTTTGAAGCTCTCAGTTGACTAACCAGACTCCTGATCACAGCCCTTCAGCCACAAAGTAACATGCCCAAGTCCAGGCCCATGGCAATGTGCAGTGGCAAGATCCAGGCCCCGGGGCTATGGAAATGACTTGGCCGACCACGTCGTCTTCGTGCAACCAGCTCTGCCTCCACCTGACTACAGGGATGGGTTCAAAGCTGCTTCTCCAGTCAGAAATCTGCCAAGGGTCCTAACAGGACTTAAGCAGCCAAGGGAAGCCTTGATGGGAATGGCAAGGGAACCAATAGCTTCTCCTTGAACTGAGAAAAGCCATGAGAAAAGGGTTGCCTGTACTTCGTAGAGCAAAAACCTGACTCATAACTAATTCCTTCATTTTCAGCTATCGGTTTCCATTTCTAAAGCTTCACTCCTCTTAGCCCCGTGACTCTAAACCTTCTTATAACAGATGGAGAATTACCCCTCAGAAAGCCAAAGCATAATCCTCCTTTCCTGAGCTCCGAAGGGATCGCAGGGAGACTTTCCTTCCCAGCAAACAGCAGACATCGTCACAGGAGGAAGCAGACACCAGGAGGCTAAACCTCTGAGTGCTGCCTGTACTGCCAGCCATGGCAAAGCCCTTCAGATCCTGGGCAACTCACTGACTCTGCAGTTTCTACATTTTTCTGCCTGGTCTTGACTGTTTTAGCTGTTTATATTGGTACCTCCTCAGTCCAGGGAGCATCTTTCACCACCTCCTCTACAACGTGGTGTGATCTCACCTTCAGCTCATCGACATCAGCGTAGTGAAAATAAATAATGAAGCACCTCTAAAAATGGCTGTCGTCTTTCATCATCCATGGAACTAGACTCACATTGCTCTTCAAGTCAGAAACTTAAGAAAAAAAGTGAATAAAAACCCTACAGTGAAGGCGTTCTTGGGTCCTGGAACCTTGGCTCATCTGTATATTTAGCACATACAAGAAATGAACGTTACAATATACCATGAGACATGATGCACTTACTTAACTGTCCTTTCTCACATGGTGACTGATACGAAATAAACCCGTCCTACTTTATTCAGTCACAAAAAGAACTCAAGGAAGGGGACCATGAAGGTAAAGACACCTTTTTATAGGCCTGCTTTATGGAGCGATTCTGCAGCAAAATGCCTCTCAGTGCTTTTGTTTCCCCATCTACAGAGCACAGACGTTTGTCTGTCCCGAAGAAGATTTTAAAAGCTTATGGTTTCTCACAGTAACTCATACTCAACCCTTAACTTAACAGCCATAGAGGAAAGAGAAAAGAAAATAGCGCATAATCAAAGCAGAATTCAGTTAAGTAAGTTCGGTACAGACAAGGCATCTTAGAAGATATTTTGGGAGTCCTGGATGTATACAAGAACTGCTGAGACAAAAATCTGTTCCTAAGAGTCAGTGTTCAATTCCACCTTTGCACTGCCCACACCCCAAGGATTAACTTAAGCACTGAATTCCAGAGCCAAGAGAAAAGCAGCATTCTGTGGCCGTGACAATTCTATTGGCATGGAAGGTTTTGACTTAGTGGGCTTTGAAAGGCTACTTAGTTCCTCTTTTCCTGCTTTTACTTCATTGTGGTACTTATTTCTTGTCTTCTGTTTTCTGCAACCAGCACCATCTTCCCCCACAGATGCCCTCCGTCCCCTTTCCACCCTCTCCTCATCCAGAGAGGATTTCCGCAGACCCCTGTGAGAACACCGCATTAGCCGTGAGGATATCAGGGCTGCCGCTTTGCATCTCGCTCGGCCAAAACGGGATGCGAGGAGCTGCGGGTGGCTCGCTCCCCGTGCGGCAGGCTGCATCGCTATAGCAACAACTGCTGGGAACACTCCCCCTTTTTACTGACAGTCCTCGACACGCCTCGCGTAACCCCCACAGAAAAAAAACTATACAAATGGAGAACCGCAAAATAAAACACCTCGAAGGCCAAAAGGAAAAATATTGTGGAGATCTGCATCGTTACGCATTGCTTAAAATACTTCCCCCGTGGCAATTTGCTGCTTTTACCGTACAGTGGTAACATTAAAATAGCATTTTAAAATTCACAGTTGAAGCAGTAATTTAAGCCCCCACAATGCCAGAAGAGAAGACGTGCATGCGATCGGCTCAGAAGACACTTTAGCACGCTGCTGTATTTGACAGCGATTCAGCACTGGGAAACTGACACTACACAAATGGAGAGCAGAAATAAGGTGCGTGCATATTTTTTCATAGAGTAATACACATTTGCATAGGGACATGCTGAATTATTCATGTCTCCCAGACGAGGCAAAAGAGGCATTTTTCTAGCAGATTTCTCGTTATCCAAATGATATGCTTTTAAAAGGAATTTCCTGTGCTTACAGCAGCCGAGACCTAGGTGAAAAATAGTACCGAGATGCTCTGTGCAAGTCTTAGAAGTCTATGACTTGACAGACAGGCTTGGCACTCCAAAGCCAATAAAGCAAGGTTGAGCTCGCAGCAAAATACGAATATGCCGCAGTCTGAGATGGCTTCAAGCATCCTGGAAAGCTACCAAATCACTGCTGTTGAGCTGCAAAATGTCACCTCTAACCGTGCGTTTCCAAGGCCAAGATCCACAGGGCTAGAAAACCGGTCCTTCCTGGTGGTGGCCGCTTACAACCTTCACTGTTTCTTCGTGACTTCAGTTCTCTCCATCAGCTCACACAACAGAAACTAAACCTCCTTCCAAATATTTTTACAACCCCCAGAGCGACAGCTACTCCTGCTAGAGCCTTGTCCTTACTGACGAAGGGCATTAACACGCTCACAGGAACAGAAGGTTTTGCAGTTGGTGAACCAGCCCAAAACAGTTCGGCCTGGTTGCCGGTTACGACTGATGTCTCTAAAAAAGCACAACCACCCCAACCACTCCCTCCTCTTGATGACTGCCAGAAACAGGAGCACTTGATGGCCGGGTTCAGGGGATGCCACCACAGCCCTCCTGCACTCACAGCAGGCGAGCCCTGTGGCTGCTCATCCCTCAAGCGCTGCCCCACCATCTTGAGAGCCCACTCCTAACGCGGTAAGCGGGGATCAGAGTAAATTGAGGCTCACCTCCTGCTTGACGCCAGCACCTTGGCTGTTTTAGTGTTCCCTGTGTCCAGCTATGCCCAGCAACATTACGAATGAACTTAGGCACAGACAGAAGCATCCACAAGTGCTCAGCTGCTTAAAGTGACCGTTCCACCCAGCAACAGACACCAGCTTCCCCATTTCAAGTTCTGTGCTTTTCGGAACCTGCTTCTTGATTTATTAATTGATGCTCTAGACCGCCACCTTAAAAAACAAAACAGAACGCAACAAACGACGACACCGAGCACATTTCCCATGATTAAGGAGGGGATATTGACCACGGATATGCCTGCTGAGAATGTGACAACTATCCAGCACCAGAGTTAGCACTTGCCAGCTCCCCCAGACACCTGCTGTTTCCTAGAAATGAGAGCTTCCACCTTAACGTGATTTACCTGCAGACAGATAACTCCAAAACACCAGGGCTCAGGAAGTACAAATGCATTTCCACACAGCCAAACAGAGAACAGGCCAAGTTACGTGCTGGCAAATCTCCACTTGCTTCACCGTTATCATAGCAGAGAATTTGGCTCCAAGCATGTAGCCATTAATTAACTGTACCGTTAACTACGTCAGTAAGCCTATTTGTTATTATACTGGGAAATCAATAAGCCAGACTTGGTTAACCCTCTCAACTGATCTGTTAACTCATCCTTGATAAATAATAAAAAATATTAAGAATATCAGTGTATACTAACAAACAGTTAATGAGGTTTGTATTGTGATCACCGAACTGTGGAGTAAAGCTGGAAAGAGACAAAACCCATACTGAGAACAAGAGACACGTAAGATTTATTTTATTAATGCAGTCACAACATTCTTCTGAAAATGTCAATTAATTTCCATCAATGCATATAAAATTTCTCTCTGCTTCCGTATTCTTGGCGGAAGGCCTTCAGTGGTGCATCCTGGCACAAAGAACATCAACTCCTTTGGCACCCAAGCACAAATCCTCCCTGCACCACAGTATCAGCCATGCCAATGTCATCAGAGATCCCAGTGCCAGCAGGGGCGATACAGCCTTCACAAGAGGACACGCTTCACTGCTTTCAGCTTCAGAGACTTGCAACGAGGACGATTTTCCACATCTCCCAGCACAGGCTGGTGCTTTCAGGAACACAGCAGTCTCTGCCTGCTGGCGTACCTGCCCTTGAAGTTTTCCAGGAAAACCCCAACGCTAACTTTCTGTTCCATAGCACAAGATGTTTAAGGCTCGTTATTTTTAAATTAAACTTCAAATACACTCATTTCCTCCAAGAAGAGGAACAACGTTGCAATTTCCTCTTCCTGGCTTTCTAATTGACATAACGACATAATAATTGCAGGCGCAGCCCTCCCCCAGCCCCGGATCCCACTGTGCAGGCACTACCCAGCAGCTACACGTGTACAAACAGACACTTGCAGTGGAACACAGAGATGGCAAAGGAGTTGGAGGTGCTCATGTTTTTCAGAAGAACATTAAAGTATCTGAAAAATCCCAGACCTTTTAGGGCCAGCATTTCCAAGAAGGTAAGTAACTGCCCTTTGCCCACCTTGGGAATGCTTAGCACATTCAGAAATCTACTTTGCAATGCGATTTTGGCTTAGGACATACAATATCAGGCGAACGCTGCGTTAGGACAGATGTATTCCATCAAAACCCTTCAGAATATACTTTCAGATCTTGGTGGAATATATTTATCCATAAACTTAAAGGAACTGAAGTTGTTTTGATTTTTCAACCTGAGAGTTCTATTTCTGAATGTAGATACATTTGATCGATCACTAAAAATTCAACATTTTTCAAGACAAGACAAAAATGACAAAAGGTTCAGATTTCTGATTTATTTTTTGAAGGTTACAGGATTTTCCAGCTGCTTTCAATTTCAATCCATTTGTTTCTTCCCTGAGGTATCTACCACGGTGATATTTAAAAGGATTTATTTGCTCACTGCTCAACTGATGATACTGACATTACAGGAGTCCTGTCCTACATGTCCTGCAGTACTGGTATTATTTAACCACCTTCTCTTAGGAGACCTCCTGCACTGGGGACATGTTAGGACACAGTCACAAGCTGTCTGGAGAGGCTCATGCCCAGCACGTGTATATTGCTCCTTCTCTAATAACACACACACACACACACACACAAAAAAAAAAGCTGAGAAGACATTATTCAATTACAGTTTTATCAGCAGGGCAAAATACGACCACATCTCTGCATTTTGCTGAATAAGTACACTAATCTACCCCTTTTGCAATAAAAACCAGGATGTCAGAAATACAATTCCCCTGGGCTCAAGGGTTAATAGGACAGCGTTTCATTCCCCATGGTTTTTAAGGGCTTGGCTGCTCCCTGGGCATCTGCACTGGTTACCCAAACGGCATGCACATGTCCTTCCATCCAGGCAGCAGCTCTCTCCTGAGCGTCACAGTCACAGTTATGAATCACAAAATAAATGCTTCAGATGTGACAGCGCTAGCTCTGGCTTCCAACAGACACTTTTGGAGACAAAAGCTTTATGGAATACAAAGAATGACACTGCGACATTTGGAGCACAGTGCTGCAGCCTCCCTTGCTCAGAAAGGCTTCCTTCTAGGCATATTTTAGCTACTTCATATGGTTTTTACAGCCAGCCCGTGGCTTCATCGTTCTCCTTTTTGCAGTGTCTGTATTTTAAACCCAACCTTTTGTTCAGAACTTCCATGGGTCCCAGGCAGAAACAGCCCGGGTACATACAATTTCTAGGCTGGACATCTGGAGATCGCCTGGTCCAGCCCTTATCTCAAGGCTTACCACTACCCTTGCACTTTAAAATACTGTGGTGCTGCCCACCGTGATGGATATTATACCAGGCACTGTATGCAGAAAAACTTCCCAGGGGTAACTTGGTTATTTAGAACAGCTTCATGTTTGCTGGTCTCAACCAAGTTTCCCGTCGTTCCAAACTTGTAGGATCTTGCTTTTCCTCTTTGAAGCACTTCCCTGCAACCAGCAATCATCTTTCTTTGCTGAGAAACCTGATGTGACTCTGCAAAAAAACCACCCCTATGCACTTAGCCAGCTCCCAAATCGTGTCATTTCCAAAGAGGGTTGGGTTTTCACATTATTTTTAAAAGCACACATGAAGCTGATTTCTGCAGATGGAGTAAAACGTACCACGTGAACAAGGCACACTGGCTTTCTCCTTGGACACTGAAGGGTTGCTAGGATTCAGACAGGATGCTTTAATATTTCCATTTCCACAAGCTAGAGAGGTACCAATAGAAGAACAAACATCACAAGGCCAATCTATTGAGACCCATCTCACAAGTCAGACAAGGCTATCTGAAATCAGGTTCTGTTCCTGTCTGTTGGAATTTGACACGTTTCAGTCACTTGAGTAAGACAAGATTGCCAAAAGGAGTCCAACAGCACAGTGCACTTTCAAATGATCATAAGGAGACGCTATACTGTCATTTCCTTTGTCCTTGGTGGAAAAACGTCAAAAATAGCAAATTCTTTTATTTATAGATATCTCAGGGATCTTTGTCCTCATTTTTCTCCTCAAAGTGTTGTTTTTATACAGCATCACTATTATTTAAAGGCTTGAATTTTGCAATAGTGCCATAATGCTCAACTCTACGCAGGAAATTTATTTCTGCGGTGTTATTTTTGCCTTCTCTAAAATTTGGCAGGCCTCGCGAACAGGGAGATTTGACAAGCCCCCTATACCTCAGGGCATCAGAACTCAAGGTGTTTGAGTTGGGTTTCGGGGTGGTGTTTTCCCCTTTTTTCTGTCCTAAGGAACCTTCATGCTGACCCTGATCTTAACCATCACATCCCAAACAGCATGACAACCGGGGAAAACAAGACCTATAGTGTCAGCCACTTGCACGTGTTCTCACGTAGTCACCATCTGTTTGGTAGTCCCACAAGTCAGCAGCTCAGAGCACGAAAAGCACTGTCATATTAAATATCCTGCTGACACAGAGACCATGGCGTGAGGAACCAGCCCGCGAGCTGCTGAGCCATCAGGGTAAGGCCTCAAGATGTACCAGTGAAGCACCGTGAAAAGATCACCCTTTAGGACTTGTCCTTCCATTTTTTAACCCCTGGCCATCCCCAAGGGTTTAAGCAACACAGTGTCCCTTCATGACCGTGCTGCTCAAGCTTGGATCCTGGGAGAAAACAAATCTGTGCTGACTAACCTGCCAGCTGATGATCACAACTCGTGTGGTCGCAGTGAAGGACTTGGGATTGACACCTGCTAAACACAGCAATAAAAATCTCCATTGTTTTCAATGGGAAAAGGAACAAGCTCAACAGGGATGACAGTCTGCTCACTTCTCCATACATACATATCTCTATGCAATATATATACAGCTTTAAATCGAAATATGGATATACCAGTTACTGCCCAGTACTGCGTCATATTTACCTTAAAAGACACTACAAATTCTCTGTATCTGTGTATTTCTGGCATCTGGCTTCTGCTTGGAAATCTGATCATGTCAGTTGGCTCCCCAGGAACACGAGGGCCTGATGACGCTCTGCCTCACACTTGGGCTCATCTTGCCAGCAGAGATGGTGATGTAGCATTTGCATTTCATAATTTCCCTCAGCAGATAAGCACATCTCTGTTTTTGCAGAAATGCAACATTTTTATGCTACGTATACACACACCTTTTTTATCTCCCCCTCCAATGCCAGTTCTGAAGCACCTAAATCTGCTCATAAATGTAGAATGGAAGTTTTCCTCGGCACGCAATTCCCTTCCTAGCAACTATTTGCCAGCTGAACTAAGCAGCCTCCCTCTTCCCCTCCTCCCTTCCCAGCCTTGCAAAAAGACCAGAGTAGCTGACTCTGCTCATTGGAGGGATCACTCAACATCACTGCTTCAGTAATAAGAACCTTGTTTCCCCCCCAAAAAAAAGTAACTCAGCAACTTGTAGAAGCGTTGGCATGGAGACGCAAGCAGATAATCCTAGAAAAGCCTACTGGATTGTTCCGCCAGGTTTGCAGTGCTGATTGCTGAGCTCTCGGCTCCTAAGCATTCCCTGCCAGCAGCCTGCTCTCCCAGGCTGAGCGGGGAGTCACAGAACGGTGGCAAGGGACACCTGGGTCCGCCTGCTCCCACCCCTGCTCCAGCAGGGCCACGTCCAGGATGCTTCTGAAGATCTCTGAGGAGGAGATCCCACAGCCTCCCTGGGCAGCCCGTGCCCCATCACCTGCACAGCACCCAAGTGCTTCCTGAGGACCAGAGGGAACCAGATGTGTTCCAGTTTGTACCCCCTGCCTCGTCCTGCTACAGGGCATCAGTGACTCCACCATCCTTGCACCCTCCCTGCAGGTGATTACTCAGGCCGCTAAGATCCCACCAAGCCTTCTCTTCTGGTGGTGAACAGTCCCGGCTCTCCTGGCCTCTCCTGATTGATTTACTGTGACCTAGAGGTTGTACCCAAACAGCACCGATTGTTTCTTTCTTGGCAGTGCCAGAAGGACCCCTGCCAGGACACAGTCCTGCCCATCAGCAGAACCTAACTGAATAGCAACAGAGAAAGGTGCTTATCACTAATTCTGAATCCACTTTCATGGTGACACAGCAAGAAAGCCTCTGCACTTCAGACTGGCACAGCAGACAGGTTGCTAGGGGGCTCAGAGCAAGCAGAGGCCACTGAGGAGCAGTACACTGGGTTTCTCCAGAGAGCTGCTGTGGGCCACATCATCTTCCCCCACCGTGTGCGCTGGCTGACCCTCCGGGCACCGCTGCTGTCCTCCCGAATTTCCTTTCCAAGGTGAATCCAAGCCTTGATCCGGGACCTGCTTTCACAGTTCCACAGGGGAGACAAAGAAATATAACTTGGGATGGTCAAACCCAAAGCAGGTGAAACAACCCAAAGGTATGCAGACAAATACAGGCCCTGAGGGGCTGGGGGCAGCTGGAGCAGCTCCACAGCTAGACCTCCCTGGCTGGAGGCAGACAGACACAGGACCGACAGTGAGCAACCAGCACAACGCAGTAGCAGCTAAGAGCAGCAGCAGGAGATCAGCAGGCTTTCTTCACACTGCAGGGGATCAGGGAATTCAGAAAACAGAGACAGATTCAATTTAATACAGTAAATTAAAGGGAAACCAAGAGAAAAATTGGGGTCAATCTGGCACGCACATGGCATTCTCACTGATGAACAAGTAGATGACAATATTTATACATTTCAGAGGTCTCCAGAAAAGAGCAGCACCCAGAAGCTCAGCAGATGGCCTTGACAAAGCGGCCTGTTCACTTCAGAGCCCCAGTGGGAGCTGAGCCCTTTCAGAATAACTGGAACAGTCTCTAGCTCTCAAGTGACCACCCGCAAACAAGGTGAATTGGCTTTCACAGCACTTCCTCTGGCTAGTTCCAAGTTTTCCCTGCTCTTTTGTGCATCTTCAGTTAAAACGTCATTCTTCTCCCCACGCCCCCACTCCCCCAAAGCAGTCTTGCCGTTAGCAGCAGCAGGGGCACACCAGCAAAAGCCCTGGGTAGTTCAGCCCCAGAAACACATCTGAAGCTGCAGCTCCAGGGCTCTAACAGTAGCACTGGATGAGCGTGCTGCTTCCCCTGACATTCAAGGATGCCCCAACACAGCCATAATCCCGCTGGAGGGAGGGCCAGCGAGCAAACCGCTCCGCAGGCTGCCTGGGCACAGGCTGAGCCTGAGTGAGAGAAGCGACACGGGGCAGAGCTCCGGGAGTCACAGACACGCACAGCTCTTGCCATGCCTCCAGCTGTACCTGCACTGCTGCAGTGAGAACTCACCAGCAGCTGCATCATGTTGCTGCAAGCTCCAGAAATAATACCCTTCGGCTTTGCTCTCTGCGTAGTATCAGAGTCCTGGGCTCCTGAACTTGAAAAAAATCATGAAGAGAAAGAAAAGGATATAGTGGTAGCAAAATATTTTCCTGTGCCTACTGCAAATCAGGCATCTCTCAGTGACCAATGACAGAAAATATCTGGGAGAGAGCAGATAAGGCTTTGCTAAGCCTCTTCTGCATTTGGAAGTGAAGGGAGCCCTCACTGAGAACAAAGGCAGGGAAGAAAAAGATAAGATCAGAGATGGTGAAAAGGTATTCATAAAGGGCAAGAAGGAAAAGGGGGGTCGAAATCAATCACAAATACAGACAAGATCAAGCAGCAGCACACTAGCGACAGCCGTACTTCCTCGGGAAGGGAAAGCTGCCGGCTGGAGATGCAGCGCTGCACCGTGCTGGGATGAGTGCTGCTCTCTGCACCCACTGCAGAGCAGAGCCGGTCCTCTCCATAGCAACAGGATACTTAGAAGCCAAGCTGGAGACCGACAGGCAGCTTAAAACCAAAACACAACACACGCCGCTTTATTAGCGCTATTTTAAGCCCTGGCTGTGTGTGAGGTATGCAGGACGGCCGTTGTTTCGCTGGAGGAAGCGCCTTCTCCCGCCACACCTGCCCGACTCAGCCAAACCTAACGCCACACGCCCGGGGCACAGGCACATCCTGGGGCAGCCTGAGGTGCCTTCCCCAGGGACTGCAGGAAGGTGCCAGGGCCTCCCGGATCCTCACAGAGGAGGAGGCAGTCAGAGCGTTTTGCTGCACAAAGTAGAAATCCCATAAAAACTTGCTGTTCAGGAGCTACCAGCTCACATTGCTGTTTATGAGGGCTGAGGACATGCTCGTCGTATCCTGACCTTGAAGTCTACTTACACCGGCTTGGAAACAGCTCTGCTCAGGTACCCGAATGACTCCAATAAAGCCATTATGCTGACTGCGTTGGCAGAGCTTTGGAAACATTACCGAGCTCACCTCCTCCTCAAAGGCACCAATGGAGCCTGCACAGCAAATTCCAGAATACCCCGGGGTTATTTAGAAGCTCATCAAGTCTGGGGTGAACGGATCATGCTGAAAAGGCTGCAGAACAGCCATGGTGTCAGTCCTGGTCTCGGCTTGGCTTCGCTGCTGCAATTAGCTTCCTTGTGGGAAGGGGCAAAAACAGAAATGCCATCAAATCATAACTCCTTAACCACAAGCATCACAGCTATGTTTTGGCTGTGTTTTCCCCGCCAACTAAAAGTGCTTCTCCCCACACCAGCTCCAAATGAGAATCTTAATAAACCAACAAACCCTCCTCTGTGTAAGTCCTACAGCAATGAGAAGAGCCAGAGCAGCCGAGCTTGCTCAGTGACTCCTGCCCAGCCCAGGCACCGCTCAGCTAACTGCAGATCTGCTGCCGGGAATTTCTCCTCTTTTCCTGCACGGAGCAGGCACGCAGCAGTTAGAGCTGTCCAGGACAAACGCAGCTGAGCACAACGTGACGTAGCACTTGCTGCACCCATCCAGGAGAGCTTTACAAATAACAGCAAGGTAGGGGTAGCGCGAACACGGCAACTCTCTTGTGTGCGGCATCTCCCAGGGCACGGCCCCGCAGGCAGATGCGAAGCATTTAAGCAGCACCTAAGCAGGGAGACTCTGGAGCAGTAAAAAAATAAAAACAAAAAACCAACAAACCCACGCTGCGGGCTTCCAAACACCAGCTGAAGTCCGCACTGGCACTGAGTACTGAAGAACTGCTGGGACTTATGATGGGGCAAGCAGAGCAAAGTTGCTGAGCGCATGCAAATATGCCAGAAATCATGTATGCTGTGCCCATTTGGTTTGGTTTAAGGCTTTCCTGCCACTGAAAGTTTCTTTTATTATTTTATTTGAACATTAAGAGAGCCACAAGGAAGAAAGAAAAGCCTGTCTCTTAAGATTAGCCGAAGATATTTCCAGTATCTGCCATGGAAGCCATCTTTTGAAACTTTCATATTAATACTAAACGTATTTGTAGCTTAGATTCGCCCTCATCTTAATGAGTCATAAGATTAAAAAAAAAAGTACTGCACTCAGCAACTTTGCCTTGGCTCAGCACTATTATCTTACAGACTTCATCTGTGTATCTGCTAAATCGAGGACTCCAAAAAATTTGATCCACATACACTACTCATCCATCTGTCTAACCATTTCTTCTGTGGCTAACGTTCTAAATGAGCACTCTGGATTTAAATTACAGACATTTTTAATCAGCCAATCCGTAGCCACTCTATCAGCAAAAAAAGACTTCACGGATCTTGGTTTTTCATTTCCTTATGCAATAATTTATTCAAGTATAAAATACTGATTTCTAAGCCACTGACTGAATTTACCCTTATATTTGGAGAAAATGACAACTTGATCCAACAGGAAAAGATTTCTAAAAGTGCTTCATAGAAAGAATAAGAGTAATTTTCATCTGCATAGATTATGAAGTAGAAAGAAAAGTATGAATCAGCTTGTCCTCATAAAAACTGGTTTGCTAATTGAACTCTGTTTCCTATACAATTAGTTACAAATGAGGAAATATTTTTTAATAAGCGGTTTCTAGGTTGCCAGGAGCAAACCTCTCTGTGGAACACATCCAAAGTTGTTCTGTTTGTTTTCTTTCATGCAGGATGTCTTACTGAACTCCAAATGGAGGTGTCCAAAGAGCTTTTTAAGGGGTTAAGAGGCAGCACAGCTAATACACACAGCACTTTGACAACCAGCATGTCAAATAACGACATGTAGCAGCCTTGGACTCAGAGCTGAGGGCAGCCCTAAGAAAGCCCCATCTCCCATCCAGCCAAGTTTTACCCCATCTCCTAGGTCAGAGAGACAGAGATGCTCACCCCAACCTCCATTCCCTATGTTTTAAAGCCCTCTTACACACCAAGAGGCTTGAATATTAAATTTAACTGCTCAAATCCACCTCCAAATACTGCAGGACTGCCATGCAGAGAGCTGCGGGCAGTTCCTGCACGTGGCCGTACCCACACCTGCTGCATCCCACCACTGGCGGTACAGCTGGAAGGTGACAAGGACATCAGTAGAGGGGTGGCGAGAGGACATTGTCCCTGGGTGCTCCTAGGCAAGGACACCGCAACCACAAGCAACCGCAAACCGCGGCTCTGTACATGCCCAAGTCCTGGTTGGGTCTTGGAGCACATTCTTCCTAAGGGGACTCTTGCTTCTACCTTTGGAGGCTCCTTTGGAGGCTCCAGCCTCAGCCAGCGCCAGCCTCGAGCGCAGGCGGCAGTCCTGCCGAGCTCAGACGGTGCGTTTCGCAGCACACCCCCTCGCTTGTGCACAGGTATCCAGCACAGCACAGAAAATCACGAGGCACAGGCTGGAAGTCACAAGGGCTTAGCTGTTCCATCTTAGGAAGTTTAATTATCCTGATGATATCTTAATTAAATAGTAGTTAATCAAAGTTTATATTTAAGTCTGAAATATGAATGCATTTTCAAAACTCTTGATGATAGCAAATCTGAAGAGACAGGAAGGAAAGAAAAGCTACCAGAGAAAGTAGGGCTGCTTGAATCTGATGAATGCAGCCCTATTTCTAAATTTGGGCAATTTCAGCTCCAGTGGCTCCCTGCTCAGGCTCCTCTAGGTCGACCGGATTTCTAAGGGGAAACCGGAGGGAGGGTCTAAAATCTCTTCTCCTGAAAGCAGATAAGCAGAGAATAAGAGGTAAAACTGACAGTAAGAGGAAAAAAGTAACCTGTTCAGTCAGTGGTCAGCAGAGAATCCTTGAGCTCTGCTGCATGCATAACTATTTACACTTTGCAGGCTCACAGAAAACCAGTGCTGGTCTTGTAGAAGAGTGATCTATCGAGGTCCACACATGCAAGCCAGAAGCCAGTTGGGGAGAGTGAATGGGTCCCGGTAGCCTTCTCAGAGAAGGAAGATAAAACTGGCTAGATACAAAGAAAATTGCTTCCTGTTTCTTCATGGATGAGGGAAATTCAACATAGACAGCAGAGAGGAAAAAAAATGGAAACCAGGAATTTCAGCTCCAGCCATAACTAAATAAAGAGGACTCTACTAAACGGAGCCCTCTTCGCCTCGGTATCTGAGCAGCGACAGACACGACAAGCCCCAGTCCTTCCTTTCACCCGACCCCAACAACAGCCTGCATCCTCTGGGATTCCGGGGTGCAAACCGCAACTCCAGTGAAGAACTTAAATAATAATAATAATAAAATAGAATGAAACCACACGGAGGAAGAAATGGCACTGACAATGTTAGGTGTTGCTAACCATCTCTCCTTCCTTACTTCACCCTGAATTCTGACAACGGTGTGGGGCACACCAGTGCTGCTTGCCCCCGGCACCAGCCAGGACTCGTGCCCCAGGCCGCACGCTGCCTTGTCGGCAGCTGACGGTGGGGTGGGAAGGGCTGGAGGCTGCACAGCCGTCCCAGAGCCTCCTGGCACAGCCTGGGGCTGTGAGGTGTGCTCCTCTGGCACCATTCCCACATGTTTTCTGCTCGAGTCCCTTACAGCAGAGAGACCTTTCGTGCTTTGCATCTGAAGGTTTAGCAGGAGCAATAGCTCCCAGATATCCCCACAAAACACAGCAGAATATACCCGTACCGCCCTCATCCTGGTGGGAGGACTCCTACTTGCGAACCCGTTTGGCACCAGGGCTCTTTCTTTCGGAGCCCCCCCCATTCCCACGTGCCTATCCTTACCACAGAGTGCTGTGAGGCACCAGCCGCTGCCGCTCCAAAGCGAACCGCAGCCTTCCAATTAGGGAAGCAGATGCACTTAGAACCTTTGCAAGCGATTAAATCCACTGCCCTTGCTAACTTGGGCCATTTCTCCAAGACTTGAGCCTCAAGAACTTAGTAATTACTTCTGTCGGCCTTTGTTCTCTGATGAGCTCGAGATAGCAAGTTTTACTTCCAGTTTGGGTCAGAACCAAAAAAGAAATCTCTTAAAAAGAAATTAAATGAAAACCATCTTGCTCCTGTGATCTTCCTTTCAGCAGTACAGAAAATGCTTTACACTACAATACTAATATCTGGCTTCTGTGACCTCCACGCTCTCTCTCCAAGCCTTTTGCCAGCCCTGTCTGCTAGCCTTGTTTTCATCTTAGACCAATCTCAGTTCGCCTTTGGGTTTTAAGGAAAATGATTCTTTATAAACACTGATTATTTTCAAGTGGAAAATTAATTCTATACAGATTAATTTGAATCTAGAGAAAAAAATAATTCTCTAGTTGTCCGTATTTTTCAGCAAACCGGTCACTCGGTAGCATCTCCTCACCTCGCCGCTGCTTTGTGCGCACAGCACAGCGATTAGCCCCATGGTGGGCAAGATAACTAACAAGGGTCATGATATTTTCCCCCAGATAACCTTTCCACCTTAAATCCAAAGCAGTGTAAGACTTCACACAGAAGTGAGTACCCAAACAAGTACACTCAACATTTTGACAAATCCTGCAACAAAGCAGGCAGCTAAGTGTTTCCAAACAAATACTGAAATGAAAGCCAGAAACAGGGGGGATTTGCATGCTGGAAAATCAGCCACGTTGTATCTGTTCATGGGCCATTTAAAAGACTGTCTACCTATAAACACACTAATGAATTTAGTTCCTGCAGCTATCTGAAACTGAAAGGAAGACGTCCTATCGTCCTGCAAGTTTTTCAGATTAGAAATCAAAGCCACATTGCACCTGGAAACCATTCAGCTTGCAAAGCACAAGGTATGCACAGGTATGATGTGTGTTAACCCACAACGTGCATGGAAGTACAGAACACAAATAAATGCCCAATCTGAGTTAGACAGAGCTAGGGTCAGGCGAGCATTTTCAAAATGAACCAGCTGTTCTTGGTGCTCAATCTGGTGCTCAGTCAAGGGACTAAAGATTTAGAACAGGCCCCTCCTGCCCTCTGATTCAGGCACCTTCATTACCCATTACTAAGTCAGGTAACCAAGAACCGAGGCGTTCCCAAAACTGTGAGTCACTTCTGGGAACATCGACCTGATGAACGAATTAGGCGAGCCAAACGAAGCTTGTAAACAGGGAGCTACTTGCAATGTTTGCGTGAGTCATTATTATTATTTTGTTTTCTTGTTATTCTCATCCAGTCAAAACCATTATCCTCAATTAAGAAGGCACATTTGTTCCTGGAGGTTCAGTCATATTGGATCACAGCTTGAGATCTGTGCAAAGCTAGGATGTTTCTCTGGGAGCCTGCACTGGGCTCCTGGACTGTTACCTTGTTGGATGAACAAAACGGAAGCTGCCCTACAAGATGGAGCAGCACAAGAGAGAAGAGGCAAGTCCCAGCGAATGGCGGTGATCAATACACTGTGGCTGCTGAGCTCCCAAGAGGCTGTAAGAGCAGGAAACACAGCTAAACTTTAGATTCAAGATCGGTAGGAAAATGAAGTGCTACAGTTAAAATATTCAGGCTCCCAAAGACAATCAATTGTGAGACCGAGTACAATTACTGAGCAGACACTCATTACTGTTAATGCCCTGCAAACGTTAACTTGGGATACGCCATTATTACTGTTCCGTGTCATACCTCAGGTGCTGAGCTTTTGTCATTTCAAAGATACGTTGCCTATTTCAGCTGACTGCAGGCCAATTCTCACCTCCCCCCTCCGTTGCCCTCAAAGCACTTGCAAGACAGAGTGGAAGGCCACGCCACCTTAAATCTTCATCATTCCTTTTTAATTGCCGTGGGCAGTTACTCTCCCATTTGCTCAAGCTGACTGCATTAGCTGAGGGATCGGCTCCCGCTATTAAGTGAGGTGACTGTTCTGACTTCTGCTGCTCTAACACCTGCAGACGTTGGAGCACTTAGTTCCCAAGCAAACTTTTGTTCGGACTGCTTGGTTGTGCCAGCGTATGCACAGAAGCCTGAACAGGCTTTTGAGTATTGACAGGAGTCTTCATGAAATTCCATGGGAATCTAGGCATTTGAAAGCGTGTTCCAACCCCAACTTAAAAATCCAAAGTATGTGGGAGGACAGAGCTTTAACTGCTACATGTTGGAGACGGAAGACAACGATGAGTATCTGGAATACAAAATGAGCACAGAAAGAGTGGGCTCCCAGACGGGGCACAAACCATTGATTGGCCTCACTTGAAGTTTGCAAACAAATCTCTTACAGGCCTGAGGCCTGTCTGTACAGATGCAGAGACGCCCACATGTGGTCACTGCATGGAGACAATTTAAGAAGTCTCATTTTTCATGGTGCATTTTTGTTCTTACCACTTTTAACATTTAAATAACGAAGGTAATCTTAGGTAATGTTGTTGATTCCTCCCTTTTCCTCCTCTTTGGTCCTCCTGTTACTCTGTGTACGTTTCCGAAATGAAGCAAGCTCTGTCCTGAGCTTTGGGAACAGAACGTGAGAGCCCAGTCTGATCTTGGTCCCCAACGTGGACTGACCACTGCGCAGCACAGGCTGTTAGCCAGCCCTCCTCGAGCAGAAGGCACATGGCCGCCAGCTGCGGGAGGCCTAGCGCCTGCCGTTCTGGACACACATCCAGTAACCACAGCACAAAGCCTGCAAGACCACACAATGGGTGACTTGCCCAGGAACTTCTTCCTGTTTGAATAAATGCAACATTGGAACAAATGAACAGAGAGGAGAACAGAAATAGGAATTCTCCTTTCTAAAATGTCTCATTTGCAACATGGAGGGGAGGTTGCTTTTTTTGTTTGTTTTATTTAAATAACGAGTACTAACTTATTCTAGAGTGTAAGAAGAGAGAACCATGGCAGAAACCTCGATAAAAAAAGCACCATGATAAATCTGGCTTACCTCCCACAGACACAACGCAAACTGTCATTAAGTTACCCCTCTATGCAGAGGAATTGAACTTGAGCCCAGTCTCTCTCCCTTTTCTCACACAGGATTAGGTGATAAGTTAGCCAGAAACAATCCAGAAGAGCTCCAAACCCATTCCTTATATGGCAGATATTTTTGAAAGTTCCGTTCTACCACTGATTTTGGCAGTTGTGAAGAGAATCCGTCCCATTTTTCCCTATCATCTCTTTCCTCACAGTACGCTGACTTTGAGGGGGTGCAGCTCTCCTGACATCATCGCACACCCTGGAAGTCGAGGCATGTGCCAAGACCTACGTCTTGGCCATTTCTGCAGTTCCCCTACTATGACGATATGAAAAAAAAAAGCCTCATAAGCAGTCCAAAATTACAGACAGCTCCAAACTGAATAAATATTTAAAAAAGCAACTGACATCAAAAACTACCCAACAGGAGGGAAACGTCTGTAGTGACATGCTGCAGTTTCAGCGAAGAGGAGAAAATAACCAAACTTCTGCTACCCTTAGTGCTGACTCACCACGTTCTGGCTGCAGGAACCGACATCCTTAAAGGCGTTTGTGGTTTTGGAGATGTCTCTAATTCATTCACGTGCCTCACTGCACAAATATATTGCATAGAACTGACAGAAATCTGTGTTCTTGAGTTCTTCAGAAGGTGGCCGATACTCTTCAGGGGGTAAAGACCACTATTAGCATAAGAGTGGGAAATAAGGGGCATGAAGAAGGGCTTTTCCCTGCAGAGGGCAAGTGAGGTCATATCAAGACTAAGCTGCAGAAAATGATCAATTTGACCACCCTCTCTCATCTTCTGCCTTCCCTGGACTGAAAGCTGGTTTCTTTTACTGGTACCCTTCTCTTTCAGCCCAAACCAGCAATCAAAACGCTCATCAGCAAACCAGCAGCCAGAGGCCTGGGTAAGGAAGGAAGCCACTGGACCACAGCAAGGTCATCCGACCCTTGGTGCTGCATTGCAGTGAAGCCCCAGGCCAGAGCCATCAGGAGGTGACAGGGACCTCACATGTTGCAAGTACGTTTTCTGTCTAACCTGAGATGAGATCTTAAGCCACTCAGGAACCGCAGAGTATTCAGCTGTAATGAAGCCACATGAACACTGACCAAGAAGTCTCCCAAATCATGGGTCTGAGCCTTCTTTATAGCACGTGCACATATGCACCTGGTTTCAATGACATGTATGCACATATGCATATATATACACACGGATGCTACATTTGTCCTCCAGAAGAAGCTTTACCTTCTCAGCCTTCATGCCCTCCACCCAGCACAGACCAACTTCCTTGATTGCCTAGGCCTACTGCAAGGCTCAGCCCTTTACCCAAGCCTGCATGGTGAGGCTGTTTGCCAAGAAGACAACGCTGTTTTGACTCCAACTCTCTCTGATGAGCCCTAAACCAGCAAGATTCATTCCCACCTTTGCTGAAATTAATTCACCTCTTAAATTATGTAGCAAAGGTCACTTACCTAACTCTAGAGTGGAATTAATCTCTGGCTTAAAATAGGATGGTACTGCCCCTTTATTTATCAGCTAGTTTCAGATCAGTTTCATCCTTGATGTCTTTGCTACATTTTGCTAACGAAGTATATAATTACAAAGCAAAAGCTTATTTAGTCATCCTGAAAAATACATATTATAGATATACAAACCATCAAAATAAAATTGTAGAAACTAAGCAATACACAAATCTTACCTTTTCTGCTACAAGCTTTATTCTCCTGCATCTGCTGAATAAACTACCCACAAAGCCACAGGTATGATCGTATTTCACTGCAGAGCTCTCTCCACACTCAGTATCCACAGAGTGACTGACAAAGAGGGGCATGGTCCATTATCCTCATTTTGGAGGGTTGTTGTGAGGGATTGACACCACAGATACGTATTAGTCGGGTGAAAGCAGAGAAAAAACAAACCCTGGATGATGACAAGAGGCGAGACGTTACAACTGGCTGACACAGGTGGGGCCTGCCTCTCCCAGTGCTTCCATGCTTCCTGCCCAGGCCCCTGCCTAGCACATCCGTGTGTTTGGGGGAGGGCGAGAGTTACCCCATTCGCCTTTCCCACGAGACTTTTTTTATAAAAACAATTACGTAGGCAGAGATAGTTCTCACAGAAAGCACGAAGTAATATTAGAAGTGTCAGAGCCCACAGGCAAGAACAGATTTATCACAACATCACAGCAGCCTCTGAGGCCACCGAGCTGACTTGGGGATTCACCCACCCCATCTGCTATGCAATTCCAGGAACAGGGGTCAGTGTAAGCCACAGCTGAGAGCAGGGATGACACAGTCCTCACCCTGTAGTCTTTAACAGCTCTTTGTTCCGCTTGCAGACACATGACCTGAAGATGCAGGCTAAGAAAGAAAAGAAACACATGAGAATTTCTGTGCTCCCTTTTCTTCTCTCCTTTAGGAACCTGTATCAGAACACAATGAACTCCTACCACCCATTTCCTCAGCAGGGTTTGCCCAGACCCAGAGCGCAGTGGAGGACTCGAAGGGTCAGCGAGACCCTTCTGCTGGGCAGCTGCCCCAGGACGGAACAGGATGCAGGCCAGCGCCGTTCCCTGCAGAGAGCAGCCGCGCTCAGTTCTCCTGCCCCACACAGCTCTCAGAACAGAGATCCTTGAAGAGAGGTGTTTGCAGACCATGCTGTTTGCAAGCTGTCCAGGAAATGAGTCTTTCCTATAAAAAACAGGGCTCCAACTACAAGCCAAAGCAGTCAGGATCTCTCCTAAGCCATTTGATTTCTTGCAAATGTTACAAGTCCTTACTCTCGCTGATCTGCGTATCTCAGCCTCTCTCTGTATGGAACTAGTTACAAAGGCGTTTGAACGGTGAGCATTTATAGATACGTGTGTGTGTTTCAGAAGTACGTCTCTGCCTCATTCTCCATCATCCAGTTAAGTCGGGAGGTGTTGTTGTTAGACACCACTATTTGGAAAAAAGCATACCAAGGGACGTGGCATATATTTCAAGATTACTGTTTTTTTGTCCAAATATTTAGCACAAGCAGACAAAACTTAGCCTCTTATTGCCCAAGTAAATTTTTCTGCAGTTTGTAAAACCATACTATGAAAAATATTGCTAAGAAAGGAGGGCTGAGCCTCCCCAGCATTTTCATGTATTTAATTTTGGATGATAAGAGCATCCCTAGGAAAAGCTCACCCAGTAATGAAATCTGTAATAAAAAATGACCACCCAGAAGTAAAAGTAGTCATACACAATTAATGAATTCATTCAGCCAGCCAATAAATCACAACAGTGAACCAGATTCTCTTCATCACACACGAACGTTTTTCAGTGCTTCTTACATTGTACTTTGCTCAAGGCCTGTATCACCATTTGGTTATTTAATTCTTAACCATTTACAATATAGTTTAATGTTATTTAAAATTTCAGTGTCATTCAATGATACCACTTAAGAATATATTGTTCTTTCCAGGTTTCTAATTCTGAAGGAAGTTAATATCAGATTTATTTTCTGGCTCAAAAAAAGCCTGTGAGTATTCCGAAGGTCAGGAAGTGGCTAGGGCACGGTTAGCTTCAGCTTTCCAGCAAGGGTCCCAGCTCTTCCCTTTGAAGCTGTCCAAAGAGACCTCAGGCACTCAGAGTTATTGCTGCCTGACCCCGAATCCATGGAGCCCTTGGGTCACAGGTTCAGGGGTGTCAAAATTTGTCAAACACTTTCAAGATTTTCACTTACTATTCAATATTATGTTCAAAAATAGACTACATTAAAATAAACAGATGCTCTGAGAAAAGCTCAAAGAAAAAGAATATAAAGAAAAAACAGCAGCTTGATTGAAGGATGAAGAACAGCCATATGTCCTTTTCCTTTCCATTGTAAATGCCCTACAGCTTCTCTACTGTACTCCAATAGCTTCCTCACCTGTTTTTCCTCTAGTTTTTACACATATATACACACACACAAATAAGGAACATCCCAAAACTTCCTCTGTTGAAATCTGTAACCATATGCTTCAATGCAGGAGCTATGTGAGCTCTTCACAGAACCCCAACATCAAACTGAGGCAAGAGACAGAAGCTGAGACTGTTCTCATAGCAGGACTGGATTTAGTGCCCTTCTCTGCAAGCCCCAAAAGATGCTCCCACTCCCAACATTAGAAGCCTAGAGTCACTGAAGGACAAAGCTGTCCGATATTCCCTGGCTGCCTCTTCACCACCATGCCTCCTTTGTGTTGAGATCACGTTTATTGTTCTGCTTTTTTCCCCTCAGGATGCAACTTCTGTGCACCTGTGACCTAACCCAGCACCAACTGAGCACAAAGCACTGTGCTGATTCTCCAGGCCTTTTCCAACAGCAGGGTCCAGCCAGTGCCAATTCTTTGTGCCAGCTTGGTAATGAAAGGTCACAAATTCCCCTCTTCCAGATTTCCACTGTCTCTAGGAGGGCAGTGGGGAGAGCCCATACAAGGTGACTCATGATCAAAAATCTGCCTCCAATTACAGTTATTGCAGTTATGACTCCCGAGTGAACCTATTAATCAAAGTCTCTGCACAGCGAGATCTTTAATCTGACATAAATCCTTTCAAGTCACCTCCAAACCTGGGAATAAAACCAATTTTCCTCCTCCCAAACAATTTCAACAATAGCCCAAACCTTCTCTGCATGCACCAAAACTCACCTGTGCTCTCATTCGTAATTGATATCCTGTTTCTGGGCCAGACTTTCAAAAAGGTAGTTTCCACCTCAGTGCAAGCACTGCTGCAATCAAGACTTACCCACATCTATCACTGCCATGCCAGCACCAACAAAACCAAACATCAACCAGGACCCTGCCACATGCAGCCCTGGACCAACACAGGAAAACAAACGTGTGCTGTCTGCCCCAAGAAGCCCACAAATTACAACTAGGAAAGAGACATACCAGTACCTGAGCATAAAATCATGTCGAGCAGTTGCACTCTGGGGTGTGCAAATCTGAGCATCAACGTAACAAAACTAGGCCTCAATGAAAACACTGCACTGCACCCTGGTGCTTCTTTGAAAATCTTGCCTTTGGTATTATTGACATGCATTTGGCCCTGAAGACATGCACGGAGGTTTTAAAACATTTTTTTTTTCAGGTGCATTAAAACAGAGTGAGAGTCAAGAGACCCAACAATGAAAACCAGAAGTTAATGCCACACATTAAATAGCAATGAGGCAACTTCCCACAGGCTGCTTAAAGCCCCGATAACTCATCAATGGAGATGAAGGTGAGGGGAAACCCAGAACGAAGACTGTTTTATAAAACACTTTGTTGAGCAAGCCAATCAGCCCGCTGGATCACTAGGATCTGCCCTGCATGCTTTGACCTAGCAATGGTTGCCCTGTTGCTGCCTGCCTGCTCCCCAGGCATTAAGTTATGCAGGGTGCAACTGTTTTCTGAGTAACTTCAGTACAAGCAAATCCACCTACACCTGCCTTGTAGTTCACCACAGAATTTTTGCAGCTTAGGCACAGCAAAACCCATCAGTTACACAGATCCCCTCGGGACACTGTGACCTTGTTGGGAGGACACAGCCGGCTACCCCTCACAGCCACACGCTGCTGCTTGTCTGCGTTCCCAGACAAGCTGCCTCCTTTAGGCAATACACCTCAGAGTGACATTCAACAACAGAAACACTTATTTGCAGGCGACGCTTTGCCCTGAGAAGCATCAGAGCCTGAAGGAAGAACAGCAATACATTTTGTATTTTCCAGCCAACGTATTAATTTTGCAGGTCTTGTCGTACCACCAGCAACGCACAGAAGCCAGAGCTTACACCACGCTGAGCTGCGCACCCACCCTCTTCCCACAGGCCACCTCCAGGGAGGCATTTCGGTGGGGAGGGAGGGCACACGGGCAGCTCAGTGAACACAGTCACTACACAACAGAGCTGTGAGAGGGGCTATCATGGGAAGGTACAGGAACAAGGTTTTGTTTTTTTGTGACCTGTCCTGAAACTGAGACACAGTTTCTTTTCTTCACATTCCTGCTGAGCTGCTAGCAGGTAACATGGGCAGATCTCAGACTCTTTTCTGTGCCTTAGCTTCCCCATTACTTAAAAGCATGTGTATGCACACAAAGCAAGTGAAAATAATGCTGCTAGATTATATGCCGCTTTGGACACACCTGGTCTGAGAATCCTACACCTTCCACCTCCAAATTACAGTCACATTGAATAAACAATAAAGCTACTTGCTCTAGGAAGCCCTTTAGGTGAGAGGGAGCTGGGACTCTCAGAATGATGACAAAAGTCTTATTTTTTCACTCAGCTTTTGGCTGGAAAGACACCTGGAGTACAGAGGCAGCCAAGATTTTCCTTCTGAGCAGCGCACAGCCAGACCAGATGACTCCCTCTGCACAGGGCCGGGCCAAGGCCTGTCCACGAAGTTCCCATTAAAACCTTAGCTTGGAAAGTCTCAAATTTTCTTGTTGATGAAGACATGATGGGATCGATGAAAAGCATCAAAGCCTTCCCAAGAAGCTCCAGACGACATCATGTGCCATTCCCTTCATTTTTCAGCCGAAAAGGGAGGAACACACGATGGAGCTCCCTTGCCTCGTGACAACTAAAATACCAGTGACAGCACCAGGAACAAGATCTACTTCTCACATACCTCAGTCTGGTGTTGATCCGATGGATTTTTTTCTTCAGAACAACCACAGTTAGCTGGGGCTGTGAGACGAGGCCGCTGTGAGGCGAGGCCGGAGCTACCCCATCTGGTTCCCGCCGGTTCCAGCCGCCCCCCTCCCTCAGTGTGCCCCAAGGCCCTCAGCAAGCTGGGGGGGGGGGGTTAAGAAAGGGAAAAATACTGCATGGCAGCGAGGGGTGAGGGAAAAAGTAGTGCAGGAAAGGGAGGTAGAGGAGTTGGGAACGAAGGAATCAAGTTGAATCTGGGGGAAAAAAAAAAAAAAGGTGGGGAGGTGATTTAGTTTTTGCCTTCATTTCTCACCAACTCTGTTTTCCTCAGCAATAAATAATATCAAGAGTTCCTGAGCCATGTCCCCTTTGTCTGTGAGGGTGACTGGTAAGTGATCTCCCCGTCTCTACCTCAGCCCACAAGATTTTCCATCTCATTTTCTCCCCTGTCTGCTGTGGAGGGGACTGAGAGGGCAGCTCTCAGCCACAGGTGAGCGTGGCTCGCTACCATGCATGTCAGCCAGACAGCACAACACCAACCCGCCTCCTCTGTATTGGCCACAAAAAGCCCATTCTGTGACCAGCATACAGAAACCACAAGGCCAAGGAGATGATCCTAAATTTAAAGCTCTACTTACACTTGCCTGGAAAGAGAGAAGCTGGAGTTAGAAGCAACCTGAAGAGATGCATTCCCACCAGGCTGCCTCCTACCTTACTGTCACACACTGCCGTTCATCTCACCCTGCCAGCCTCCATATCCCCCCCAGGTAGGTAGAAAGTAAATTCCAGAACAAGACACTGTAACAAACTGCATGCAATCCCAATACTGATACCCACACTAAACGTGATTTCACACTAGAGAAAAAGAAAGTCATCTTCCCAGCTTTTTATTTTGGCACAAATTGTTTTTTGATTCAGTTATGCTGAAAAAGCACAAGGGAGAAAAAAAAAACAAACACCTTCCCCAAAACAAAATTACAATAAATCAATTCTTAATGGAGTGCAAAAGTCTAAATTGTCCTCAAAATTTAAAACCACCATTAAATGCTAATATCAAAAGGACGGGTGCAGTCACCTTTAGAGTGCAAGCCTTCCATTTAATGGTATTTGTTTCAAGGAGCATAGCACAGCAGAGACACCGGCCAGAGAAGCCATCAGTGGGGCAGCCAGGGGGGTGAGGGCAGACTGTAGAGCTACAGCCTCCTAAGCAAAGGGGTTGGATTTGGGGATTTTGCCCCCTGTAGGCCCAATAAATGTAATCGCGTGCAGTGCACGACCTGCAAGTTGTCACGAAATCTTAGCTCCCGTGACAAGTTGTGTGGGCAGGAAGACCAAACAACTAAGTTAATATTCAGTTGTATTGTTGATCTTTCTTTCACAAAACCAGGTTACCAAGGGAAAAAAAAGTCACTGTCCATTTCATTTCAAAGGAAGAGGCAGAATAACATATTCCTCCAAAAGATCTCCCATAAAAACACATTAAATTACACTGATTATGGAATATGACCAAAAGTCCCCTCAAGTTTCTTAGAGTGTTGCTGATAATGTCTCCATTGTTTTGATCCCACTGGAATTCATGCTTTTAAAATTAATTTCTAATAACCACTAAAGAGCCATGTCACTTGATATCCGAAGCATGCAACGCTTATGTGCAATACAAAAACAGATCTTGGCTGTAGAAAAACATAGTATTTATAATACACATAACATTTAGCTGTTTGGTTACTTCGGTATTCTAACTAACTTGCAAGCTTTAAAAAAAGACCAAGGATAGTCTGAGCTTACAATTATGTCGGTGATCAACATTTAGTACAGTTTCCTTACAAATATGGTATCCATGCGATATTATCCGTGGAACTTTAAGCACTGTAAAAACTCTGCTAGACAGTACTTCTTCATAGTCCTAGCCAGGCAGGTCAGAATATGAAACACATTTTGCAAGGATGGGAGATGAAAGTAAGGGAAAATTTAAGGGCATCTCTCTCCCATGTCATGCAGCCACATCTGTGCTTCACAATGCCGCATTAGGCAGGAACAGACAAATGAGCACCAGCACAGGCATGTACATTCACACAACATCAAGCAGCCCCTGGGGAGGCATCTGCTCAGTTCCAAAGCAGGAGAGTTGAGAAGCCCAGCGCACCTCACCAGGGCTCATTAGGGCTCATTAACTCCTGGAGACAGCTTCAGCAACAGCCTGAGCATCCTCCAATTGTAGTTGTTACATGGTGTGACACACTGATACTGATTCCACTCCTGGCTGCAGCTGGGATCTCTTGCTTCCTGCTAAGCATTCATTTTCCTGGGGAAAATAAAGGCTTTAGGACGAAACCTACCTTGTATTTCTGCTGTTTGTATGGCATCAACATGCTCTGCTCCATGCCTAGAGCTTTTAAGGGCTTTTCCACATTGCTAATTACTAACGGGATAGCTTATATCAATGCAGATCAACTGGCAAGAGGTGCTTACGTTTGCTCAGAAATTTTATTTCAGAGAAACCAGGCAAGTATGGAAATGCAATAGCATAATACTAAAGAAGAGACTCAGACTGCACTGTCACACGAGAACACTGGCTAACCAGATCCTTAGCAAGCTTCCTCCAAATACCCACAGACAAAGGAACAGAATAAAGCAGTGCTTCATCTTTGACACCTGCAGGAAGACTCTAGCACTCATCTGCATAAATCACTGAGAAAGCAAACTGGTAGCAGAAGCAAATTAAAATCCAGAGAAGAACAGCTAGTAGAAAAGAAAAAGAAGAGAACAAGAACTGCTTGTCACATGGACAGCACCACAACGTAACATTTCCAGCAGCGCTAAAAACAGCTTTGAGCAATGGCTTCAAAACAGCCAGCTCTCTAGCCAGTTTTGCCTTCCATGAATCCCTCAGCAAGGTAGTTCTATTACTTTACTGGTAAAAAAGAGCAGAGCTTTTCCTGCAATTGCTTCACATTAAAAAGAAATTCTAACACTGAGCATGTGACAGCATTGAATCTCATTTTCCCCTCATCACAGAGCTTCTACACTGGAGGACAAAAGCAAGCCCCCACATGTGAAGGGGAACACTGTTCATTTATCAGCCTGCATTACCACATCCCCTGACCTATTTTATTACTAAAAATAGTCACTCTTAGGTCACTGCTGCAAATTGAATTCTGCTGCTTCATTGCCCACTGCAATCTCATGGAACTGCATGCTGCCTACACACAAACCACTAAGTAGGTTAACTTATTCACTGCCGAGGATGCAGCCAGCCTTCCCACAGTGATCAAAAGAAACACTTGACTTTTTTTTTTTTAGGCAAAATTATTTGTTCTCTAACAACGCAGCTTAAGCCCAAATCCAATTATTTAGGTTGCAATTTGAATACAAACATATAAAAGCATGGCCTCCCATTTGTCCCTATTTACCATGTTTTCTATATTCTTCTTGCAAAATATGTTTTCAGAAGAATTTAGTGTTAATAACCTCTGTTGCCAACAAAAACCTTATCAGGCACAACAGCCAAGTCTCCCTCATTAAGCGCCTTTTGCTATGACAAGTCTATGAAGGCAGGAGACAAGAGGCACTAAGTCAAAACGTTCCAAGTTAAACACAACACTTGCTTTCCAAAGACCAAGACACTGCATTTGTAACTGTCAATCCAAAGCACCTCACGATTATCACACCATGAAGAGAGTTGGAAACTTCTGACCCAACAGACAGAACGCTATTTAGAAGAGGGAGAAAGAAGAAGGTATGAATTTGACAGAACAAGGACTTATTACAGGATCCTGAAGCAGAAGACTGAAGCAGGTATTATTGACCAGTTTCACGCTTAACACAGATCAAATACACAGATCATGCTTTGTCCTTGCTACACTACTTGAGCTAGATAGAATAAAATTAGCATTAGTGTGTTTCCCTGGGCTATTACCACATCTTCATTTCATTACTCCAATAGCTTCCCGATTTTAAACAAACTCATCCTAAAACAAACAAACAAACAAACAAAAAACCAACCAACCAACCAACCAAAAAACACAAAAAGATCAAAGGTAACTGACTTATTTCATGTCAGCTTTCTGCTTAAACCACTGCAAATTCTGGTGGGACTTACAGATGCAGACAGAGCAGAACCATTCAAATGATTAGTGGCCTCATTAAGCTAACTTCATTCATTTTTTGTTACCAAACCAAGTTTCTCACTTCCCGGTACACTAAAGGTAATATCTGTCAAATCTGGGCTTTCCTGACAGTGAGAAAATCCAATATCTTCAGGGGACAAAAGTCTCAGTTGTGCCCAAGGTTCAGCTGGTGTCATTTACTGAGATGGTGGAGGCACTGTGGGTCACAACTTGTGTGTGAAACTGATGTCCTCCCCAGCTGATCAAGCTGTGCTGACATGCACACGGCCTGCTGCTCCACGAAGAACCATGCAGCCTCTTATCAAAGATACAAAGTCTGCTCACAGAAGTGAGGGCACCAGCCTTGTGAACCAAGGTGCAACTTCCCACTGGTTGAAGAGTGACAGAACATGCACTGCAAAGCAGCCTGTGCCTGCGTCTCCAATAATCCCTGCTCCAGGTTTTCTATCGTTTGGCTAGAGCATGACTACGGATAAAAATGATACTGAGTTCTTACTTCTGGCTAGCAGGCTAACATGCAGTTGGTCTGTCAATACGTATCGGTCAAAGATACGTTTCCCACTTCAGCAGCATCAAGTCACAGGACACAGGCAACACACCAGAGATGCCCAGCGTATGAGAACAAAGTTGTTGTTAAACAAACATGTTTTTTTCTGCCACCAGAACGCAAGAGAGATGGGTATTGACTTACAGAATCAAGACACGGAGTCATTAGTTTTAATGAGGGTACGCATGTTTCACAGCTTTAGCCTGCAGAAATAAAAAGACTCCTCTCAACGGGATGTTCTTCCAGACCTTTAGTTTCTCTGAGATGCCACAGCAATAGCTGCCTTTTTATTTTACTGTTTCTTATGAAAGCAGAAAAGAGTTAATTTGGAACACGTTTAAGGCAGTCGATCCACTTGAAAGATACATTACTTCCTTCTCTTTGTGAATTCTCCCAGTAATACTTTTGTACAGCAACTTTCACTATTAGAAATCCCATTGATAGAAATGAGATATTCTCAAAGACAGATACTATGAGCGGACTCTGAGTTGTATGAGATTACACAACAGGCCAGATAACAAACAGGATTATTAGTTAAGTTAGCAAAATAATTAACAACCTTAACCAAAGAACGATGCTCAATGCAAGTAAAAATCAACTATTTGTGCAGTTTTTCCTACAATCGCAGCAAAAAACTAAGAGATCACTTGCGTAAGTATTTAATTGCCTAACAATGGCATGAAGCTTGGAAGTATCCAAACCTTCTCGACCATAGTTACTTGCACGTTTTGCAAATCACAATTTAATATAAATTTGCAAACCAACTGATTCCTTACCAAATCAGAAACAAAGATGGTTGACGAAGCTCTAAGGTGTTCCAAAACCTAGCTGAACTGTACTTTATGGATTGTTAAAGATAAAACCTGGCCAGCTTTCTGATTGTCAGGATGCACTAAAATAGGTTTAAAAATTCTCTGGAAGCTCATGTGCACCAATACTAGCGAATTTTGGATAGAAAAAGTAGGAAATAAATGATCTATTAATTTGGGCTAAAAGTCAAAGACAAAACGAAACAGACTTCCCAGGATATCATTCAGTCCAAACCTCTGCAATTTACCATTGAAATCCTCAGCCAGTTCATCACTTCGGCTGGGTTCTGTCACTCTCTTCTGCCTGTGGGGAGCTCCAAAATCAAATCTTTTGTGTTTCAGCATCTAAGACAATGTAGGACTGTTACCAACCATCTGTTAAGCCCACACCACTCAGAGGTACTAATTAAATGAACTATCGTATCTTAACTTCTATCACAGTGAATTATAAATTACAGAAATATTGGTACAAAGACAAAAGAAGCCTTGTTGAGACCTGAACAAGCACTCGTGTTAAGTGAAGCAGAGCGTAGGTGCCTAACTCAGTAGGACAGTTTTACACCCACAACTCGACTGTGCCTTTCTTCCATCCTCAGTCACTTTTGCAAGTGGTGGACGCTTCAGCTCACCTGCAGCAGCACACACGTAAAGCCAAACCCAGGTCACTGCAGCACTGGGTTGTTCAGCAGTTTGATCTTCAATTGGAGTTATGAAACGGGTTTTAAACCAAGAGTCAGGGCCGGAATGAACAAGAATTGTTCTTTGTGGCCAAGAAGTCCCACCACCACCTTTTCTAGGAAAGAAAAATCCAGGAACTTGAGAACCCCCTGGAACAAGCAATGCTTGGAATAGACAGAAGAGGACACAAAGCAATCAGCTCATACTCACACGTGGTGAAAAAATAATTAGCTGCCATCTCACACTCTGTTTTGAACACCTGCACACAAAGGCTAAACCAGCAGGATACCTCCTTCTGCTATCAGTGTTTTGCCTCACGCTTGCTCACTCTCTCCCCGAGAAGCACCACTTCAGCAAAGAGACCCCTTGGAAACCCCCACATTTCCTAACACCTATAAAAACACTTGCAAAGTAGCTGCACGATATAGATGCCAAATCATCAGTTGCAAAACCATCTCATCAGCCTGTACATATTTCCTTAGTCTTCAGCAGCTGCAAAATTAAAAATAGCTGCCATAGGCAAAACGCCACTGAAAATGAGAAGGTTTGTTCACTTATTTCAAGCTGATAATAATGTCACTGTTGTCATGTTTGGGCTCTGAAAGGAACACTAATGAGGAAATGGACAAAATTATAAAGGCAGAATAAGGAACATTCTAAAATAGGAATGGGAAAATTACCCTCCTTTTAATTTTACATGGAAAATCTAACTAGCCATGACAAAATAATATGCTTACTTGGCTCTTTCAGATGAATTCCTTGTTAACTACAAGTAGAGCAATCACTTAAAGTAGCATTGTCAGCTCTTAAACATTGTTTCTCACCCTACCCAAGTGATACTATTTTATCAGGTATCAAAACTGTATGCCATCATTGCCTCCTCATCACTTCAGAAAGGCACAGTTAATATGAAACGGGACAGTATTATTGCAGATTTTTTTTCTTCTGCTTTTGGTAAAAGCCTGGCAAACCCTGACATTTACACAAGACACAGTTCACAGAAAAGGATCCTTCTTCAAGAATGAGAAGTCATGTTTTATCTGGTTTAGCAGCAGTGTTACCTATGTTCCATATCCATTTCTTCTGTTCCATGGCCTATAAAACTACCAAGCTGTAATTCTCATTTGGTGAGCCAAACACAGAGGGGCGTGCGCAAAGACTGCTGTGGAATGCACTCACTTCATTCATAAAACAGCAGTAGTTATGTAGCTAAATGCTGCAAGGCAGCTATTTGTGAAGGAGAAGGGCTGCTCTTATCAGGGGAAGCCCTGTGCATTAGTCAGGTGTTCAGATTTTCTCTATTACTAGTTAGCCATGGAGTGAAACCTTGGTTAACCCAAGGTTAACAACTGCCTCTTGGGGCTGCAAGCCAGGTTTCTTAAACCCCCGGCGTGGCAGCAGGATTGGAATTTCCAAATCACTTCTGAGCTGCAGCTTCCCACCACTGTACCAAAGGGAGCAGATACCTCTGGAAGGGCCAGGTTCGCTGAAAGGCTGCCTGACATCCAGGAGCAGGGAAACAGCCCACTTCCTATTAGCTGTATCCAAGCATGAAAGGTGTCTCTGGAGGCTTTTGGATAACCGTGCTCCTAAAACGTACAGGATTGAATGCTGCTAAGCCAGCAGAAAAGCATCAGATGTGGTTCAGGTGCACCTACATGTTAACAGGTATGCTTAACTATCTGTATGAGACGTTCTATTTTAGCAGAAGGGTTGAACAGGCATCCAGACACGGCTAAGGAGGGAGCACTGACAACGTGCCCCCTCCAGCTGGATCCCTGGCAGGGCTGCACTATCCCCCGGAGCCACATCCTCCACACAGGTGCTAACCCAGTGCAAGGTCTGTGCTCAGCCTGAGCTGAAACCATTAATATAAACCCCAAGTATGAACTCATGGTAACATAAATGCAGTTCATCACCAGGATTACCTGGGAGTACATCGCTTTTGGACGCTGCCACACCTCAGCACAATGCACGCACTGGCATTTAGACCAGAGCAGAACAGAGACCATTAACTAAAAACTCACCACTGAAGCTCATTTTCACAGGCACTTCTGAGAGGACATCCTGACCACTGTAACACATTTCACCTTTTGAGTTTCCTAACTGTAATTAAAAATTTTAAATAGCAGAAATCACTCTAGAACGGGTCTGAAATAAGCAGGATCACTCACTGAGATCCACGTGCTGTGTGCTCAGACCTGAAGGAGAATCGTCATTTAAGATGAGAAGTCCTTTAAAGTTCTAGCATTTTGGTCTAGTTTGTGTCACTTCTGTCTTAGCTTGCTTCATTTGGGTATAAATGCCACAGAAGCAAGAAGCTATACAGGGATGATTTTAAAGAGCTCTATGGAGAATAACCAAGAACTGCACACACCATTTAAGTCCTCGTGACAACATTCCTCATTCTCAGGTTTAAAATGCATGCTGGAAGCCTCACTGTATCACTCCAGTTATTTGCCTTGAACCTGGCAAAGATTAATAAAGTATCTGCTTTGCAGAAATGATACCTTCCACCTCTCTACCCAGAAGAAAGTTTTGTGTTTTCGACTACCACCTTCACACAAAGCTTTTAAGTATTTCGGGCACCGCATGGGTCTGTCTTTCTGATGCCTATTTCAACCTCATGCAAGACAGACAGAAGGTAGTGCAAATTTAGCAGAATAATTCTCAGAGGAGAAACGCCTTGCTAGTTTATCAGGAAAAAGAAGCACCTTTTGTGTGATTTTTATAAATCTATTTCCCCATTTTCCTTTGTTGCTGCAGTTCCAAACTAACCCACCGATGAGGACAGAGGATTGGCGCATGCTGGAAGCTGAAGCCTTTTACTTATTTACAGACCACTGCTCCTTTTGTGCAATGCAGCTTGCAGTACCCTGAAGAAACATCCACTAGTCTGAACGATTCCAGGCTCCATCCTTAGTCCGAGAGACTGCAGACTCCATCCTTTGTGTTAGGCCTGGCAGGACAGCCAGGTGTTCCAGTTTGATTACCATGGAGAACAGCAGCACCAATGCATGACAGCAAAGCTAAGACTATCCTTAAGATTACCTTGTTTTTATTAAAACAAGGTGACTAAATATTCTATGTAAAATGCTGGTCTAAGCCTGGAAGAGAAAATCACCAATGGTCCTGAGCAGCAAGCGACACTCAGGTCTGAAAAGGAATCCAGGCAATGCTGAATTTAAAACTAAAGCACAAGGGGAAAACACAAGGAAGGACACCAAGGGGAAGACAGCAAATTCACAAAGGGCAAACCAGGTTAAGTTTTAAAAGGAATGCCTCATTACTATTACCCTCTCAAAAAATATTAGAGAAATCGTTATGTATCATCCACACCAAAAGCTCAGCCATACCTTACTTCTGTTGAGCCAACGAAACGGGCCATCTTACGCCCTCCGCTCAAGGCAATCAGCTCGTACTGATGAGCAGATGAGGACCTCACAGTTTTAGCTGCCTCGGACCCATCACGAGCACCCTCAGCTGTCCAGCCTGAAGGCTCAGCATCTCTAGCAGACAAACTGCTGTTGCTTTCTGCTGCCCTTGCCCCAGAACTATTAAAAACACTGGCATTTTCACACAGGCAGATAGTGGTACGACAAGCGGAAATGGTTTTAAACTAAAGGAGAAGAGATTTAGGTTAGATGTTAAGAGCAAAACCTTCCCTCGGAGGGCAGTGAGGCATTGCAACAAGTTGCCCGGAGAAGCTGTGGAACACCTCCAGGGATGGGGCATCAAGTCCAGGCTGGATGGGGTTTGGGGCAGCCTGATGTAGAGGGTGGCATCTAGTGGGCTGGAACTAGATGGTCTTTGAGGTTTCTTTCCAACTGAAGCCATTCTATGATTCTATGAAGAACAGTCCTAAAATTGTCTAATCCTTAACACTGAGGAGATGATAGCCAGTTGCAGACATATGCTTCCCAGGGATTAGGATCAAAGTCAGCACATTCATTCCCACTCAAGACAATTGCCAGGTTTGAGCTCCAGCCCCAGACTTAAACGAATGCACAAAGTCTCTGTAACAATTACAACTTCAACATTCGTAGGCTTTAACCACTCACAGTGAATTTGCAAGTCAGCATCAGGCAGAAGAAAAACATCATTACAAATTGAAACAGTCTCCAAATTGTACTGGATCTGGCTGGGATGTTAACTTGCCCTGCAGCAGCCCACACAGTGCTGCGCTCTGCACTTGTAGCTGGAACAGCAGTGGGATCACACCAGTGTTGTGTCTGCTGCTGAGCAGTGCTGGCACAGCATCAGGACTCTCTCTGACCCTCCTAGGGGGTGGGCAAAAAGTGAGAAAGAAACATCAGCAGGGCAGCTGACCTAAACCAACCAAAGGGATATTCCATACCATATGATGTCACACTCAGCAATAAAAGGTGGAAAAAGGAAGAAGAGGGGAGGGGTGGGCTCTCGTTGTGAAAACGTCTGTCCTCCTCCTGAACACCGGCTACGTGTGTTGAGGCCCTGCTTCAAGGACGTGGTCAAGCATTGCTCATTTGTGGGAAGTAGAGAGTAATTTCTTCCCTCTGCACAGCTTTCACTTTTTTTTTTTCCCTTCCTCCCCTCTTTTCCCCTTTCCCTTTTTTCCCTTTAGTTAAATTGTTCAATTAATAATAATCTTTCCTTAACAATTATTTTTCCCTTGAATTAAATTACCCGTATCTCAAGCCGTGAGTTGTTCTTTCCTTTACTTCTTCCCCTCCTCTTCTGAGGAGGGGGAGTGAGAGAGCAGTTGTGGTGGAGTTCAGCTGCCTAGCATGGTAGAACCACCACACAAATTAAAAAGCAAAAGCTTTTCAAAGCACAAGAAAGTTCACAATACACGTAAATACAGACCCTCTGAGGCAGGGTACTTCAAAATAAGGTACATCACAGACATCAAAATAGTTACAGAGCATCCATTTCAATCGTGATACTTCAGCAGTAGATATCCTTGTTAGCTAGAGGTGAAAAGAGAGCTGTCATTTGATTTCTGGCATTTAATTTGCTTGCTGGGGAATCCCTTTGCTTAACTGGCATTTTCCTTGCAAGGAACATGCTGTCATGGAGCACCAGCCATGGCAACCAAAGGCCACTTGGCTTTGCTGAGCGATTTCACCTGTCTGCTTCCTGTCCTCTTTTTCTTCTGCCTTTTTCAAGTGCACGTCCTCCACTGGAGGGACTACATCTTATTACGTTAGCCTTAACCTTTTGCTAGGCATTGAGAGCACAGCTACAGTAAGCTGTGATTATACCAATTTGTTTTGATTTCAGTGAATGGTCTCATCCAAAACCTGCTCTTCTAAAAAGTCTTCCCTCATTTTTCGTTGGCACTTTGCTTTGACAGAACGGAGTTTCCTTTCCTTAGAGTGAGAAGGTGGCAGATGGGAGAAGGAGGAGGACCCAAGCAGACAGAGAAGTACTGCACAAGACTCACGCTGAATTTGTCAACAGAACAAGATTTCTTTACTACAGTGCTTCAAAAAAATAAATTAAGTGGCTTCTTCTTTATTCAACAAATGTACAAGGGTTATACAGCAGAATTTAGGCTTTTTCATTTTAGGGTATCCACACTTTAGCTAGGAAGAATCTTGCTTTGCAGTCAACTTGATCAACAGTGTGACAGCAAAGCATCGTACCACTCCTGCTATATAAAGGGCAGGCACCACAAGACTTGGATGTAAACAGAACAAATTTGGATTTGTGCATCCTTTTATTAGTAGGTGGTGAGATGAGTATCAGGACCAAGAAAAGCTTAGAAGTACAGTGAGTGGTCACAGAACAGCAAGGATATCAAGTGCTGGCTTCTTTAACATTTTTTTTTCCTCTTTTAGTCCTACGGAAGAGGTTTAAATGAACTTGAGATTACAGCTAGCCAGATGCACCCAAAAAACTATCATAAACTGACAACCCTGCTTCCATCTCCATTCTGGCACAGGGAGCCAGGGAGCCTTGCAGCTGCCCTCATCCTGCCTGCTGGTTTTGCAGGAGATGACGAGGAGAACCGCACTGCTACAACTAATGGAAGACTCCAGGTTAAATGAGCACATCTGAAGACTGCCTCTGCTATGAATTCTTTTGTTACTCAGCAAAGAATCCCATAACAGAGGAGACTAAAGTCATGTTCAGTGAACACATATGAGACACTGACAGGGTGTCCAACAGCTCATGGCAGGACACAGCAACTCCTGAGACTTTCTTCCCCCCCATACAGAAGTAACATAAATAGTTACTTTTCTTGCCTAAAGGAAAAATCTATTTTTAGGAAAAGGCCAGAATTACCCATGCACTGGGTCTGCATCACAGAGAAGCAGGGAGTGCTGTAAGTTTGTCATACCTGCTCAAAGTAAAGCACTTGTTAACGTGATGAATCCCAGCTGGTGAGCTAACTTACCGAGCTCTCCTTGAAGTAAAGGTCATAGATTTGATCTGTTGTATTACATCAGCAGGAAACAGTAACAAATAATGAATTACTCTTATCAAAACTAGGGAATAATTTCACAGAGGTTGCAAGTAAGCACCTCCTGAATCAATATCACACAGAAAAAATACATGTGTTGGCAAAGGTAGCAGCAACCAAGGTTCTGTTAATACAACAAACTCAGCAGGCTGCATTACAAAACAGTCCTTTCCCCTTGAGCATACATACATTTTTTACCATCAACACATCACGCAGTAAGTGTCCCATGGGTTCATTTAGAAATACAATGTGTTGGAAGGCTTTAAGAGATACACCTTTCGTCTCCTTCAATTTAAAAAAGAACACCTTGAAATGTTCAGAACTGAGAAAAACAGTACAAGAGAGAACAGGCAGGAGGAAATAGCTCAGGAAAAAAAAAAAAAAGAGAGAGAAGCTTAAGCCAAAGCAAATGTACCTTTCAAGCTAAGTGAGCTCCCTACTCAGAATTAAAATATTATATGGATTTGTGTTGCTTGTTATTGTGCCCATTCTCTGAGATGTCTCAACTCAGCAAGATAGCAGCTGGTGTCACTGAAAATCAAAGGCACAGAGAAAACAACCTCCAGTTTAATATCTTCTACACCTACAGCAAAGCATCTGCTTACTTGTTCAATCTCTTGGCAACTCAGGTTTGTCACCAAGGTCACGACAGGTTAAACATTTTACAAATTAACAGCAAAATGCTTAAAGAAGGGGAACAAGACATGATTAATGATATGTCTTAATAGAAGAATTTCCCCATGTTTTATTAAGTTAGTGTTCGGAGCATCATTCACAAGGAACAAAAAGAACAAGTTCATCAGGTTCAAAAAATGTGTGACAAATTCTTTCCCATTGAGAAAAAAAAATCTAGCCACGTATGTCCTTCACTCATCAGAAAAGCATTGTCTTGCATTACAGACCAGCTCATTGGCAGTGGTACACCGGATAGAGAACAGCCTGAATCTTTTGTACAAGGTGAATAAGAGGAGATTTGAGAACAGCTTCTGGATTTTTAAGTCCCTAGCACTGCAGGTCACGTAATATCAAAACTCTGAGGATCTGCCATATTTCGCTAAGTTCCCCAGAGGAGCCCAGGTCTGGGAAGCCCAAAGGAAGGGCCACAGAGAAAATCAGAGGTCACTCTTGCAGCTGGTGTAAGTGTTAGAAATTTCACTATGGTACATCACCATGCAAGCCAGCTGAAGATATTTAAAAAAATCCATGTACAAAAGAGCAGATAAGGTTTCTGGGTGCCCTGGGTGCAACCTTACATGCACAAAGCAGCCTGAGCAAAGAACAAACAGCAAGCATGCCACCCATCTGTAAAAGCAGGGTTGCACATCTGGTTTTGTGCCCTTTATCAGTTACTGTGACAGTTCTACCTCTTACACCCATTGCTTTAGGCTACTCTTTCCCATCATAATCACTTCATAACAATCTGGTCATTTGTTCCAATACGAGGCCACACGGTAGGGATACAGTAAGATGCTAAATCTGCACAAAGAGGAAAGAAGAGAGCGAAGGGTATTAATGTGAATTCTTGGCATCATGTGCAGGCCGTCCTAGAAAACATTTAATTTAGCAAATCAGTGCTATAATAGATATAAGCAATGTTTAAGCCAGAATCAATACATCATATATTATCTTTTCAAGTTAATTATTCCATTAGATTTGTAGAGGGGAGGAATATTTAAGCCAGAACACTTACTAGGCTAAGGAAAATGTCACTATCTGTACTGGAAATCTGTCAATGAGGACTCAACATGCTATTCTTAAAATCGCTATGGTTTGGGGATTTGGAGGTTTTTTGGTTGATTTTGTGTTTTGTTTTGGTTTTGAGAACACCGACAGGTCATCTGCTACCATCTTTGGAAAGTTTAGATCTATCACATCAAATACATACGTAACACAGACATTGTGCTCCTCAAAGACTGATGGGTGCCAAGAACTTCCGAAGTAGCAGTAGTCTCTCACTTCGCTCAGCTTCCTGCTAACTACCGTTCTGTTTGAAATTGTGCCATAAACAACACACTTGACCTGATTTCCTTTTGATTTACTTGATTAGCATGAATATATCAACCCTTCCCTCTGCTACACACGAAATGTTAAATGTGTCGTGTTAAATGTCTCTTAAAGCCCTACTCAGTACAACTTTCCATCCTTCTCACTTTCTCACTGTTCAAATAAACCCAACGATCTAAAAATAAAATACGGAGAACATATTCCTCAGAAATAATAGAAGTCCTGTTTCAGCCTCGTTGCTCCTCAGAGATTCCTCAAAAAGCGCTGGAAAAAGCGCAATAGTGAAATGAGTCTCAAAAGCATTTTTGATTTTAATTATTTGGTTACCTCCCTTCCAAAAAGGAGCATTTGAGTGAAACAAGTTCAAAAAGAAAAGTCAAGTAAAAGGTGATTTTTACAAATAGGCCAACTTTTCATCTCCACTTTGACTTCTGTCCTAATCATTTTTGAGATACTCACCTCTCTAAAGCCAATCAGTTTTAATAAAAATGCCATATTTTTACCCTGAAAGCAAATAATCATGCTTGGCAGCTAATGACTCTGGATTTTCTCCACTACAATTGCCAGTACCTTCAAGTTTAAAGTCCTAACCCCACAATTCAGGGAAAGAGAAAGGATCTACCCTTGTCGTAGAAAGCCAGAGGAGCAGTTCCCCATCTACCTTGTTTACAGGAGCTTCAAGAAATCTGCTCTCACACACCCATTTAATCCCGTGGAATTACAGCCAGCTTTGTAAACCATGTGAGGGAAATGTGTATTGTTCCAGAAGCATCCCTGTTGTATATCACCAACCTTACAGTATCTCATATGTATCCTTCCAACATCATCTCTCAGACAGACCTAGGTCACCCACATTTACTTGTGCACTGGCAGAATAAATTCTTATATATATATTCTGTAAAGGAGCTGGCCAGTGAGTACACACAAGCTCAGGATATTTGCTCCTGGACAAGCACAAACCCCACAGCACAGCGAGGACGCTCCTCACTCCACCTTTTTAAACATAACCCTTTCTCTTCTGACAACCCTTGACTTAAGGTACAAAATCCCTACTCGGTAATACACTTACAAGTTTAAGCATCGAGGTTCTTGTGTGTATAGAACCCAGAATTATCAGCACAGCATTCCTTCGCGTGGCTCAGCAGTATGGTACCAAAGCCTTCATTTGTGGCACTTTCAAGTGCCTTCAGCCACTTTGCTGGCTTTGTGCTTTTACTTCAGTGAGCATCTCTCCTACACGCTCTAGATAACTCCCTGAAGCTAGACATTTGTCCTTCCTTTTATTTCATTTCATAACTAACAAACTAAAATCTTCCTTTGGTGAGCAAGGGCGACTATTTTTGTTACTCGTTTGCATCCTTGACAATCAAGATAAATATACCTTAGATGTATTGGATATATTTTTCTTCTACTTTAAAGTAATTGCTCCACTTAAAGCCTGTGAGTAAACAAACATAATAAATTCTAATTCGCTTTCTAAATACTTAGTATCCATCCACTGAACCCTCTGACTGAGGAAGGATCGCATGCATCTGTACTGTGGCTCCTACTCTCAAGAGCCTTCTGATACTCCATCATTTTCTAAAATTTTCTCAAAGCACATGGGACAACCTTTCCTGTTCACCCATACCTGTACAAAAGATCTCCTCTCCTCTCATTCTGTTTCAGGGAAATTCTTGCCTAGCATTTTCTAGTTGTTTCCAAGCTTCTCAAGATGCTCATCTCCTCTATCTGCTACTCACATTTCCAGCTGGATGGTTTTAGCTGTCACCAGAGGTTAACATTGCATTCTTACCTCTTGCCCATCTTTTGCAGGGCCCTTGATGCAGCAGAATTATTCCTGTGGATGTGACACGGTCTCTCGCAGGAAACATAACGACAGGGCACAAGAGCTCAGCTCTTGACACACTGTGAGCTGGCACTATGTAATACGTGAATATGTGAAGTTCAATTAAAAATTTTACAACCACGGTGGGCTTTTACACATAAAAATATTAATGGCTTTTTCTTTTCTGATCTTAAGCAGGAAACCATTCTGTGAACAATATGACAAGCACTGCATTATTACCTGTTTATATGCTAAATGATATAAATTAAGATAGAGACACACACACCACGATTAATGATATTTAAGACTGCCTCTCTGAGGGAAAGGAAAGTGGCTGCAACTATTATTAGTTTCACTGCAGGATTTTAAAAAATAAATCAGGTCCCATTATGCTAGGCAGTGCTAAAATACACTAAGAGGCGGTTTTATTCCAAAGACTCCACAATGGAAATTGACAAGCCAGACAGAGAGAAGAGGAAGGTGAACAAAGCATTCTGCAGAGTCAAATTGCCCCAGATCAAGCTGCAATCCAGTGGCAAAGCCTGGAACAGAGAGCAGCTCTAAAACCTGGACTTCGGTCAGTGGAAGACGCAGCAGACAAATCTCCTCCTAAACCCTAGTGTTTCTTTCCAGAGGGTCAGGATGTACCCATTTTTATCTTAGGAATCTGATTAGCTTTTTGGAGCAAAACATCCTCCCTTGCCTAGGGTCAGCAGCTGTATCCACTGACTTTAGATAATTCAGTTGATCCAAGACTCCAAGCCCCATCAGAGGGCTTTTCCAAGTGCTCAAGTTAGTATCTTCACATTTCTCTCATCACCTATGCCCACAAACTCAGGAAATAGCTGGCAGCTTGGCTTTCCATTAACCCTTGGAAAAGATCAGACAGATCAAAGGATCAGATTTTATGAGCGTAACTTGCGGAAAGTAATGAGAAATCAGGTATTTCCAATTCATTTTCAGCTTCTACCAGAAAACAATTTGCCTGGACCATGAAATACGCTATGGAAAAGTAACACAAAGTGAGAAGACATTTGAACAGCACTGTTAGGGCTCACTCAATCTAAACATGAGAGCAAAACTGCGGTGGCAGATCAGCGACTAGGTAAGCAGAAAGCACTTGCACAGGCAGGTGCTCAGGTAAACACATCAGCAAGGCTGCTTTCTACAAGGGAAAGAAGCAAAGCAGTTTATATTTTGAAGAGCTACTTTAACAGTCAAAGCCACATTAACAGCTAAATGACATACCAAATTTGGTCTCTCTGCCAGGGAACAAATTTTGAAGGCTGACATATAACCCCCATGAAAATGACAGCAGCGATGGTTACTCAAAGTCCTGCCAGGTGCCCTTTAATAAGCAGAGAATGCGATTAGTGCTGCAATGCAAAGAGACAGCATGCTGCAACATGACTCCATGCTGCTCTGCCAGGAAACCTTCACAATAGAGACCCTGGCTGCACTGGGATTTTTCATGCATAATAAATAAAGTGATAGAGGAGCAGACTAAGGCTCCTTACTGAACACCAGTGCCCTCCACTGCATATGCCGGAGATTCCTCTGAACGCTGCGGCAATATGAAAAGCAAGAGAGAATTTATGATTTTCTCTTTATGACAGCCTGCTGAGTCCCCCTGGGACCGAATGTCAGACACATGACTACATCTGCGGCTTCAGAGGGCTGCTGTGAACATCTAAATAATACTGTCAGCATAGCAGAGAGATCTGTCCATCAGCCTGCACCATCTCCTCTCCCAATTGGTGCTCACTCTGCCATAGAAATATGCCTTTCGCAGTCTGTCACGGTACTTCCTCCACTGATGCTCTTCACAATAATTTAGTTGGAATCACGGAACTTAACTGGAAGAACATGACCTTGTTCATACAGGCACAGGGGCTCCAGCGGAAGAAGCTTTTGGCTTCCCTATCACGAAGCACGGAACCAACGTGTCCGGGATGCCATCAACACCACGACCACTTTAGGATGTGCATCACCAACTTCCCTTTGGTAGGGTTCATCATTTTGATCACATTTGTTTTCCTCCCCGTAACTGCTGCGTTATTGCAGCATAACAACAGAGGAAGCAAATTCTAACAGATGCTGCAGTAACTTTTTGTAGTGTCCCTATATAGATATTGCACACTTTATTCCAGGGAATTTGAAGCACTACCTGCCATTTCCATGGAGGTACGTTTTTTTCCTGATTTCCATGCAAAGACTGTTCTTCCATTGAATTCTGTATTTCTGTTTACTCAACAATAGCATGACTTGCAGCTTCAAAGGGACACCAAATGCCCACGTCACTGCATGTACAGCAGTGCTTGCACATGAGCTACAGATAAGACAATCTTGACACAGATCACACACATCCTCTAAAATACAGCAGTTGGTCTTGGAGACGAATCTGATCCTTCCCTGAAGGGGGCTGTTATGTAGCAGAAAGTTGAGAAGTGTTTGGAGTTCTCCAAGCAAGAACACAACATAACCCTGAGCAGAAAATTGAATTTACCATGCTGTGAAAAAGCAGGGAAAAGCCATGTGTACCATTTCAGGTGGCCACATTTCCAAACCTCACTAGACAAAGCTTACCAGAAAGGTCCGTGTTTTTTTTCTTGATTAGTTAATTCGTAGCATTGCATGAGCCACAGGCGTCATGTTAAGTCTTCTTTAAGAGAGTAATTGTTTTCTTCAATTAAAAAAAACAAAACTCATCTAAGCATAGTGGGGGGCAGGTAGGATGATAAGAGTCTTCTCCACAAAAACAATTTTTAACCACATTCATTTCAGGGTAAGAACCAAACCTCCTCACTTTTTCATTGCTGAAAACACTTCCAAACCTGAAAAAGCGTTAACTTTGTTGCTGTGATTTAGTTTCATTGAGTATTTCAGTCATTTAAAGATTGCCTTCATACCTTGAAGTTCAGTGCCACACAGTGCAGCTGTCACACTCTGGTTGAAAAGCCAGCTTTTGCTGTGCTAAGTACAAGCACAGTTTTCAGTGTCAGATGATGGTTTTCTGATGTGAGATGTTATCCAACATGAACTAAATAGCTATTCTTTTTTTTTTCTACCAAAAATAGGCTGGCTCTCATGGTGATTCATGATGATTAATCCTTGACTGAGGTGAGAAGCCTAAGATTTTGTTATATTAGGTGGGGATTTCCCCTTTCAAGTAAATAGTCACATGAAAGTGAAAAAATTGCAAAACTTACACATGTTAGAATCAGCATCACAAGACAATCCCAAACTAAAACAAAAACCTAAGTGTTTTCAGGGAAAGTTAGAAGTGAGTACATGAAACAATGTAAATGGCGTAAGTACTACTTCTAAAGCATTAAGTTTAGAAATACCGGATACATATTTGGTCAGAGACTTGGCACACTTTTTCCCTTTCTACAACATTAACCTCATGATCAAAGGAGGACTGAATTTCTTCCAGTTTACCCATGAGAAAGGATTCCGTGCCACCACAATGACAACAGCCAGATTTTGCACTTTCAGTAGAAAAAGGCAAGAAAAGAAAATCAAACAACCAAGAGGATGCAGACTATATAAAGTAACAAAAAATCAACTGCTAGCTAGTCCTACAAATCAGTTCATATCTTCAGCACGATGACTGGAACACAGCTTCAGCATTTGTGAAATGAATCGTAAACCTAGCTGCTCTGTCTTAAAAATGTTTCTATTTAAAAGCTGAGGCACAGACGTGTATATGCAACCAGAAACAGGAACTTGAATATTCTAATCTTAAAGGCTTGCTTTTCAGCTCACCTTTTACATTGAACTCAAGTTATTTTGGTCTAAGAGTCACTTAAGCATTTACCAATTAAGAAACTGATTATGTAGTTGTTCTAAATAAACGCTGCTTGAATGAGAAGTTACTGGAAAATCGTACAATCGAACAGGCATATTTACTGAAAGCTGTGTGATGTCTTTAAGGAGTACAACAGCTGAGAGCTTCGAACTAAGAGTGACAAGGAATGGAGAAATACTACCATAAACTGCTCTAAGAAGTTAACCTTTTAAGAGCACATGCAAAAATTCAATTCAGGAATAAACTGTATCGTAGTTCTTTAGTTCAAAAAATATATATATTAGTAACATCGCATCTCTGTTGTACCTAAAAATGCCTAACTTCTAGGACTACCTGTTTTCCCATTGAATTCAATGAGTGGCACACAGCTTTAACAGGCATATGATGTTCTGCCTGTGTTCTGAGTTTCTAGTTGACTCTAACTTCTAGAATTGCTCTCCCAATTTTTTTCCCAGAGATTTCTGCCCAAAAGACAGAAAGCTTTAAAGGACATTAGGAGAGAGAAGGTTGTTCATGCTCTGTGCTTGGCTTTCGTGCAGATTGGAGGAATCTGCTAGCAGTAAGCTTTTTGCTTCATCAATTCAGCAAGAAACACAATGTAATTCTTCAGATTGCTCTTCAGTTGACATTCAGAAGCACCAGCCTGACAATTAACAGATGCATGTGACACTGAACAAGTAGGGAGACAGTGAAGGAACAGTCTTTTCTTAAAGCCAATCATATGAATTAAGTTGAACTTCAATGTGTTCATTACAGGGTTTAATTGTAGAAACAATTAGCAAATGGTATACCACATATACAGAAAACCATCTCTGTGACCACTTAATGGAACTGATAAGATACCATCCTAAAATAAATATCTTAACATTAGGACATGAAATGAAATGTAAGTTGCCCACCAAACAACTGGCTTCCGCAGACCTGTCACACTGCACTCAAGAAGATCAAGAATATTCGTCATTTAACATCTCAGTGCATCAGTCACGGTAATCGCAACGTGGACAAACTGCTGGACTGAAATTGAGAGGATGCTGGTTTCACTTCCAGCTCTGAGTGGCATAGCATTCCTTTGTCTCTGCCACCCTGTTAGCTGGGATAATTATGTTGACCTTTACAAAACACCTGAAAACTCTACAGTTAAAAACTTTAACATGTAAACATAGATAATAACAATCATGTAACAAGCTGCAGTTGTCAACTCATCGCATGGAAGCAAGAACCTGATTCTTACTTCAATTCATAAACAATATTCAGTTCTTCCAGCAACATTAGCTTGCTAAAACTTCCATCAGTGTTAAGATGGCAGCGTTACACTAAGATGTACTGAAGAACCTAACTACCATTCTAAAGATTTTGCAAACTTAAGAACAATGTTGTTTTGAAGATGTTTTCACTGAAAATTTCCCTGTTAAGCATAGATGCTTTTGACCAGCTTCAAGCTCTGATGTTTTCCCAAATCTGCAGCTTGAATTGTTGCAATGGCTCTGTTCTAAAACCAGGCTGCAACACTTCGCAGATATATTTTGCTGTGATACCCACCAACCTTTCTCTCACTCTCCTTACAATGTGGCTGGTCAACAAGGGCATTATTTTCATCATCACCAGTTAGGCCACAGATTTCTCCTCATTTCTCCACACCTATACATTGCTTTCTCCCTTTCTCTGCACGATGCCCTTAATCACTTGATGTTTTGATGTGCACGTTCTTCTTTCATCTTGTGCTACTTACAAATGAAAAAAAGAGACAGGATTTGATACAAAATTAAGCTACTTACCAACTACTGCCAGATTATGCTCTGAGCCACATGCAATCTGAAAAAGAATTATGAATGAATCAGAAAAAATTTCCTTACCAGTACCAAGACGACCACAATTATGACAGCAAATTAAAAATTAACCTGAAACAAACAGCCACAGTTTGTAGGATGTAAAAATCAAGGCTGAAGTACTCTTAAAGGAAATTCTATTAAAAGGCTCCCTTAAGGGCTAAAGGGCTTCGGGACAGGGTAGTAGGTTTGCTTTGTTAATAAACAGGCATTGCACTTGCAAGACCCGGTCACCAGTGACATTTCAAACCTTGAGAGCAAAGCTGACCACAACACTGCAAAAACATCACACCCTTGACAACATCCACTGGAATCAACAAGACTATTCACAGGCACAGAGGAAACACAGATGAAGCCTTGGCAATGAGAGGCACGCAGAGACAACTGGGAATGAAAGAGGCAATGAGCATCTCCATTTCTGTCCTCTGCAACGTTTTTCCACAAGATCCCTGTAGAACTGCACAAAGTATACAGGCCCACTGACGTAAAGCTGAGGTGATCCTATCCCTACGGCCACCTGTCTGGAATGGAGAAATAGATAGAATTGAGAAATAGATAGAACTGAACTCTTCTACTAGGAGCGGGTTGTTTTAATTGGTAAATGCTGCGGAGAAAAAGAAACCAATGCGAACATGTTATCCCAATCTCATTAGTGATGGAAATCTGTTATGAATGTCTTTTCAAAGCCAACTCAGCGTTCAATGCATTTTTCTTTCTTCTTTGCAGCTGCTGTGAACGTGTCAGATGTTTAAGCTGCTTTAGCATACATCCCGCTGTATCACTCACTGAGCTTTCTCTCAAATCCATCACGAACGATGGTAACACAAACACCTAGAGCAGCCACTGCCGTGCTGCAAGGGCTTGTCTCTCCCATTGAGTTCTTTTGCAAAGCCACTACTGACATAAATGTCTGACATAATACGGACATCACCTTATACAAGGTTACTCTGCTGCACACCCTCGAGCTTAAAAAAGAAAAGGCAATCCTCTCAAAAGCCTGTATCCAGTTCATTGCCTTGCATCTGGCTGCCAATCACAAACACTACTGAGCTGGAAAAAATTAATTACCTCGTTCTCTTTCTTGAAAGTAGATTTGCAGTTTTAAAATACAAAATAGAAATATATGCCAAGTTAGGAAATACAAAATAGAAGTACTTGCCACCTAAATTGTATATGGTTTTGCACACGCATAACTGTACAGCTTTTACTGCCAAAGAACCTACTGTGATCACCTGAATGCCTGCATAACAGGAAACCAGAGGTGAACCAAACGGTCCTTGCGCTCAGCTCCTCGTGCTTGGATGTTGGCTGGAAAAGAGCGAGCCAAGACTGACACACAGACCAGCCTGAGTGACCGTGCTGCCCACAAGCACTGCGGTCACTACTACCCACTATGCACCTAAACCATAACTGGGACATGGAAACATTTGGTCAGTGCCATCTTCATATGGCAATGGCAAGGAAGATAAAGTCTCTCTTCAGGTTTGGAGGTGCTTAGCCAAGAAATCAAATGATTTGGGAAGAGGGAGCAAGAAACACAATGCTGGTCACAGCATACTTTCAGAAAACTCAAGACAAAGCAGCAAAAAAGCAATGGTTCTGCAAGAGCACTAGCAGGGCAGCATCAAGCCTTCTGTCCCACAACATTACGGGCATGAAAGCTTTAAGCCCTGGCTGTTAAAGCACATAAATCATCGCCTGCTTCCACAGCCCCACCATGCAGCAGCAGGGCTGGTTCCCAGTGCCTGGTCTCCGGCAAACGCTCCCCACCGATGCCTCTGCAGTGTGAAGGCCGATGCCATGGCAACAAGATCCACACGTGGAAATGCACGTGAGGGCTTGCCAGCAACCGGCAAGTTCTGCACCTTCGCTGAATGCTGAGAACTGGAGGTACTGAAGCTGCTGCTAATAAGGAACAGAGTTAATTCCATCCGAGATGTGAGTAACCCTACCTCGGCTACTTCCCTAGGAAATACGCTGAATGCAGGCACCGATTCAAAAGCATTGGTACAAAAGAGCTGCTCGGGCTGGTTCCAACTTACTGCCAGGATGCCCTTCAGAAATGCTGCATAAAGAAGAGCTGGTGACCCCAAGCAGCTTTGTACGATGCCACCAGGCAGGCAACTCGTGAGACTGCGTGGAGCCAGCCAAAGAGCACAGCCTGAGCCAGGACTACTGCACTGCAAACCACTGACCGCAAGTGCTGCTTGCACCCCTTTGGGCTGGGTAAGAGCCACACAAGTGGAAGTGCCAGCTTAGCCAGCTATGCTGGGAATTGTGCAGAACGGCGAACTGCTGGGGGCAGTGCCCTGGATGCAACTTCGGTGGCCCAGAGCAGGGGATGCCATAGAGACGCAGCACTGCCCTCCGGAGAAGAGCTTGCTGCCTCCACACCAGGAGTATGAGGCCCACCACCTCTGAGTGGCACCTCCTGACAGCATGGGGCAGCTTCACAGGAGCCCCCCCAAAAGACAATGCACCCCTAAAGGATGCTCTGACATGAGCTGATCCAGCCTCATCCAGCATCTACCTGCAGGATTCCTGCTGGCCTCTGACGGGACTGTATCACAGAGATGAATCAAGGTTGCTGCTGCTTATAGAGCGGTGCTGCCTCACAGATTTTCTTTTTTAAATAATAGGCTTTAAAATGTGACACCCCCTTTCCCTCCATGACCACCCACAACAGTCAGCCAAGAACACAGTTCGTTGGTACAAGCACAGACCAGCCGGAGAACAGCGTTGCCACACCGATGTTTTATGCTGGTATCGGATGTAATAAGCTCTGCAGTCAGAACAGGTCACTAGGAGAAGCCTGGTATTTACTGCAGCAACCATAATTTTCTGGCTACTTCTCTTCTGTCCCCACCCCCAGCATGCTGCAGGGAAATTAAATTCCAATAGACATCTGCGTGCTCCCAGTGGACAGATAAATACATTCAAGGATACTTACAAACACACCACAGTGCTTTCTAACTGGGCAATATTTCTGTGTTCTGTTTTAATTGAAAAAAAGAGACTGATCTTACAGCTAAATCAGAAGGACTGCTAGCAAGCAAAGCATTCCACAAGCCGAAGTAACATGACCCCCCACGCAGCAACAATTCATATTAAAATTTCTCCTCTATTTAGAGGAAAATTTGAGAACAGCCGTGTGAGGAGAGGGTGATCTCCACATAAATGATCTCAAAGCGCTTTATAAATGCCTGTGAGGCAGGCAAGGAATACTTCGGGACCATTTCACTCAGAACTCAGTTACCTCGTTATCCGTGCCCTTTCAACCATGCATAAATTGTTTGTTTCTTCCTTTAAATTGGCTGTGTTAGCAAGCTGCTTTCTGCTCAGCGATGGCTGCAGTTCAGCTCCATCCATCCACCCAGATGAACAAACGTGGTGAGGAGCAACCAAGGGCCCAGCGTTTTCGTGCTCATAGAGTCAGGCCTTAAGCCACATGGATGGCGAGCACGGACCTAGCACAGCGACCACTAACACTGGGCACGACCCCACCGTCTTTCTGCAGCCTGGAGGCACGCCAGTGACCCCTCCCTAACCAAAGTGACCTGGCAGAATGCAAAAGCAGTGGGTGCTGCACAAAGCAGACAATGTTATTGCTCTTGTAAGATCAAAAATTTTGTGTACACGGTACAAAACTTTAAAGATTCCCATACATATATATATGTATTATGTATTTACATATACATTTATATAAAACAAAATCAAACATCTGCCTTCACAAACGTATTCCTGCACATTAGGAAGAGAAGGTTATCAACTCAAGGACACGCTGCCAGGAAAGAAGGTTCAGGGGAGACGTCGGGGTAACCACAGAGCGCCTCCTTCTCATGCCCTGGACACTCATCTTGCTTCAACACAGCCATCCTGTCTCCTGTTGCTCCCTGCCAGGCCTACAAGGTAAGGAAGCGTTGTTCTCTCCTCTGGGAAGCAGCATACAGGATACAACTCATGCAGACATTTGGACATACAATCTCGCACTGATTTCAAAAGGTTATTAAGAAACAAAATACCCTTTGTTAGCCATCCCCGAGGAACTTCTGAGTACTCTAACAAAACAAGCCTGACAAAGCATATTAAATTCGCGTTTCAGGCTGGTACCTTGACCACGAGGCTATTGTGGCTGTCTTCCTGCACGCCCAGGGCTCAGACTGAGCACCTCCTGTGCAACCCCTTGGGTGTGAGCTGCAGGAGAGCCAGCCTGGAGCTGCAGCCAAGGGGAAAGAGCAAGATGGGGGCTGCAAGGACGAGGGGAGCCAGACTCCCAAGGGACACTGAAGAATGAAAATCCACAAGCACCTTAACATCAGGGCACTCGGCTAAAACCATCTCAACGCCCCTTACTTTTGGTTCACTGCCCTACCCATGCAGGTTAAGTACCTACAAGGCAATTATTTCCCAAAACATTCAAGGGCGTGAAGGCCTCCATCACTTCTCTGAGAGTCGGTTTCTAAGGCAGAACGAAGATACAATGTTTAAGGAGCCACATCCTGGCCATTCCTAACCTTTAGCTGTGCAAATGCATAGCTGTCTTGAGAGAGGGGCTGGGGAAAGAAACCATTAAAAGGGCATGCACAGAAGTACTTTTATCCAGGAGTCTATATAGGCCTTCAGCCACAGCATCCCACATCTTTCAACGAATCCCACTGTAAACCAATTGTCAGGGCCAGAAAGCAGCAAGTTTTATTCCTCCTGGGATGAGAAGTCCTAAGGGATGGGGCTGAGGTGACTGAGAGCCTGCAGCTCAGCACTTATATAACACAGAGGGATCCTTCTCTCTGGCGCTGTTCTTCCATGCCCTTGATCCATAGATTGTAACAATGATTTGTACTCTTTGACACACTGCCTGGCAACATTTGCATGCAGAATTCTACTGATGTGAAATAAAATAAAATAAAATGAGGCTAATTAGCAAAGCTGTCCTGCTCCCAATGATCCTTCACAAAGAACTCTGTGTTCCTCTTCTGGATCATTTGACTCCTGATGGATAAGAAAGCAGCTTGCTAACCTAGTCACACTCCTTGGCGAGCACAAGACCGAGTGCAGCTGGATACAGCAGGTTAGCGGCAAACCCGCACATCCTCACCTAGAGCAGCACACCGAACTTGCAGTTGGCTGTGTCAGTTGAAAATGTCTGATAGCTCAGTGGCTTACAGCTCACTAGATGTTTTTCATTTGCCATCCAGCTCATCTTCTTCTTAAGGTGAATTTTTTGTTGTGGTTGTTGGGTTTTTGTTTATATAAACCCATATAATTATATTCTATATTCTATATATAAATAATTAATAGCGTATGTTCTAAAATTCCATTACAGCAAGAAGGCTCACAACAGAATTTGAACTGAAGCCTGCATACAGAGGTCCAGAAGAGAACATTGCTGTTGCAGACACACCTGACCAACAGCCCAGAAGCAGAGCCTCTGCAAGTGTGGAGGAAATCAGGCAGCATCGAGACATTGGCAAGATGCAGTCACCTTTCCGAAGACCTTACAGCTCTTTACAGCTTCTGGAGCAATGGTCTATGCCCCCTCCCCAGCTGAAACTGAATCACTAGCCTGCCTTACTTATGCTCGAGACACAAAATGCAAAGTGCAGCATTTCTATTGCTTCTTCACCCACTGTTTTCAGAGCCCCAGCTCCATTTGTTCAATATCCTGCACCAACCACCTCACAGCCTCCAAAAAGCCAGCTGAGCAGCCCCAAGATCTTACGTTTACATCCCCCATGCAACCCTGTTTCTTAGTTTTAGGTAGGAAGCCCCACACACTACCATCATTACAGAGAGCATGTACAGAGGATGAAAATAAAAGGTGGAAAGGATAACTTTAATTGTTAAAACAACTAGCATTTCCATAGCACCTTCCCATCATGCCATCCCCCATGCATCCTCACAGAGTCTACTTGTGAGGCAAGCGTGCACATACTAACTTAAATATATATTGCTTGCATCAAGCTGAGGAGCGATGGATTGAGATGTCAAGGTCCATATTCGCTAACAAGAAAAGCTCCACCTCAGACAACACGAGGGTAATAGAAAACTTGCTACGATCTCAGTAAAAACACCCAGTGGGATTAGGTTTGAGCAGAATGACAAAAATATAGCCAAGAAAAGTGTGATAAAAACCTTAACAAGTCAACAAGGTCAGTTGGCTCTTCTCCAACACCTTTAGATTTCCTAATTAGTTCTGATATCCTTCAGGCAGTTCCCTTCCCTCCTCAGGACTCACACAGCATTAGCATCTTCCATTCCAGGAAAACCAAGCTCCTTCACCTCCCTACCTCTCAGACTCACTAAGCTTCCACAAGCCCTTCAAAGTTCTCCTTTTACTGCAATCAAGACCTGAGCCACCAACTAATTTTTGCCTATCACCCATCCTTTTTAAAATGCATCTAGTCATGGTCACTCAATCCCACTTAGTTTCCTGTGACCAGATTCCATTCAGTTCTTCATTATTTTGTGAAAATTCCAAACATTTCAGATTGATAAAGAAACTGCCAAGCACATCAGCCCGGACTGTTAATGTGTACGTATTCCCAGACCTCTGCACAACACAAACCCCCCCAAAGCCAAATTCCTCACCGACATCACAGACATCTCTATCCACGTCCAAGTAGGAACTAGGGGAACATAGTCTTCAGCGGATGCAGTCTTTCCCAAGGAAACCTCACCATTTTTTGTCAAAATGATTTCGATTTACATTGTTTCATCCACACAATTGCTTCCCAGCTCCTTATATTCTCAGTGTTCCTCTCCTAATTTAAATGAGGCACAAAGAATAATTCATAACAATCTGTTCAAAGCTTGGAGACTGCAACTAGTTTACTCCTTATTGAAGCTATATTCACCGAAGAACCAAAAGAAGCTAAGAAGGCAGAAACAAGACATTTCAGAACCACTTCATACACTGACCTGACTACACCATCAATAAACATCTTCCCACCAGATTATTCTGATGTTTTCAGGTCAAGAATTGTAGCTCGCAGGATGCCAAAACCAACTTGGCATCTGTCTTTTCCTCTGATGCTATTACATGCAAACAGCAAAAATGTTCATTCTAACATGTAAATGTCATCATTAGCTATCCAAGTGTGCTAATTTCTTGTACTGTGAACTTAATGAACAGTTCTATTAAACAATGATTGCAGGCAAACAGTGTCAAAGTACGTATCATTATCCAACTTTCTATATGCTTCAAATACAAGTCACAACAGCAAGTGTTATTTGACACCAAAACATCCAATTCTACTTCCACAAAGGACCCTGGGAGTAGCTGTTTATGTATAACTGCAGTTTGAAGTTTTCCAAAAAGGATCTCAGCTCCACATCTCACGGTCCCTCACTTGCAATGTATTTGGAATCTTTTCTGGAATATTTCCATGAAGCTGGTTAACAATCATAGAGCCATGGTTAACAATCATAGCACCTATCATAGGAGCTCCGCTCTCCCCTAAGTGCAGCATTACTGCGAGCAGTCTCACTGCCCTTCCGCACAAGAACGCAGAGACCTTGGCGCGCACAGCTTGCAAGGTTACACAATGGTGCACAGCCTTGCATTTTTGTACAACTACAAGGAAAACCAGCACTTTTTCTAAAGTTCATACCCTCAAATAACTGACTTCGGGTATTCAGAACAGGCAGACGCAGTCCCTAGAGGGTCCCCCTCGTTGGAGCCCAGTGCTGATGGTGGCTCTGGCTGGAGCCGTATGTCCTCAAGCCAGAGGCTGTCACTCGCCCAGCCCTGCAGCTCTGAGAGCAGTATCCCCACCAATGCAAGGTCTGACTTTTTCCATCACCTTCATTTTTCTAGTATGTGGCTTTCTGGAACCTCCCTACAGCATCTGCTTCTTTTATATGCTTTCCAGCTACAATATCCTCCATTTAGAATTGCATCCTCAACACCAGACAGCACTAACAAGAGCATATTATTAGCACAAAGGAACTCTACTCTCATTTTGAAGGGCAGAAGCTTTTTTGCTTCTTCCACCAATAAATCCAAGTTTATTATGGCACTGTCAACATCTTGGTTCTTCAACATCCAGCATTAGGATGTGGGAGGCCTAATTTCCAGAGAAATTGCTAAATGATCAAGGAAGCTCTCAAGCACAACCAAACTGACCTCTTGTCTCACCGCTAGTCCTGCTGACCTCAGTGAGCACTGCTGCTTGCACAAACTGCATGTGCACAATTACAGTCACTGAGAAGATTAAAAAACTACTTCACATCCAAGATATCTGATGTTCTTGGAAAGAAACGAGCAGGTTACTGGAAGTACAGAACCACCACCGTGTAAAATCATTTGAAGTGTATATCATTGGACCCCATGCTTTTGGGAAACACATTAAGATAACCATCAGCTGCTCAATGCAGATCTTTGCCTCATTCCCTGCACAATCCTCACTGCATACCACTCCCCCACATGCACATACACAACTGCAAGTGTTGCCCTCAACTTAATGTGTAGTCAAAAAAATTACTAGCACGTTAAGAACTCGTCCTTAAATATAACAAAATAAACACAGGGTAAAAAAAAAAAAAAAAAAAGTTTTTTGTATACCACCTAAACTCAACCTGGAGAGAATTTTCTTGGTTCATTTATTTTCCAGCAGAGCTACAGGCATGCAGCTTCTGTAAGGCTTAGCCTTGTGTAAACACATCAAGCCATGAATTTTGCTGACTGTCCGCTCCTTTACCTCTCCACGTAAATGGTGCTTATGCCTTTAGGGTGTCATGTAACTCATCTGCTCTCGGCTGTTGGATTCTCTGGTTTTGCAGCACATAGTAACAGTACAGCTCCCTGAAGCAAACTTACTGGAAATAAATATAAACTTGCTAAGACTGCAATTGAAAGATTAATAGAAAAGCTCTTCCAGATAAATAAGGATACTGCTTATAGTGATCTAAAGATAGGCTGGCCCTTAATGCAAGTCACAAAGGGAGAATGGGGGAAAGAAAACATGTCTGAAGTGACTCTACACAGCTGACGAAATGGCATTTTTTTTAATTAAGAAGCAGATTTATCAGTAAGCCCTCAAAGTTTCTCCTTGAACATTTTTGCTAAGACTACAGCCAGAGCATGCTCTGTCTGAAAGCCATGTGGCATGTTAGCCTGAGAAAACAGCTGTGCAAGAGTAGACAGAAGAACCTGTGTCTACAGGAAAACAAGACAACATGTTCCTACCCCAAATCTCATGTGATAACACTCTTCAATCAGTAATCCATGGCCCATGGCTGAGAATGGATATCATCCAACAGCAAACATCTGCAATTGATGCCAAAGAAGCACTAAGCCCTCACAGTCAATCTTTTGATGCCTTCACAGGCTAAATAAAGGTCTTCATTTATTGGGAGCAAATGCCTTCTTGATTAAGAAGCCACCTGATGAGATGCAACTGCAGAGCTGTAAGTATAAAGGCTTTAACCAGTTAGAGAATGAACCGACTGCGGCACTGGAAGCATAAGGAACTGAGAACGCCCTTGCTCCAGATAGCTCACTCCCACGAGTCAGGCTGCTTCCGCTACAACAGGAAGTACTGCCAGGGATAACGCCCCACAACGAGTAGTCTGAGAAACACGAACCCCAAACTTCCAAAGAACTGTGGTAATGACAGCCAAACTGAATTGCAAAAATGGCACTTCAGCAAAGACAACCAGTAAATATTTTTCTTCTTTATGAGACACTAACAAAACTCAAAAGGCAACAAGATCTTACAAATTTAATCAGACTAATACCACAAAATATCTGCGTTTTTACATTTTATTTGACCTATGTGGTTAATTCTGTTGTAACACTACTACATAATGATGCCGTGAACCATAGTAAAGTATCTTCATTTGGGAACTGCAGCTCACCACAATCTTATTCTGGTCTTGCTACTGCAGTTGCAGATGGATTGCATTTGACTGCAAAAGATTTATGCACAATAATTATTTCACTCTTACTTCTAAATACTGCCACAGATAGAGCTAGACCTTCTGGAATGAACAAGAAAAATAACTTTAATACAACAAATTTTACAAGCTCTCATTGCTCACATGCACTAGCACATGGTCTGCAAATACCTGTAATTTATGATGTGGTAATCCTCGTTTGGTTTTTGAGCATGGGTCCTACTTTCAACCTAATGGAGTGCCATGCGCTGTCTGTGTTAAGGACATCACACACATTGTTGAGAACAGCCTACAAAGGAAGAAGGATGGGCAGTGAAGGTTCTGCAACATTAAATCATTTAGAAATCTTGAAACTAAAGATAGCTGTGAGTGAATTAAAACTCCAGAAGCAGCCAATAAAAGTCAATAAACGGGCAAAACTGTGACAGAAAAATTTACTCTAGGCAGGTGTAGTATAATAAACCTTTCCTGGGTACCAAAAAGAATAATTTAAACTGTTCACATACACAGATAAGTTCTAAATTAGCTGGAACCTCTCAGGGGAATTATCTAGCATCACTGCAGACCACCAACCAGAGACATCTCTTCAATGTATAACAGTAACCCAAAAAGCAAGAAATTAGACTGATTTAGAAAGGAAGGTTGTCTTTTCAAACAGACCAACTACATTTTATGCTGTCAGTAAAAAAAAAAAAGAGTACTAGTAAAAGGAAGGAACACATGTCTCGGCCTAACAAAAGCAATAGGAACATGCACCAAAGATCCCCAATGTTGCTGAAAGTCATGTTATTTACTCAAACATAGGAAACAAGTGAAATTGATGCTTTATACAAAATCCTAAATTAGCAGTAGCACAGATGACTAGTTCTAATAGTAGCAAAATGTCGATTCTTCATTTCAGGATGAAAACCTCAGCTCAACACGCTTCAACTGTAACTAGCACTTGAATTGTGCCATACCCATTCTGTTTTAATACTACTAGGACTGAAGAGGTACACCTAAGAATGCTCCACAGAACTATGGCAGACTGAACCTTTGCTGTTCCCAAGACAAGAATATTTTGGAATGGAATAAACGAGGGAACACATCATTACTGGGGATTACATCTATGGCTATTTTTGTTTGTTTTACAGGGAAACACTCTTTCATGGTAAGATATCCTCTGCCTTTAAAAGGAAAACAACCAACAACCCTTCAGCACCAACAGAACAACTTCCCATGAATCTGATGACTCGCTGCACACAAGCCCTCCTTTCTCAATCCTCATCTTCTCATTTGCTCATGTTGACCTTAAAAGAAGACCCTAGAGACCTTAAAAGAGCCCATCATATCTATTCCTCCTTTAATTACTTAACAATTGAAATCAAGATAGTCCTCACCTTCCTGAAGCTAGGTGATATTCCTTTCATTTTTCAGCCTAATGCTTTTCCTAATGTTTTCAAGTTTGTTTGCTTTCATGTTTGAAGCTATTTTTTCATGCTGTTCTTTAATCGTTCACATCAGTCCAATACAGGACACAATGTAACAGCAGCAGAAGCTAATATCCAGCACACCTTCCTGACAACAGCTTGCTTTTCTATTCAGACAATCAAGAACAGAATTAACTCTTTTGGGCCACAGCACAATGCCATGAGCTTGAACTGACATCCATCCAAGCCCTCATGTCTTTCAAAGCTACCCCTGCCCTTGAGAGGAAAATCCTTCCTCCTATTACTATGACCTCAATTCTTGCTCCCAGATGTAGGGCCTTACATGACGCAAAGCTGACCTGGCTAGTGTCTGCCCTCCTGCAGTAGACCAAGTCCAGATTTTTCTTTTTATACTAGTGACACACACATTTGCCTAGGACTTCAATTTACAGCGATACTTCTGGGACCTCCCAGAGTCCGTTTGCCATGGCTTTTTTTTTTTTTTTTTATACACTGCCATTGCTGTTTTCTACCTCCATGATTTCCTGATCAGAATGCCACACCATCAGAATGTCTAGGCAAACACGAGACAGGAATCTCAATATGTTGCATCAGCATTTGACATTGATACATTTATCAAACATTCATCTCATAAAAAAACAGGTATTCCATTAGTTTGACAAAATATATTCTCATAGCTGCACACTCACTGCAAGCAACTGTATTACCATCCTTTAAACCTTTATTGATCAAATCCCGTATCAGCCATGCCATAGTTTTGGCCAAGGCAAATATCAAACTGACAAGCCTGTAATTATTTGAGTCATCATGTTCAACCTTTTCAAATATTGGCAGGGCATTGTCTTTCAACCAGTCCTCTGAAACTTTGCTAATGTTCTGGAAAAAAATGAACAACATCAACAACTTAGAGAGCACTTTGGCCAACTCCATTAAACAAAACTCTGAGATGGAAATGTTTCAGCATCGACGATTTTGAAATTTTACCTCTAGAGGTTCAGTAAACGGTGGTACAGGGAAAGGCATCTCATCACTGTATGATACTTCTGCCTTTTCCGCAGCTGCAATACAGAAATTATTAGCAACGTACAACCTGCCTTGCCAGGGTTTGATGCTTGGCCTATAGACATATTGAAGATGTTTTAGTATCGACAGTGCTCAGTTCTCCTGTAGCTGTCAAAGTGACAGCAACCTCCTCCACAGTAACACAGCTCTCTACCTATCCCTATTAGGTGGCGCTGGTCATCATGGGATGTGGTGGCTCGTGACAGGCTGCTGCCAGTGCCTCACGTTACGTTGTGTGTTACGTTGTGAAGAAGCCTTCCCCCCGTTGGATGCCCTGTAAGGACACAAGACCCCTTATTTCCACCTCGTTAATGACTACGGAACAGGTAATGCACTTTTGGATATAAAATGCCCCTTCTGCTCCTTTGAGACTACTCGATTCATCCTATGACCTGTAACTGCATTGACATTCCAATCAGGCAACTTCTTCCATAAGGTTTCGTACTGAAATATGCTGCTGTATCATGGCCTAAAGGACAGTACTTTATTCTTTGATAAATACCTCAGACTGCAAGTGAGATGGCTAACATGAGCAAGGCAGGGAGGGCAGAGATGCTGCCGGTGAATTCCCGCATAAGCTCATCCATCTTCCCACTCCTCAGCTCAGAGGTATGATCACCACATTCCCACATGCACTTCCAGCCAGGCTCCCAGCTGACTTGTGTTAAATCATGTTTTTACTTCAATTCTCACAGGGTCGCTCTGTAACAGCACACAAAAATCAGAGACAGACAAGACAACTTTTCAAACGATGTTTTACAAGCGATGTTATGTACTCAACAAAAAAAAAATCAATAGTTTTTAAATCCGTAAGACAAAAACACATTCTTTAATACACCCAGGAAGCCACAGTAAAATATACTGATCAGAAATCACTTGAGAAGACCTATTTTCCTTTAACACACAGACAGACATTGACTTTTTTTCTTTTTCTAAGCTACTTTTAATTTCTCCACTCATTTTCTCCTTTCAACTTTACCATGTCCTACTTCCTTACCCACCCCCCACCCCACTCCCAGTGGGTGCACATAGGGATTCAGACATACAGGACATCTTTACTATGCTAAGCTATTGGGGAAAGACAACCTAATAATTACTAGATTAAAGATCTGTCTGGATGGCCAGGTTCAGAGAGTGGTGGTGAATGGAGTGAAATCCATCTGGTGGCTGGTCATGAGTGGTGTTTCCCAGGGGTCACTACTGGGGCCCATCCTTTTTAATATGATCTTTATCGATGATTTGGATGAGGGAATTGAGTGCAACCTCTCTAAGTTTGCAGATGACACCAAGTTGAGGGGAAGTGTCAATCTGCCGGAGGGTAGGAAGGCCCTGCAGAGGGACCTGGACAGGTTGGATCGATGGGCAGAGGCCAATGGGATGAGGCTGAACATGGCCAGGTGCCAGGTCCTGTACTCTGGTCACAACAACCCCATGTAACGCCACAGGCTTGGGGCAGAGTGGCTCGAAAGCTCTGCAGAGAAGGACCTGGGGGTGTTGGTCGATGGTCGCCAGAACATGAGCTGTCAGCATGTCCAGGTCGCCAAGAAGGGCAACAGCATCCTGGCTATCAGGAATAATGTAGCCAGCAGGACCAGGGAGGTGATTGTTGATTGTTCCCCTGTACTCTGCTCTGGTGAGGCCGCACCTTGAGTGCAGTGTTCAGTTTTGGGCCCCTCACTACAAGACGGACATCGAGGCCTTGGAGCATGTCCAGAGCAGGGCTATGAAGCTGCTGAGGGGTCTGGGACACCAGTCCTGTGAGGAGTAGCTAAGGGCACTGGGGTTGTTTGGTCTGAAGAACAGGAGGCTCAAGGGAGACCTTATTGCTCTCTACAACTGCCTGAAAGGAAGGAGTGGGTTTGTCTCTTCTCACAGGTAACTAGCAATAGGACAAGAAGGAACGGCCTCAAGTTGTACCAGGGGAGGTTCAGATCGGAAATGAGGAGACATTTCTTCTCAGAAAGAGTAGTTAAGCATTGGAACGGGTTGCTCAGGGAGTCACCGTCCCTGGGGACGTTTAAGAAAAGGTTGGGTGTGGTGCTTAGGGACATAGTTTAATGGCTAATATTGGTGGTAGGGGGATAGTTGGACCAGATGACCAGGTTTTTTCCAACCTAAATGATTCTGTGATTCTATGATAAAAGCAGCATATGTGCGCATTTGAGATCACCATAAGTGAAACTGAAGTATTCTGCATATTTTCCTGCTTGATATTAGTCTGCAGTCTGCAAGTGACAGGAGGGCTCCTAAAGCTGAAAGGGACTAGGGCTGAAAGCAAAGGGGACTGCTAAGTGTCTCTTTTCCTCTCCTACCTTGGGAAAAAAAAAAAAAAAACACTCACAAAACAGGCTTTTAAAAACTCCACATATATATTGTTTCAGTTTTTTTTTCCCCCTTTTTCAATTCCTCATTAAAGAAGAACAAATCTTGTACTCAAGAGAAATGAGACTACAACAGCTAATTTACCCATACAGAGGAAAATATTTAGCATACCCTTAAATTTACCATTATTAGGAACATGTATAAGCCCATTCTTAAAAGCTACATTCCTGTTCTGGAGCTTCCTGAATGCAGAAGGCACTGCTCATTTTAAAACAAACACATGCAATAATAAGCACAGAACTATGCTGCACCTTTAAGAAGAATAAATTCAGTATAACTGATCTAACAAGTGCACATATTAGGCTGCTTAATATCATTTTTAAGCGTATTATTTTCTACGTGCTTTTCTACATGGGCTCCTTTTTGGCTCAATGGGAGCTAAAAAACAAAGACTAAATTGTTCATGAGACTGCCTGAAGAAAAAGGTTCTTTCAGGTCAGCACGAAGGGTAACAACACTCACCTCAGCCTCAGCAATTATGGAAATTGTTTCCCTCTCTACAAGCCTCAGTCTCTTGAAAACTGAAGGCACAATGTATTCAACACAAGCATGAATGAAATGTTGACTAGATTTTAAAAAAAGACTAAAAATATACTTGGATAACAAAAGAGTTTTTTGGAGGGGAAAAAATGAGTAGCTAGGCAATGCATTAAAATTATTTCTCTGGCTCCCATTCAGATGCTGTCCAGGCACAGTTTCATTGTTTGGTATGTCACTTGCATCCCCTCACATCACCTTCATTCGCTCACTCAGATAACCTCCAGATAAAAATACACCAAGCCTTAATCCAGCATTCAGCCATATTAACCCAGTAGCCAGCAGCAAAAACTGGGGCCTTCTAGATTCATAAAGAATTCTTATAGCTCCTGTGAACCGGGGGGGCGGTGAAAGCTCATACCACACTGAGATACGCGACTCTTTCAGGTTCACTCATGAGGAAGGACGCCTTGGTGATTTGTGCTGAAAGGGGCTCATCGACCTCTGCCTGAATCTTCCCACAGGAAGGAGCTGCAGAGGGATGGGGAGTGCTCAGCCTGAAACTCCTTTCAGCAGCCTAGTATATTTGAGATGGATTACAGAAAATCCATTCACGTGAAAAAGTGAAGTGGGAAATAATTTGTATTGCTGCTCTTCAAAAAAGACAGTACTGGCTTTCTTCAGTCACCTGCCACTAACATGCAGCCAGCACAGAATATGGGCACACACTTCACAGATTACAAGGGATGAAAAGAAAAACAACAACAAAAGAAAGCTTACGGAGGTAAAATTGCACAACATGATTCTAGTTGATGGATCCTCCCAGCACTCTCTCAAGTTGCAGTAACAGCACCGTTGAACAGACAGGGATTTTTTATTTCTGGTTTAAGAGAATGCTGACATTTTATGGTCACATACCAGGAACAGCCAGCTCACTGCCTAGAGATATGGATGGAGGCTCCTGTCGAGCCCACCTGCCTAGCATCGCCTGTGCTCCCTTCTCTGCTGCGTGCCACTCATCTTCCACAGCTCATCACCACAGCCTCACCGTCTCTGAAAAAAGCTCCTTTCCCTCTGCAGAGGGAGTAACAGTACATACCCCCAGTACGGCTACACCTGCCGCCTGCCTCTGCAAGCTGTCCAGGATCGTCCCTGTGGAACAATACAGCTGCAGGCAAGACAGCAGCTTTGCTTCTGTTTTCAGCACGAAAATTCTGTCTTTTTCAGCAATATGCCTAAGCCAGCAACAAACTAAAAGCATAATAAGGCTGAGTTAGATAAGGGAGGCCCTGTCAACCTTGGCTACCTTCAAGCCTACAGAAGGGGGAAGGGAGGCACTCGCCCGGGCAATGCTTTTGCACACTGCAGCATCCCCAAGCAGGCTCGCTGAGCGAACGCACAATAGGCACCGTTGCCCGAGCAACCACATCCCAGTGACATTTTTCAGGAAAGCTTCTCGCTTCCCACCTCCCTTACGTTCACGGAGAACGGTGCCGATCACGCAGCACCTCGTACCTGCCTTGGATGTGACGACCACGGCACAGGGAAGAGCAGAGGCACCTGTGGGCCTACCAGGCACCCGCACACCCCCTGACAGGAGTGCTTGCCAGCTGGCGTGCGGGCACCTCACAAGGCAATAAAGCTGTGATCTCCTGCGAGCAAATGTTCTGGAATCTTTGGTGTGTTTTCTTCAGAATTGCTAGCTTTAAATAAAGAGCTACAGCATGAGTCTGCCACGCTTGCTCTGCAAGAGGAGACTTAAGTTTCTAATACTCATCATCATCTCAAAAGATACCCCAAATAGAAAATGAAAAACAAAACCAGGAAAGATCTAAGCTGCTTATTTTTACACACGTTTATTCTTTGAGGCACATAGCTGAAAGGCAGTAGAAATACGTGGTGCAGCATGTGTCTCAAAAAAATTTTAGTCATAAAGAGATCACTGAAATCTTTTGCACACTTAAACTTCACCAGCGAGTTGATTTGTCTTGTTTCATTTGTTCCCCCCGGTTCTCACATAAAGAAACATGCACTTTTTCTTAAGATGTAAAAAAAATGATCTCACACAAGCGTTTAGGTTGTGGCCGATGGCCACTCCCAAACAGAATAAAAACTCCAAATAAGGGCTTGCACAAAATACAAAACCACCGTGATCCGCAAGACAACACTTCACCATCCATTCTTTCTGCTTCAACAAGGAACAAGTTTCTAACTCTGGCCTTTCCAGGTTTTTGGCATGCAACCTCATTCGACTAAAGAACTGTAAAAAATAATCCTCTGCCCAAGCAAGTGGCAAGCCCAAACTGTTGGACAACTGCTAACAGGATACAAAAAGCAAAGAAATTGGCCAAAAATCACACTAACCAAAATAAATCAGGTCGTGTCTAAATTTATGTCTTGCCATATATAAAGACAAAATGTTTTTCAAGAATATAGTGTTATGAGAAACAATAGGTAATTTCAGCATCAGTTGCAGATATATAGCTCCAGAGATTTCCAGCCCTCAGAACACTACAAGACAAACTATTCAAGACTCTCCTGAGGTGAATCAGACTGGTATCCACACATTATAAAGATAATTCCTCATTTCAAAACAGCTTTCTAGAGATGCTCTACCTGGATTAATTCCATCCAAATCAAAGAAACTGAGCTTCGTGCAAAAGGGAAGGATGATCTGAGAGAAAACACCCGGAACTGCAACTCAGAGCATCCAGTTCCAGTCCCAAATCAGCCAGAGCCCAGTGTTGCCTCAAGCAAACCAATACAGCTGGTGCCTCTGCTGCATGCCTGTCAAGCGCCAACAGCATTGCTTCTTAGGCATTTCCATCCAACACCTGGGCAGCATCTCTGCAATCAGTGAAAGACAAACCTATGCAGGAAGACAAACGTATACAGGTCAGGGGAAACACATTCCAAAATATCCATTCAGGACCTTATAAGTTGCTTAATAATGGTGGTTTTCTTTTTTCCTTTTTTCCTTTTTCTTTTTTTTTTTTTTTTTAAGAAAAAGAATCAAGTACATGGTATCTTTTCTGACACACAGTTACAGATCAATAGAAGTAGATTAGGTTTAAAGGCTCTTTCATTCTCATTTAAGAAAAATAATGCTAACATAATGCCCACTTCCAAAGCCACCAAATGTTTTGATCAAGGCTTTGCAATTCCTTTGCCATTCCAGTCTATGTCAAGGGCAGCAACCTCACGGGTCTCTTTTGAGGAGGAACCACATTCACCCACATCCCAAGCTATTCCCAACGGGAGATGTTTCATCCAGAGAAAAACCCAAGCTGTTGAATGAATTTTAAATGAGCTACTTGCAGCAAACAAAATGGGAATGTGATTATTAACCACTTTGTTCACGGACCATTTCAATGTTTTCACTTCCCTGTTCAATTCAAAACTCTTGTACATCCTCCAGCCTTGTTTTCTTGCTGCTATTTTTAAAATTGCAGGTACTGAGATTTTCAATTAAGGCTTACAATGGAGAAGATAAGCTACCTCTTAGAATGCAAGGCATTTTTAACAAATCAAACTTCAAGGAAACAAAGCAAATATATATATAGGGAGAGGGAGAAGCTAACTCTTGAACTGGAAAAAAGGGGGAAGAAGGTAGCCTTTTATAATGTACATTTACTGCAGTCTCACCACTGCAAGTTTGAAAAATCGAAGTGAAATTTATGAGAGAGAAAATCTGACCATCATCAACACCCCTGCAGAAGAAATTCCATGTGAACAGAGGACAGCTGGGACATCCAACCAGAAGCACGCAAAGCGCCGTACCTTATTTCAAATGCAGTAGAATATTAAAAGTAAATGAAAAATCATGAAACAGAGGATTTGCATATCAAGTTGCTTACTGCATTTAAATCTGGTTATATTAGAAATTCATTACTTCCAAGTAAAGAAGTAGCTTGATTTAACTTCTCCTCACTGAACTTCTGACCAAGATTTTAAGATGCCTGTAATCTTACCTCTAGCCTAAATAAGACAGTGTTCATCACTCAAAGTCACATCCTAAAAGCAAAATACAAGGAGGAAAAATGTTGGTTTAGAACAGAAGTCTGCCACTCCTACTCACATATTTATAGCACCAGGGTTGAGCATAAGGGTAGTAAAATTTAAAATAACAGGAAGGCTATTAAGGACTCTGAAGTCAAGTGATCAGAAGTGACAGCATAACAAGCACAAGGAAAAATATAGCCTACCAATGCAGAGCAAGTCACAATGCAACGATCTCACTACCTGTGAAAGCCATCTACATGTTAATGCAGATCAGGTACTGCCAGCACAGCTGAATGCAGCTATTTTGAAGAGTAAGAGTTAGCATCTAAAACAGAAGGGGAAGAAGACTGTACATAAGCTGTGGGAGAAACTCCAAGTCCGTAAGGCCTGAAATTAAAAATTGCATTAGAAAAGTTTGTTATTGACCATACAGCTTTTCAAACGGGCTGTTTCAGTTGCAAGGTCAGAAACACCAAGCACAGAACATTTGAAGCATTGGGAGTACTAGTATCTTCATTAGCAGCTAAGGTTAACTTATTTTAAGATAGTGTTGGCCAACACAAAGTTATGATAAGTGTTCTTATGACAAGTTTTTGCTGAGAACCAAGGTCTGTATCTCTGAATTCTAACAGATGCAAAATTTCTTAAAGCCATTCTTGTTCATAATATGGATTTTTCTAGTCTTTGTTCAGTGGTTTTTAAGACACCAATATTATGTTTTTAATTTGAAAGAGAGTAAGCTGAATATGTAATTTTTAAAAAGAGATGAAAATAAGATACACTTTGTGAAACACTTTTTTTTTTTTTTTTTACTAGAGTAGGAAAGGCAAGGGAGGAATTTGCATAATCCTATTAAACTAAAAGGATTCTGTAAACTCAGGAGTTTAGCATAGGAATTTCCAAAAACAGTTACTCAAGTACTTTTTTTTCTTTTTAAATCTGATAATTTATTTTCAGATGCAAGTTCTTGAACAACCGCCTGTGACCCTAACATATGGAAGACTACTGAGAAGACTTCCCTCAGCAATGAGAAGGGCCTATCCACACATGCATTCTTACATGTCCTTGTGTATCATGTAATCTGTATTCTCCCAGTGCCATAGAGCACATTTCATAGAAATTAGGCTCCTCTTAAGGCCGTTAGCTGGGATTTAGAAACCCCAAATGCAGTTTCTGAGGGATGTCATAGAGTTTCAAGTTTCAGCTCAGAAAGTAGATTTCTTTTGGGTGGCCGAAAGGAAAGCCAGAGTAGTCTCTTTCCTTACAGGTGAAACCAGCTGTCAGGGCCGCATAGGACAATTCAACTCTGTGACAAGCCTGGAGAAGTTAAATTGAAGGAAAAAAAAAAAAAAAAAAAAAACCATACATGTCCTCAAGAGGCCTAAAAGCAGTCTTATGAAAAACCCCTCCAGAGGTCTGCCTGCAGTATTGCCAAGGGATCTATTCTTTCCAGAGAAGCAGCCAAAGTATAAGATTTTTTTTTTAAATGAGGTCTGATTAAAATTTAACACTGTTAAATAACATACCTAGGAGCTCAAGTAGCGTACTTTTATAGATGATGGTAAGTGGAAATTGCAAGACAAGCAGCATCTTTTAAAATCGGCTTCAGGAGTCTAAAACAGTACAATGGAGTATGACCTATGCCAGAGTTTTAAAAATTTGGGCTACTACCTGCTCATTCCTATCCTGTCTGTCACAACACACCGCACAAACGCGATGGGGTTTGGGAGCCTTTTGTCACAGCACTGCTATTCAACACAAAAGCTTTTTGATAAAGCTAGGAATCATATTCAGCAAAACACTTCTCAGGAAGAACTAGATGAACAACTGCAGGCTTCGGGAGCAAGACAGGACAAGGAGCCAATGGCTGTAATGTGGACCAGGACCACACGTAGACCACCACCTTCTCCTTTAGCTACCACGTTTAGCTCTACTGCCATGATTAATGGCAAAGCAAAACAGAAACTAAGAGAAAAAGACTTGAGGGTTTAGCAATACCTTTCCTTGGTACCTCAACACAAATAGCAAACAAGGTACTAGTGATTCTGTGCACAGACTATGGTGGATGCTGCAAATTGTCTTCTGGAGGTGAAGTCATTTCACTTTGGACTGAAAGCCAGGGAATGCTGTCATTGCACGTGCTTGCTTACCCATGCGTTTATGTTCACTGTTTCAAGGTTTGTGAGCTGGAATAGCTTACAGCACTATATGAATGCAGAATTGGACAGGTTGGAAAAAAGCTGTTTAATGCAATATGTGAAAACAGGGCAGAATGTTCGCCGTGAGACATTTAATCAATTCCCCGAGCAGCTGACTGCACAGCAGCAGCAGCACACAGCACTGCCCATTTCAGTCCTCTGGGAAGTCAACAGGATTTATCTGCAGTGACCAAAGCTGGGAAGAGAATTCTTGTAAGCTTTGACTACTCTGCTGAATTCATAGAAGCTTTCAGGTTGGAAAAGACCTTTGAGATCATCAGGTCCAACTATCAAGCTGAACTACCAAGTGCCATCTCTAAATGAAGTCCCTTGGCGCAATGTCCACACATCTCGTTGCTCCACTCTTCTTAGCGCCGACCTGCTGTGGGTATCCCATCTCCCTCTTCCAGCACCTCTCAAAGATGCAACGCCTAAGGCAGGGTAGCAGGTCATCAGCTACCTTCATCTTTTTTTTCATTTTAGTCTAATTGGTAACAATCCTTCCACTTAAGTCAACAAGTATTTGCATCTCCACCCTTTGCCAGCAGAGCTTGACTTCAGTGGTTGCTGAGGACACAAGAACCTTGCAGGCTTTGGCACCTAAACTCTGAAGGCCTCTGAAACCAACCTCTTCCTTTTCCTGTATTAATAAATGGATCCATCCTCCAAGCCTTTCCATTACCTTTTCATGGGGGCCTTTCACAATTGGAAAATAGACAACTACATCCCTGGCTTTCCTTCCTGTTCCTCAGTCTAATATCTCAAGCAAATCTCAAGGATAAAACAAAAGATATTCAGATAAACCAAATACAATAAAAAACATTATGCCTATGGATAATAGAATAGAAAAACCAAAATGTATGTTTTTTATGTCCCTTGCTTTAGATCTCCTCTTATAGTCAGGACACCAAGGAACGTTAAAAACATACCAAAGACCTATCAAATGGACTATTTTGGGCCACAAAAATTAAGCTTTACAGAGAAAGACAGAGCAGAATAAACTGAACTTTAAAACGTTTTTTTATGGTTCGTTTCACCATCCCATCTTACACTCGAGCAAAACCACTCTTAGGGGATTTTTTCCCTCCCCCCCTTCATTTTTATTTTTAATAATTCTGTCTACATAATTTTTTTTTATTTTTTTTTTTTTCTGGGTTGCTTTGGCAGGTTCCACTGGTTGCTTAGAAAAGCTTCATTTTTTAATGCCTCCCTTTATTTTCGTTTGTACTGTAATTTTATCCTGATTGTCACCTCCAACAAGATAAGATTTGCAAGTGAGGCAAAATATGCTCAGAAAAGCCTTTCCAAACATCCACTCCAAGGCCAATGGAACAACACACCACACATGGCTTTCTCTCCTGCATCTGAAAACTGCACGAAAGGGCCTCGGGGCTCCTTAACAATGCTTAACACAGTCTTGCACAAAACAGCGAGCACATCTCTTATAGCAAGAAGCCTGTCTTATAGGACAGGCTGCTTTTGACCTCACAAGGTGAAAGAACATTTTGTGGACAGGGAACGAAAGAGTCAGAAGGGCACTTCCTAAAACCACCTGGCAAAACAAGCATGTGCAATGGCAGTGGGACTGAGGGAGAGGAGGGTGAACAAAAGCAGCAGCAGCACCCCCCTTAGCTCCCAGCCATGCTACTACCCTGATCACATCCCCAGCCAACCTGCTCCTCTCCGATGCTTTGTGAGACAGTGCCATGCTGTGGACACTCGGCTCCGTTGCTCCTGCTCTCTGCAGTCTCTGCAGGTACAGTAGGCCTGCTTCCTGACCCACTTTCCTCACCAATCTCTATTTAGCTCTACGCTAGTGATGCTCCTGGCATGACAATCAGATACTGCAGCCTGCAGTGCAGTTCATTACAACACACTCGCAAGCTCCTAGTAAATTCAGTGGAAAAGTACTGTATCAATAAATCCTAATTAAACTGAAGTTATTCTCATAAGCTTATTTCAAATGCAACAACAACAAAAAAGTGTTCCTAACATACTTAAAAAATGATTTTTCCTTTTCAGTCTGGTAGGCATAAAGTAAACCCCAAATCTCTCTCCTACCCAAGGTCTGTGGAGGGAGAAAGCTATTAGAGCTAGTACCTTTTCTCTGGATTACCTATCGATCTTACAACGTGTGCCACTTAAAACCTGCCACACTTCCTACCACTGTCATTTATTTCTCAGTGGAAAAGGGCTCCGCAAGTCCATGTCCAGCTGACCTGTAAATTCAACCTCTGTACAGCTACTGAAGTTAAAATCTAACATCAAATTCCTCCCTCAGACACAGTCACCTGCCATTAACTTCAGATTTGACTTGCACATTCATGTGTGAAGGTAGAATTTGCTTCAGGACATTCACCGTTAGGCCAGCAAGGTCAACTCTGGTTCCCAAGGCCTGACTTTTTGGATCACTGAGAGTAAGTAATCAGAGGTTGACCACAATCCATTTTTCCACAAAAGGCACCAGTCATCTCCCTGCCTTCATAGGGAACATACCTATCCTTCCTTCTGCACCTCAGTTCAGTGCACATTTCTGCAGTGAATGTAGCCAATGAAGAGAGGCCTCATGCACACCAAGACTGCTCCCAGCGTCTGTCACGTGAAAGGCAGCAAAATACAAAACATGTAAGCGTCTGACTGTTTCTCTCTTGCCAAAACACTGCCTCTGGTCAGGGGAATCGTTTTATACTTGGAAATTCTGCTGCTCATCAGAAACAAGCTCTGAGAGCTATTCAGAAGAGTTACACCAAAACATTTAAACATTTTAAATCTTAAGATTGGAAACACTGACTATAAAAAATTCTAGGAAGACCACAAACATGTTTAACATGGACAACAAGTGAGAGAAAAGCAGCAGCAGAAAGTATAGCAGCATCACGTAGTTAACATGAGACACACAACTTGGGGCAATGACTGGATTACAAGTGCGGGTAATTCACAGAGGGTATTACGCAAGGGAGATAGCACTAGGAACAAGTATTTACAAAGCACTCCCAGCGCACACGACAGCCAACCAACAAATTTAGCCCTTTGCAGAAGTTCATCCATGTGCAATAGGGCTGGTTTTACTGGGGAGCAAGAAATATCAATTAAAAAATCCTGTAGCTTGGCACACGCCACACAAACTGACAGTTTTTTATGTGCACTACCATAATCACGCTAATTTACTGAATCAACTACAGATTCCCAAAAACTGACCCCAAAGTGCTTATGTAAAGATCGCTGCAGCAACTAGTCTGATTATCCATTAAGTGGGGTGATGCCAGCCAACGGCAGAGGAAAACAAAATTAAACATCCATCAGAATGTGCAATTCATCCAAATTTCATACCACAGGCACCTATAAATATATGAGTCATTATAATAATGTACAAGGTAATTATATTTCATCACTCATTACCTTGACCCAAGGATGACCTCTCATCTTCAGATGGAAGATGTAATCCAGACTTGCATTTTTATGACCAGGAACTCTGCGAGGAGCTAAGCTTACATAAAGCAGCATCCTTCGACAAGCAGGCACAGAAGATACAGAGGCAGGCAGAATTCAGGCAGGACACAGGGTCAGTCATTAGTGGCAGATCTATCCTAACTCACAGGCACCTGGCAAACAGCAACTACTTAAGGGCACATATCTTCTTGGTTGCTACCTATGCACAAGCCACAACAAAACTAAGAGATTACTTTGCTGCCTTGTTATTTAATAAAGAGATGATAGGATCATGCTCGAGGGAGTCCCAGGGCAAAAATTCTGGCAAAGCTGCAATCCTCTTGACAGTTTTTCCTAGGATTACATTTTCTATCTCATTCAATTAGCTTACACTCAGCCATGGACCACAAAACTAAACCTAGACCTCAGCTCACTTAGACCTAGACCTCACTTCTCTAACCTCATGCCTACTCAGTCCAAGTAGAGAATACATAGTGAGGCCCAGGCGCACAGGAAGAGCAAAGGAATTTCTATACTGGATCAATCTACTCCAGTGACAGGTGTTCCACGGGCACACAGAAGAAACCCTCACCAGAGTTACAGAATAACCTACCAAGTCTATTTTTAGGGTCCATAACTTAATACTCTGGGGCACACAATTTCACATCTTTTCAAGAGACAATACAGGTTTTGGTTTGCTTTTTCTCTATGAACTTAGATATTCTCATTATTCGCATCCAAACATTTTTTGACCCCTGATACGTTGCATTTCCTTCTCAAAAGTATTTTGAGAAGGAAAACTATTGGGTTTTGGTTTTGTGTTTTTATTCATCAAACAAAAACTCTCCAGGAATCCAAGGCCATAATCTGAATTTTCCCACGTGAACATCTGTTAAAAAAATTCTGGCTGTAAAAATAGAGTGGATTCTGGTTCACACAGAAAACTTCATAACTAATAGATAACTGGCAAATCAAGAAAGTACTTTAGGGGATGTAACCTAAGATGCAATCATTCAATTCCTTCTTAGTCCCACTGTCTGGGGTCAGATCAAGAGAAAAAACACCAAAAAAAACCTCGGTTTCAGTGGTTACTTCCCATACTGTGTTCGGTATGCTGACTCTTGGTTCATTTGCAAATCCGCACACACCCATGGGAGTGGGATCTCAGATCATTTAGCACCATGGCAGATTTCCAGTTATTCACAGGAGGGTTGTTTTCCTCTATGAATCAGCAACTGTCCATCACCCTACAATGTGTGAAGAGGAAAAAGCCACCTCATCAGCATAAACTATACGCATGTGCATGCATCTATACTGGATAGAGGATGATTTGGTCTATATATGCAGTCCACATGCGAGGATTGCCATTTGCAAGCATGTAGGTACCCCATAAAGCAAACAAGAGACATCTTTCCCTTTCTGCAGTCATACAATACTTGGATAATGCAGTGCATTATTTGCATTATAGACTTTAAAGGTTATGGTAAAGAACATACAGTAAACATCAAGCCACCTTATTACTGCTTTCTGCCCAGCAGACAACTTCAGCTACCAATCTCACTGTGGTCAGCTATAGAACAACTGATCCTGCTGCAGAACAGCGAGCTGCATTTGCATTTGTAGACGATACTTACCAGCAAATGCTTTCTAAATGCACATCAGAAAGGAAAAGAAGCAGCTAATAAGTTACACCTGAAACATCTTCCCAAAACATGCTCTGGAATTTTAACAGCTCTGTATCATACAGATAATACTTCTATACACGAAAGCAAATGAGGTGAATGCTGCCCTAATAAAATAAACAGTCTCAGAAACATTCTGACAAGCAAAATGAGGCACTTCGGAAATACATTACAGAAAAGCAGGTACTAATAAATTCGTCATTTTGTTCTTTTTGTGTCTATCTCCCCCCCGATACACCAGAGACTGCAGTATTCGTACTGCATGGCATCGCTGTGCTGATATTAAATAACAGTTTTGCTGGCTCATAAATGCCACTTTTTAAAGGAGACTGAGGGACAACTACTGTGATCTGAAATTCAGGAATCGGTCTTTTTTTTTTTCCTTTTTTTTTTCCTTCAACGATTCACAACTTGAACTGGTAGTGAAATTATAGCCAGATCACTGGGCTCAAGTAGCTCAGCAGAATGCCTGACTCTTCATTGTTTCCTCTGTTTGAATTACACATCCAGGGCACTGCAAAATTTAACAAATCCCTATCTCTTTCCCAGAAAGTAATCATAAAGCCTACACCTCGAAAATGCAAAAATGGATTTTATTAGCAGCAGTTGCATAAGGGTGATCGACATTTCTAAAGCTCAGAGCTGGATTTCAAACCCATTTTAACAGCCAACTGTTTCAACTTGCATGTAAACAAACATAGTGCATTTCTTCATTAGCTGGAATTTGCTGCAGTCTGTCAGCCATCTGTACTGTCTTGCATTCTGCTCTCTGTTCAGAGCACCACTATCAAATGTTGGTGATTAGTATTGCTCTCTTTGGAGACATTATGACTACACTATAAATAGTTTATAGACATAAAACACGGTTTCTAACGGTTCTCTTAATATCTGCATTCTCTGGATGTATTCGGTTGTTTCTTTCTCAGTCAAATTTGGTTCTCCATAACTTTGAGGTAAGAGAAGAGATTTCACGTGGGTGCTCTCAGAGGTGCAGAGCAAAAACCGCAGCCCAAGCACAACTTGATTCAATTTCTGGACCCTCCAAATCCTGGACTGCAAAGGCCAAACTGCTCAGCAAGCCCTGCAGAGAGCTGCACTGCAGTCCCAGGGGTAACGCACAGCACAGGGCACACAGGCTGTGTGGGACCAACCGCTTTGGGTGCTAGTGGCAGAGCAGACATCACGCATAGAGTTCAGCTACTGATGTGAGCAGCATGCCCTAGCTGCAAGCTTCAGAGGACTGGTAAAACAGCATCTTCAGAAGAACACAGTGCAAGAAAACAAGTCACTGTTAGGAGCTTTTGTAGTTTGCTGAGTCATCCCCTTTTTTACAAAGCGAGCAGAGCCGGTAGTGAGACGGGAATGGATGTACATACACACCCCTTAAACTTCAATTTTTGTTCTCCTAGGAGCAGCCAAGCACTGGGAGGCTACGTATATAACAAATAACATTTGACCAGTGACATGATACCAACCACAGAAGTCACTCCATATCCACATTAGTTTTCAAATACAAAAGCTACCTGTTCAAGAATGCCTTTTTAGTTCACCCAGTGGATTCGTTGATAACTTTTCAGGAAGGACTTGATGTTCTGCCTCAGCTGGCTCCAAGACTTAAATCGTGCTTTTGATTTCAAAACTGCAGTGCAGTAAACCAGCCTTCCCATTTGGGAAGGAATTTGCTGCCCTCCAGGAACAGATTCATGGCATATTTGTGCAACCCCTAATCAGGTGTGTCAGAACACTATGTTTGGGGGAAAAAAAAATCACTTTCTGAGAAGTCAAGATGCTTCTTCTAAGAATCTCATTTCTGTTTCATTTCTTGGCTTTTGTTTGAGGACTGTGTGGTGAAACACTGCCTAATGTTATTACCCCATCAGCCACATAGAGAAGTGAGCAGGACTCATTGACACTCAAACCATGAGAGCAAAAGTTTGCGCCATCTAGTACTCCCTGATGAAAACAGATGCTTCGCATGCGACTCAGATGAAAAGTTCTGTGGGTAGCTAAAGACATCCCTTTGGAAAAGCTTTTATAGCCACAGCTTCTAGTAAATCTGGCACTGGAAAACTTGCCCTTTTCCTAACCCACGGCTACTTTTCTGGAACAGCACCATCAGAAGTGCCCACGCCCTTGTGTCCACATCATTTTCAGCAGAATTTTGTGTGTATTAAACAAAGCAAGCTGCAGACATAAAGCAGGCTGCTAGGCAAATTCCCAGCCACAGTGCGTTTCCACAGAACTGCAAGGTACTACTGCTGCCATGTGAGGAATATTAACTCAGACAAGCAAGCGTTTGGGGGACAGGAAGCAAAACAGTTCTTGCAACCACTCTTTTCTTCTGAATCTACGCTCACCGGGCAGTATGAGTGATGAGCAGGAGGGACTGGGAGGGTAAGAGGAGACAAGTCTGCTCTGCTATGGAAAGAAAATTGGAAAAAAACACCGTTTTCAGAATATTCCCACTCTGTTTTGGCACTTATCTCAAAAGCAGCCAGGTCTAGACAGTTCAAGCATGTTTAACTTGAGAGCCCTTGACAACACCTAACACACAAGCTATTCATCATATGTTGAGGTGCTTATTTTTGGACTTCACCTTGGAACAGGAAAGGATGACTTGTGTCAGCACCAGAAAAGTTTATAAAAACCACTAAGCATATTTACATTATGCATTTCATCAAAGGCACCTTACACATATTGCTGAGATATCCACAACTCTCTGCAAATCATTCAGCATTACGAGAGTTGTACCTACTTTGAACTCGATGTGAAATTGGGTCATGATGATAGCCACCAAGACTCACTGTCTCTCCAAGAATAATTGTGTGTTTTAAAGCTTTCATAGAACTAGATTTTTAAGGTACTAATTTCTCCTTTGTCCACCCCACATTTCCTACACACACAAATTTGTTATGGATGCTTTTCAATGAGATTACTAAGTGCATTAAGTCTCTGGAGCTCTGAAGGCTACAAAATTTTGGGAAGCTTGCAAACCTGCTAAATAAAGCCCTCTGAAAAGATGGCAGATTTGTACTCTCCCATTTACCCCAAACTTGGGTACTGCTGTTGTACACTAATTCAAATTAATTGCTATCATGGGAAATTACAGGTCCAAAGGCAAGCAACTTTCAGAAAAGTCCTTTTACTTTGTCTTTTAATAATCTCAGACCTTTTCAAACACTTAAAGCAATTCTACTCCACTGTGGCACCCTTTTGTTGGCTTCAACTCAATTTGCCAGTTACAGTGCCTACAGACAGGGGAAATAAAACAGTAACAAGCACGCTTCACGGCCACAGCAAACCGTGCTAAAGGACACTGGTATTGTCTCCTTCCTGCGTCCTGCCTGCAAGCATCTCCTGTGTTACACTTAGCCTGTAAAGACCCTGAAAAATAGTTGCGGTTTGGGGATTTTTTTATTGCAGCTGTGCACAATCTAGCCCAAGAAGATCCTACACAACTCCCCCAAGCCACTGTGAGAACACAAATAAAAGACAACTTACTTTGTATTGCTACAAACTGAGAATTCCAAGAAAATGAAATTCCGCTGTTCAGCACCAGTGATCTGTGTCATTTATCAGACCTGGGCTTCCTTGGGCTTTATTTTGTAGCCTTCCACAGCACAAATGCTCCTGCAGTCAGCCCTCCATACCACCCTTCGCAGAAGGTGCCCAAGCCCACCACAAAAATGCTTTACCTGCTATGAGAAACTGCCAAGTGCAATTCCATTCCTTATCCTCTTCTCCAGGTGGGTATTTCAAGGGAATAAATATCAACAATGCACCGTGCAATCAGCCTTGCAAAGCCAAGGCAGTTTGTAGCAAAAGACTGGTGCTTTGGGTGATTTGTGAACATGCAGCTCTTCAAACACCAGTGATTTCATGCCAAAACCACAGCCACAAGTAACGTGGCAGTGATGCTGTTCTTACACAGAACGGAAAAGGTTCCTTGTAGTTGTCTCACGGATTGCAAATAAGAGTCAGAATCATGGTCTATGTGCTGATTTTCCACAAGGTTCCTTGTGAGGCATTTAATTTAAACCTGAAGCAGAAAAGCCAGGCATAAGTAAAAAAGAAATACATGAAAAAGAAAAGCCATGCTTCTGGTACCCTTATTTGTGGTTATTACACTGACGTAGTATGTTAGGGGTAGCTGAGGTGAAAAAACTGTGTTTAAAGGTTCATCTACACCAGTTAAGAATAAAAATTGAAGGAACATCTCCAGACAAGTAAAGACCCTTAAAAAGAGCTGCACACAGCACACATGACTCCAGATGACTAATACTGTAACTCAGAAGACACTCAAAATTGATTCTCATGAATAAGGGCAGTCTTTTCCAAGAAACATTTTAATGATGACAGTTGCATCTGTGTCACCTCTAAACAACTTGGTCTTTTAGCTTTCTGTTTACCCTTGCAGAAGAACATAACCTTGCACACATCAGGCTTTTTAGTTTTCTGAAGAGCAAAGGCTGTGCTTTTAGTAAGCTAATTTCAATAGCACATTTATCTGTCACACACACTGGACACCTATTACTACTCAAAAGAAAACAGAGGACCATGAGAAGGGCACAAAAAAAGTACAAAATTAGAGCAAACCTGTCAGTGTAAACCAAACAGCAAATCATGCTAGGGAAGAGCATAACTAAAGAAACAGCAGAATAAACTCTTAAAAGCAAATGGACATTTTAAACATCAAGATCGAGGGCTCTGACTTCCAGCATATGGATACCTGATAGTCACAGCGTAGCTTCTCAACACATTTTCTGCTTTGCAGGCTTTACAGTAAAAGACAGTAAGAACAAAGAGGACAGCTAATGTTAGTGCTTCTGGGTTAAAACAAAATAACAATGAAGAACCACTGAACCATGAAGCAGTTTTTTTCCTAGTTGCTATTTCCGATATTGCCTTCCTCCTCACAAGCCAGTACAACAAAGAAATGCCAGCTTCTATCCTATCACTGAGTAATACCGACACCTTATTTTATCCAGAAGGGCACACAGAGCTCTGAACTGCTTACATAATTTTTCTATGTATTTTGCTGCACCCAAATTGTGTATTATAGCTGACAGGAAAAAACCAGCATGACTTCTTCAATTTCCTTTTCTCTCATTCGTTGTCTTCCTAGTAAGAAGGACTGCTTCTGCTTGCCCAACTTCATCTGAGCCTTGCCCTGTACATTTAAAAAGTAATATGAACATATACTTGTCTGACACCTTGTTATATTGCAGCACTGGAAAGAAGCTTCATAGTTCTTAATTTGGAGCATGTGTGGAAACAATTTTGAGGAGAGAAAGAAGATCTTCACATCACAGGATAGTTCAGGCTCGATAGAACCTCAGGAGATTTCTAATCCAGCCTCCTGCTCACTGCCAGGTCAGCTTTTAGATCTGACCACACTGCTTGGGCTTGGTCCAAGTCAGTCTTGAAAACCTCTGAGAATGGAAATGGCACAACCTCCCCAGGCAGCGTATTCCACTGCTTGACCGACCTCACGGAGAAACAGGTTTTCCTTACATCAAGACTGAAACATTCAGTTTGGCTCCTTTGTTTCTCATCCTCCTCCCTGACTTCATTCTCTTGAAGAACTTCCATATAGCTATTGGGAAGCTACTATTAGGTCCCCCTAAAACCTCCTCTTCTCCACGCTGCATAAGCCTAGAAAGATCTTAATGGTGCTATTTTCCTTTATCAGTTTTCAGTTAAGTTAGAGATGGTTACTTCCTCAAAAGAAAATGCTGAAATAAAAAAATAAAATAAAAAGATAAAACAAGTATGTAGTCTTCACAGAAGCTCTAAGCATCTCACACAAGATAACTTTTCAACTCTGAATTTTGAGGTAAGCTTCCTTCTCTAAGCATATTTACTCAAAACAATCCATCTGATGTTTCCAACATCACCAATACTACTCAACAGCAGAGTACGTCTCCTACTATTTAAGGGTAAGTGGGCTGATTTTGGTTACCAACCAAATAAAATTGGCTGGTAATAACATTTACCAGATCAAGTCAGTTCAAAATGCAGGGCAACCATGGACATTTCTCACCTGAACGGCAAATTACTTCAGTAAATTTTGGAAAACAAGGCAAGAACAGAAAACGTTGTACTGTGTCTTTATACACAGAAGCTACAGCAACATTGAAGTATACTTGCTTAGATTCACAATATTGCTTTTTGAGTTCACTTTTCTCTAAGAATCTTAGTGCTACTACTCCACACATCTTCACAAGAATAAATGACACTTTCATAGTGTGAAAGGCACATTACATGCCATAGGTCATGGGAAATTCAGACTTCAAATACTTATTGAACCCAAGAAATCAGAGACCAAATCAGTATTAGAATGAAAAAGAGGGTTACATTAACTAAAGCTCTCTGAAATGATTAAATAATTTTTCAGTCACTGTGATAACACACATTCCAGTGCCTCAGATATCACAGAAAGTCATTTAGACACAATTTCACTTTTAGCCATTTACTGGAACGCGTAACCCTCTGGACCCATTCCAGATTTCTTAAATCCAATACAGAAAATTTCACATGAGCCTGAGCAGCAACTAATAACCTACATCATGCCACATGAACTGTGAGCTGCAACAAGACAGACAGCGATATGGCAGCACATTTTACAACTGCATCCATTCTTCCCATGCTCTTCAGTTGCATTAGAAACCTCAAGAGGCTCAGCAACAAAACTTCACTTCTCTAACCAGCTATTTCATTGAAGAAATTACTAGACAATTCACTCACTTGCCCCTAAAAGACAAAAACAGTATGCTTATTCTTGCTCTTAAGCTTAATTCCTTAAAAATACTTGCATTGAGCCAAAACATTATATTTAATCACCATTGGTTTTACTTTATTTCTAAAATTTATTGGACTAACCAACCATACTCTGCATAGCTGAATGTAAAACTGGTTCTTTGTCAAATGACAACTACTGTTATTGACAACTATTGTCAAATGACAACTATTGTTATTGCAAAGTATTTACAAAGCCCAGTTGAAGCTACAACAATATTGTGAAGCTAGCTTACAAGAGAATTTTTTAAACAGATAACAGTCTACAATCTTGCTATCTGACGCTGGTATTAAAGCATGAAGCTTACCAGTTTGAAGATTTAAAAAACAAACAAACAAACAAAAAAAACCACAAGATTTGTTCCCCCCCCCCCCTTTTTTTTTTTTTTTTTTTAAATTATCACAACACTTTCAGGAGAACTTAACATGTTACCCAGACTCTCCTAGATGATGATGGTTATCACTGCTATCAGCCACCAGAAACAGAGTGATCACACAGCTTTCCAAAATGGTCAACAGACCCATTGGATGTTGTGGAGCTTCACTGACCTAAAAGTGCCCCTACAGCAATGCTGAACTGGACTCACAAACTCCTGCTGCATCTCAGGTCTCCACGGCAAGATCACTATGGAGCTGTGTTGTCTTCAACTAAATACCGAAGAAGTCTAGACAGGACATGAGCTACCCAAAGCCATACTACACCCCGGAATGCTTGCTATGCTTTCTTCCTTCTCTTTTATTCTATTCTGTCCATCAGACACACAAGCACTGCTGCTTGTTCCTATATACATGTGAGATTGACTCTCTAGCTTTTATCAGCTGTTTTATTAAGGCACACTTGGAACCCGGCTGCTGGTTCCGATACAGCTCACCTGCACAGGTTCGTTTGCCTACCTTACCCATGGGGACATGACCCCAGGCAGGAGACAGGTACAGAACACTTTCATATTTAAGTTTAGCAACAAAACAAGAGCAGCAATATGGAGAACAGGTTCTTTGCAGCTTTTAGGTGGGAAGATGTGGATGGACTTACTGCAGACTTGGCTAATAATTTTGTTTAGTCACCTAAAACCATTGGTGCATTCCTTCTGCTCTCCCAGGTCTGGGCAACTTGCCTTGCTATCATTGGCAACGTGTTCAGGGTGCTGGTCTTCAAATCCTCCCACATCACCATCCCGTAATGCCAGGTTTGCAATGACTTACAAAGACAAAAGAAACATTTGAAGATTTTCCATGTGTAGCAGAGGTTACGCTATGAGGAAGAGGTGCAGAACGCAATTATTGACCACTTTAAGCCTTTTCTTCATTTCAGCGATCTGCCTGTCAAGAGCAGGGGACGTGTGCTGCTACACCGCCAGAGGAAGGAAAAGATTATTTAACAACCATGCAGGTCTGCTTTGAAACCCAGCCAAAAATTTTGACACTGATCCAGGGCAAACAGTGTCCCACTGCATCTCACCTTGATGTATAGCCCTTGGCTGAAAAAAGGATGAGTGGGAAAAAATGCAAAAAGCACACCTTCGGGATTCTGCAGTATGGAAGTTTCTTGTCTACTTCCCAAAAGCAGCACAAAATCAGGAGGATACACAGCATATGGAAAAGGTGCCCTGAGAAAGTAACTGGCAGGCCTAAATTCCATCCACCAGAAGGTGAAAACAGACTGTGGACCATAAAGAATTTTCAAGCACCAAATATCCCTGCTTACCTGCACTTTGAGATCTCATTTTCCCCATAAAAAAAAAATCCAAAAATAATGCCCTGAAGTATCAAAACGTTTACGACCAAATGCATTTTTTAAAAAGGTGAAACAGCTGTGTCTGCAGTCCATCTCTCGCAGGCGCTAGGGTCCAGCACTATGACAAATGTGAGCAGTGTGACGGGCTTGTTTAGGTATGCAGTGCAAGCTCCCCAGCAGCCACACCAGATGGCTCTCAGTACGTCTAAACAAGAACAACAACCCTCCTGGGCAAGAGCGAGAGAGAGGAACAGGGGAAAACACACAGAAGCTAAACATCTCACAAGGAAGCTTCAGTTAAGGCCTGTGTAATGGTCATGGTCCTGCAGCAGAGATCTTTGCTACATCAACTACCTGAATTGTTGGGAGATGCAACTCAAACGTTAACACAGCTATGGGTTTTCTTATACTGGTTCTCTAAAATCAAAGCATTCGTCTTCAATTATACTTAGGGATATCTAAATAGCATTTAAAAACACAAGAACACCACCTGTATTCTCTCTACTTCTGATATGCCTTACCATGAATATAAAATTAAAATTACTGAACAACATTAAAATAGCATGATTGAAGATCTCATCTAGAATCCACAGGTTCATTTTTTAGCTCGAACACAAAACTAAGTTTACAGCACCGATGCAATTGTTTTAACATTTCCCAATTCATTTTCTCCCTGATCATCAACCAACGCAGAGTACTGAATACAGAAGAAAATAAGCAAGAAAGGCAGATGGGATCCAAACATCTGTTATTTGGTATATTTGATATTTCACCCAGTAAGTGTATAAACATACAAGTGCATCTCAATGAATCACATCTATCTCATGTGAATAACTGCATTGCAGAATTTGGCCCTGATTTCTCAAGCTATGAGAGGAAAAAGCAAAAGGTTTCCCTTTCAGTCACAGGACTTGAATACAAAGCAGATGCAGTCTCTCTGAATGGGAAAGAGGTGTTTCTGAAATATGTTACCTGTCGCCAAAAAGATCTTAACAGCAACATCATTCATAGTAATAAAGGTACCTAAAAGATGCTGTCAGAAAGGAGAGATTAAGGCAGCGAGTACAGGAAAAAAAAAAAAAAAAACAAAAAAACAAAACAACAACATTCAAAGAGCAATCTGGGAGGTACATTTAATTTCAACTGTGGTAAAGCAGTAGTCCCTCAAGTACTTGCATATAAAATTATTTTATCACAATTCCGGCATTGCCCATCTGACTGCAGAATGTCCCCCCCCCCCCCCCCCCCCCCCGCAAAAAGAAAACAGTCATCCTTGAAGACACTGAATACTGGCAGTCCAACTGCACTCCTAACTCATGGCCACAAAATATTACAGATACTTCCATGTACCACACAAAAAGCAAAAGAGGAAAAAGACGATGCTATCCTGACCTCATTTGTTGAAGAGCTAGGGGTGGGACACATTATCTCTCAAAGATCAAAGACAAATTCACGTCATATTCCATTTCTTATTTCTGAACAGCATCTCAGCTAAGCTTAAACAATATTATCTTAAGATGATTAAATAGCATCAGTGTAATTCACAAATACCATCTTAATCTTTTTAACTAAGAAGACAAAAGCATCACTTTGCTGCCTTTCATGTCCCTCCAAGCAGTCTGCATTTCAGACTTGCTGTGGCAAGAAAAACCGAAAGGCAGTGCATTAATCCTGTAAGACTTCAGGCAAACCACTGAATTAAAAGGGAGCCTTCTAATATTGTTTCAAGTACTATCTCACATTTTCTGAAGCTGCAAATTTCAGTATTATGTTCTGTTTAGGAGATTTGAATCTAACATCTAAACCAGACAAAAAAATACAGTTTTACACCTGATCATATAAAATGCACTTCTGCAAGTCTCTACTTTTTTCTTAACCTCAGTTCGGTGTAGTGGCAGTCCCAGACACAAATACCACTTAGAATTTCAGAAATAAGCAGTACCAAATTGGAAAGAGTCTCAGAGAGATGCAGTGTAACTTGAAAAGTGACTGCCACCACAGATTTGCATTTTCTCACTTCAGGTTACTTCTATTTCCATATGGTATAATAAGCATGAAATAACACTTGGCATTCGTCCAAAACAGAATTAACAATAAGAACCACAACAGGTGTCATGAAACAGCAGGAAAGGAGATTGTGAATTTTTGTCTTATGAAGCCTAACAACATCCCCTCCCACCACAACCCACATGGTCCCACATGGTTTGCATTCCCAACGAAAACACTAGATTCACTGAGAAGCAGAAATCAATCCTCATGCTCGTAGGAAACTGGCATGCCGTTTCAAAATAAGCTTCCCAAATATGACAAAATCTGAATTTTCCACAGACAAGTTGACAGCTACTAGCTCAGTATCAGATCGCTGCTAAAACTTATGCTCCTAAATACCCATGCCACTCCTGGAAATAACGGATTTAATACATGTTGTCTTGATCCAACAGTCCACTCCGGAACATGAAATGAAGGGTAGGATCAAATAAAGACTTGAGACCTGAACCAGTTCTTAGTCAGGAAAGACCCCTTCAGGTGAAAAGACTGCCTTTTCCCAGTATCTTTAAATATAAGATTTGAGAAACAGATTTGCCTCACAAATTCACAGCAGAATCCCTTACATATGAGGTACTATCACTGGCTACCAGTGATGCAACACATGAAACCAGTGTATTTGGGACCCAACTGCCAGCGTGCCAAGTCATGGAAATGCTTTCCAGACCAATTCAAAACCACTTCTATCACATGAATTTAAGGACCAGAAGTCTAACACCAATGAGACCATTTGACTGACTTAAATCAGGACCCAAAATGCCTTCATTAGCTAGGGCTGTATGCTAAACTGCAAATTAGGCCCAGTTTTTAAGTGGACTTTGCAGAGCTTATATATATATATATATATATATATATATAATATATAACACCAGCAGAAAATGAAGACAACTTGAGACAATACCACTGACCTCCAGCAAACACGCTCATTTCACTTGTATTTCACATCCACTGAATTGTCCAAAAGCTCTGACAGCATCAAGGCAGCTACAGAACACTGCTCACTAGTCTGAAGCGTTGAACTTACCAGGCCAGGATCAGCAATGGAGCCCAAGCTCTTATTTCCCCCTGGGGAAGGACTAGGGGCAGGGCTTACAGGCTCACATAGTGCCACAAATGTTATCTGAGCTCAGCATGCTTACATTGCAGCCACATGAGGAACTTCTGCTCCCGTGGCATCCACCAGCCTCAATGACCCAATCCACTGAGCCAAATGGAAAGACACAGCAGTGACGTGCACCCGATGAGAAGAGTCACCTACCTACTTGGTTTTCATGGCAAGAACCATATTTGAACCAAGAACTGAAACATCCATAATAATTAAAAGCCTTTTAATGCGTTCTGTTTCACTTCCTGTCCTTATTTGCTCTGAAAATGCTGAGAAGTTATTGTAACTGTTCCCAAAAGTCATGGAGGTTTGAAATTTCATTTGTGGGTGTTTTGTTTTTTTTTTTTTTTAAATAATAGTAAGCCAATTACTGTCTAAACTTTCATCCATACACAGATGTTTACTCTAAGAGATTGTGCTCCATTTTTCCATTTCAACTCCATTACCACAGTGAACAACGCATCCTTAAAAAAATCAAGGTGTCTTCATCTTTTCTTTGTAGGGGTTAAATCCTAACACGTGGACAGTAGCAGATCAAAAAGGTAAAAAAAAAAATGAAGAAAAAGATTAATTCACTGTTAAATATTTCTGGAATTTGCTTTTGTGTGTTTAAGTCATAAAGCCTTTTCCTGAAACTACCAAAAAAAAAGGGTTTTCCTTGACCTAGAGGGAGGAAAAAACACCACAAGAAATCAAAATAGGGTAGTGAGTGAACAGAGAAGATATGAAGGGAGTAAGATTTGAGAATTAATACTATATCTTATATTTTTATCCGTACAGAGGACAACGAACTTATAAATACAAAATACTACATCTTGGTGTACACAAATGCAGTAAGGGAACTGCATAGTTACGTACTCTTGCAATGTGTCTTGCCTTAGCATTCCATTAAATATCTTTGGCTTAACATGACTGAAATTTGTTAGATGAAGTTTGTTAGATGGCTTTCCTTCCTTCCATCCTTCCTTCCCTCTCAATCCCTTGCAAGGCCCAGCAGGGCCTGGTGCCCCTCTGCCCCAGCAGAAATAAACCCAGGTTCTCTGCTTTGCGTGGCTTGATACTTCCAAAGCGTGAAATGAGCTGACAGTGGAAGCTGCAGGTAAACCTTGGCAACTTAAAAAAAAGAAAAAAAAAAGAAAAAAGAGAGAGAGAAGGGATTTCCACTGAAGCAATTCGGAGCAGAAAACTGGCTAGTTAATGCTTGCTAATTTAACACACTTAAGGACACAAACATGATGGCAAACAATGTTCTGGAAAAACAAACACATTGGAATAACTCCTTACTGGCTCCCTAAACACTTGTTACCAAGAAGGGGATCATTTATATTAGCTATACACCTGTGAAAAGCAGGGCAGATGGGAAAAATTGGAGCTGAAGTGGCAAAACATAGGAGGCAGCATTTTCAGAACATTATCGCTAAGTTTTTTTTCTCCCTCACAGATAATGAAATGTTTGCTTCTTCTATGACAAACTACTCTGCAAGGCAGCAGCAGCAGGAGCACAGGTCTTAGCTATCTTTGCAGCTATCTGATTACATGCCACATCCACTGAATTCAGTGCGGCCTCCACAGTCAGCTGCTAGGAGACCAGAAATAAACCCTTTGGCAGGTTTTAAAAGAGGAGACACTTCAGCACTTTTGCCCTCACAGGATTAGATGCATCAGTTTTACTTTCTTTTCTCTCTGCTTTCACAAATGAGTCTTACTGGTCAATCGCTAGGGAAAGGCAGAGGCTACATTAAACACCAAAAAACAAGCACAGAGTTCAGAGGTAGCTTCTTCCTTTGACAACTTCAGCTGAAATTAGAGGCAAGGCAGCCAACGAGGCACAGAGATTAAGTGTCAGGTGGTAAGACAGACACCTGTCATTTAGCAGGCTACCAAGTAAACTCATCTTTGAAGCTTCTTGTGTGCTAAGATGTGGCATCGCAACAGCCATAAGTATCACTGCAGAAACAGGAGTTACTCCTGCTTGAGGACCTCTTTAAGCAGTAGCTTTACAATAGGCCACAACGTAAGCACAAAGGCCAGGAAGGGTGGGGGGCTCACAGGTTCAACACCTCAATAACAAGTGAAAGCTGGAAACCCCAGACAAATGACCCTCAAACCAAATCCCAAAACCTTCAGTTAAAAGCAGGGAGAAACATTCTGCGTGCTGGCCAGAACAGCACTGCCTAGGAGAGCCCAAGGGTGGCAGATGCCTTTGCAAAGGCCTAAGGAACAACCCAAAGAACAAGCAGTGTCACAGCCACTAGGACCCACCCCACCTCAACCATTTGTAGCACGCTACCCTGCAGCCCAGGACTACCCTGTGTATCTTCCAGCTACTTAATGCATACAGCCCATTAAGGAGTAACTTGATAAGAAACGCTTCGGTTTGGTTGTTTTTAAATGAAGCAACGTAGAAAACTAACCAAGTACTAATAAAATCACTTCTATTAACACAAAAAAGTAATCAAAAAATAACATTCCATCAAACTTCTATCAGAATAACTGAAATGACACATTTCTCTTTCCCTAAGGTTTTTGGTTGATAGCCTTTTTTTTTTTTTTCCTCTTGTTGTCTGAGTTGTTTAAAAAACAAACGAACAAAATAATAAAGACTCTTCTGTTACAGAACCTGCTAGCAAAATTCATCAACGCAACAGAACAAGGGAACATAAGTAGCATTTACACTAGGAAGTTTCCTGACATAAACTTCTGGGGTAAGGCAGGTAAACTGAATTAAACCAACCTCCAATCACCATTTTTTCATTGTTTTTCCGTACATAAAAGGAGGTACAGATGAGATTTTTTTTCCACAGAGAACGCTGTAAATTGATAGCTTTGTTCCACTTCACTACAGTTTCTTATTGATTTTCTCTCACTTTAGCCTGCATTGATTTGTTAATCCCTTCTCTGTAACAGTTCTAATGACAAATTGAGAATGAAAAAATGCATGCTTTAGGGCCTGTTCCACCAACCTCTTGCTTCAAACCATAATTGGACTTGGATTTGGAGTATGTGTATACATCGGGTCAGACCAGACTCACCTCATTCTAGGGTACTCTTCATACTGCAGCCTTTCCATTCAGGTTTCTAATGGATGGACAAGGCAGCAACTGAAAAAACATTGGTAGGGCAGAACAGGATTTCTGCATTTAGGGCAGCCACGTCCCAAGGCCTCTGCTCACACAGCCTTTGTCTTCATACTAAGTCCATTTTTAAACAAATTTGCAGCATTCCCCATAGTCAATTAGCAGGTAGTAACTGCACCACGCATGGGACTGGCACCAGAAAATATTCAAGGCATTTGTTGGTACAAAGCAGATGAGCACTGAGCTGGCTCACAAGCTGTCCATGAGCTCAGAGGCAGTAGCAGTCATGGTGCACTGCTAGTAACGTAATCAATGCAGGATGGGACACAGGATTTTTAATTTAAGGAACATAGTATGAGTATATACAGGTCTGAGAGTTACAAGCAAGATAGTTGAGATTACTCCTTTTGCTACTAATAGGCTTGTGAAATGCAGCTGGCCTCACTGTTAGGCCACGCTACTGGTGAGTTACACGGAACTGCCCAAGTCACAGCCACTGCTGCAAGTACTTGCCGTCTCTTTCCAATTCCCTGATACTTGTGAAGAACTCCAAGTAGGGTACTAATTTAGGTTTTTAACTGCAACAGGAAAACTAATGGAAAATGAATTTATGAATGATGTTGCTGAAGCCTTTGCCCACACCCATATTTGTGTCACTGCAGTGATCACATACTGCATGGGTCTCCAACTCCAGACTTCCCCCCACATCACTCCTCCTACTTCACCCATACTGGAGGAAATCAGCCCTTTGTGGTCTCCTGTACAGATCCCAATGCAGCCCACCTCACTGCTACAGTGCAACCCTGGCAGAGCAGCTTTGGGCATTTAAGGCAGCCCGCACCTACAGAACTGATAACTGGAAAACCTCTATTTTGTACTCACATAGCAAAGGCAACACAGGAGGCCTCCTCTCCCATCCATTTGCTGTTGTGAATTTTGTTTCCCTTCCCCCTTTCTGCAACGCCAGCTGCAGAGAAATTGGTATGGGTGATTGGAAGCACAGCGCTGGGAGCCAACATCATAACTAAGCTATCCAAAACAAGCTATTAGACATGTAAAGCTGGCGATCCAGGCTCTGCTTATAACCACAAGGAGAAGAGAAAAGCCATGCTCCCCACCCTCTCACTGAGCATTAAATAGCTGAGTTCCACTTGACCAAACTATTTACAATAAAGCCATGAGTAGGTTACAACTTTCACGGAGTAGACCTTACTGCTTCCAGAGTAACTTCCATTGCCCAACACACCGGTATTCCTAACTATCAGGAACATTTAAAGCTCACAGCAGTCACATCTCTGCCCAGGCCATACGGTATTCTTCACAAACCAGAGTCATGTCTGAACAGGGTAAGAACAGCACACAGTAAATGGGATGGCTACCTAGCCAAAAGGCTGCATTTGCATTTCAGCCGGTTGTTACCGCTCTCATTTTCCTGCTAGGAGAACCAGCCAGCCCAAGAAGTAAACCCTCTTTCTACAACAGTTACACAGAACTGCAAACTCCTCTCAATCTGCTCAGGGAGCTGACAAGAACAATGTTACTCTCTTACATGGGGCGTGCAGATGAAGCACAGACAGTCCTCATGTGCAGGCTACAGTTTCATTCTTTTGATGAATCATTTTTTTCCCTGGAGAGGTCAATAAGTACAAAAATTGTTATTTTACTAAACCAAAAGGTTCAATTTCACTATATTGCACTTTTATAATAGGGCAATAACAAGGCTTATGTATTAATATATATCAAACATATAATACTAATCAATTAACATCACAGCACATATCTTAGGTTTGTCAGTCTTGTAGGGAGATGCTTCACAGCTTGCAACAAGAGTAGGGAGGAAAAGTGAAAAACAAGAATATACCAAGAAATATATGTTTCAACTGCTTAAAATAAACAATACCACATTACTGCGACAGGTAGTGAAAAGAGTAGCAATTACTTTGACTGCAGAGGGCCAAGAGAACGTGCATACTTCTGACAGCATTCCTTGAAAATAAAAGGAACCCTTCGGAAGATCCAAGCCAATTTGTACTGTATAGGATGAGCGTACACACTTGAAGTACAGACCACAGCAGGATCAGGAGAAAGACAGCAGCTAGATGTTGCCACAAGGTGAGGGGTTATTTTCATAACCCTGACACAACTGGCCCCCTACATTCATCATCAACATTCAGGCTTGGTGACAGGGAAAGTGAGGAGGGAATTAAGCCCAAGAAACCATATACCCAAAAAAGACAGCGTGACAAACAATTTTTTTGTGATTTCTTAACTGAAATTCCAGCTCCCTGTCCTCAACTGTCATCTAGCACAGCTTTCTTTAATTACAGAAAGGAGACAATGGAAACATGGTTCCACGGGAATAGTGCTTCATATTCAAAATGACCGCGGCCCCTCCTTCCACCAATTTAGTGAGAAACATTCAGCACTGCACAATGACGACTTCTCACTTGTTTATTGCTGCAGCAAATGTTTGCTGCGACGTGAATAACATGCTGAACATACCACAAACAGTAAAATGATAGCTATTAAAACCAAAAATATCGAAACGGCTTGGAAAAGCATTTTGACAAGGAAGAAACATTACACCAGGTCTTTGTAGCATTTGCTAAATACAGAGGCTCATCATATTTCAGGCCATTTGTATTTAATTGTCCTTTCATCTGAAGAGCAGTGGATGTGAACACATATCAGGCAGCAGATGAGTCAGATGTTCTGAAGAGGTCCAATCAAGGACGTCCCACAACACAAGAGCACTGCCTGCATAATGTCTCACACAACTGACTTCTGCTACAGCCTCAAGTTGCTTCTCAGTGTCTCATCCCATTCCGTTGTGGCTATGCACCAAAGCACCGAGAGCAAAAATAATAAATAGGACTGCAGTCTCATAATTCAAAAAGTTTAAACACATGAGACTCCAGGAACCTTATGTCCACATACAATTAAAGCTGCCAGGATGGCAGCTCAGATTAGTAAATAATTATCTTAAATTCAAGCTTTTGTTCTTCCACCATTTCAACTGAAAGAGGAAAAAAAGTATTTATCAAGGCCAACGTTTCAAAATGAATTTCTGAGACAAAGGCAAACTCACAGTGGAACAGGTCACTCAAAACACTTCAAAAACCAGTTTTGGAGTGGCAGACACACAGACGTTATACGTTATACCGATTTCAGCACAAAGAAGGGAGAATCCCCAGTCCTTGGTGGAGACAGACAAGGGGATAGAGACAAGTCACAGCACAGGAGGTTACCTAAAGGACAGCAAGGGAGATTTAAACTAGTGTGCCTTTTATATTGTCCTCTAATTCTGAGATGCGTTTCTCCATTTCAGTTTTGACAGCATTAACCCCAGTGCAGAGGCAATCAACAGATCACAGCTTGGCCAAAAATTGGGTTCAATCATTAAAAACAATTTATAAAAGTTGTCTGTGGATAAAAAAATCATTAGTTATAAGCCTCAACTATTATTAAATTAGCTCTCTGTACTGAAGTGCAAGTTAGAGTTGATAATTCAGGGTAAACATACAAAAGAACTCATCCTCTCTGTATTCATTTTGACTCAGCTCTTAAATCAAACCTCGTCTCCATACAGCAACAAATAGAAAAAAGGATAGTTTGTGTGTCGAGTGTGAGCTGGTTTTCATTTACACAACCTATGTGCTGCAACTTAATCCAACTTCAAGACTAAACTCTAACCCTGACATTATTTTCTAACCTTGAAGTAATTTAGGCTCTTATTATCTGCTTTTTCCTTTTCTCATCAACACAGCTCCTCTCAGGGTACAAATGACGCTAGCTCTTGATGGCACACTTCTTAAATCATCTTCATGCTGTTAGCTCTGCAAAGAATGATGGCTGCTCCAGAACACTGCCATTGCTATTCCCTCAGATCAGTTCTCTCATAGGCCTGTAAGAAGGAACAGTGCTGAGGGCTGCAGAATGAAGATGAGATTGTTTTTACTCTTCCTTTTCAAAGAATATATCTGATTGCATCTCTGTCCTTCACCTTCATGGATCACTTGTCCTGCCAAGCTTCAGTTCCCCTGGGCAAAAGCTAGGGCTGCCCTGACTTTGTACTGTACAATAGGACTACATGCTTTGGGTGTTACCCAAAGCATAAATGAGTAACAGCACGGAACAGATTTAACACCAGTGTTCTCTATACACATCCAGTGACAAAGGCAGGGACAACCATCTCAAAACAAGCCAGACACGCGTTTGAGACTCCCTGCAGTCAACACCGACTAAACATTTTATTTGTTACTGCAGTATCCTGGACTCTAAGGCTTCACTTGTCACCTGTGAGCGCACACATCCACAGAACAACATGGGTGATGGGAAGGGGCAGAGGCTGACTCTCCTAACCGAAGTCTCGCTATGAAAGACAATCAAGAGGCTGAGATGCAGTGCATACAGTCAGCCTCTACCTATTTCTCACATGCCAGCTGCCCCACAGGAAGACAAATACCTTTCCACTGGTCATTCACCCAGATGGGACCTGCACGTTGCCTTCCAACAGGCAAATTGTCACCTGCTGCTTTTTGGATGTTAACAAGGCAAAGTGGAGTTTGTCAGCAGTACAAGTTGTGAATTGCAGATGCAAGGAAAAAATATGTTGAGTCCTCGTGTGATGTTTTCTATCTGATCATCTTTTTGGTTGTGGATATATCATTTTGCCTCAAATCAGCCACAAAGAAAGAAAGTTTCCAACGCCACTCAAGGACGTTACATGGTAGAGAAATATTCATGATTGCTTAGGCAGCCTGAGATAGAAGCTGTGATGTTACATATCAGCTAGAGAAAAGCCATTGGCTGAACTGTGACTGAAAGCTTCAGACAGAAGTAGTGCCTCAGCTGGGCAAGGTCCCCCCTCATCTGCTAGACTTTATTAAAGTTGCAGCTATGTCCTGTATGCATTTATATCTGAAGGAATTTGGCATCTTTTGCTAATGGTAAATCTGGTTCCACCATGGAAAAAATGAGTTTCTTAATGCAAAAGCCTTCTTAAGAAATCTGAAATAATTCAATCATATTAACTTCTGAGCTTACAGGAAGAGCAGCAAGGGCTTGTGCTGCAGCATTTGAGAGGCTTCTATTAGGAAATTGTTCTGATTATCTTAATGCACCCAAGAAAAAACTGGAAAAATGGTAATTTTCTTCATTACCTGAGATGCTCCATTTAGGCAAGGCACGGAAATAGGGATGTTACACAACAGCTCCAAGCATTGTTCAGACACTGCGTTTGCCTCCTGTCTGTTGGGAACCACGGTGGGTCTTCCGAGTTGCCCATAGTCTGCTCTGCCCCAGGTGAACACCTTCCCAGTTTCTAAATGCAGAACACATTTCAAGATTAGTTATCCACTAGGTTCCTGGAACATCTGGATGCTATTTCAAAACTAGACCACCATTTAACGCATCTTACCTAAAGCTTCACGAAGTGAAAATTTATTCACTTCTTAAGTAAAAACTTTTTTGCTTTTGGGAGCATAAGGAAAAGTATACTAAAACTACCTGAGGGCATATTAAGATGTCCTTTAATTCAGTTTTTTCAACCTCATTAACTTCCTAACATCAAGGCCATCTGTAGGGTGGCCTGGGCTGTATGTGAACCTTGTCAGTAAAGCTGTGTAACCCATATATACTGTATGCGATATATATACATATTTATATAAATGGCATGTTTCTAGCTTGACAGCAGCACAGACAAAACAGCTCATTCTGAAACGTACGAGATTCTTCTCCGTTCCCAGTATTCGCCATGAAGACATCCATCCCATGTCCTGTATTTAACGTTCGTTTTCCTGACAGAAGCTGCCTTCTGTGACAACTTCTGCTGGCAAACAGCCCTCAGGACAGCAACTGGTTAGTCAGGAACACCACCACAGATGTCATGAAGCATTGGAAACGCACGCGTTTGTTCCCACAGGAATCACTTCGGCCAAGGAAGAACAACTCTAAATGAAGTCAGCAGTATTTGAACACTCCTCTCCAGTTTGTAAAGGTGCTCAGTGCTGTAGGTCTGACACCCACAAGTCCATCCTCAAGTACGAACAATATCCATAAAGCCATGCTTTTTACCTTCTGTTCCTCCCTCCCCCCCAAAAAACAAACTCATTAAGCGCCAGCTTCATTTTCTTACTGAGTTACACAAACACAGCATCAACTGGGTGTTCTCAGCTGACTTTTCACTGGAAGCAGCAACCCACATTACAGCCCAGAAGGAAGCCTGCAATGACCCTGAGAGATGCGTGAGCTTCAGCCAAGCATTAAACTTCTCTCCAGAACTGAAATTATCAAGCTAAATGATCTCATTTTCCTCATATCTGTGAGAAGCCAAGAAAGCCAGCTTTAACACTCACTTCTCCCCTTCTAAGTCAGTGTGGATGTGCAGAGTGCCCAAACACAACTGAGGGTTTTCTTAGCATGCCGTAACACAAACCTTTGGGAACCTAAACACCTCCCTTTTCTTTTGGTTGCTGTTAAACTGTCCTGAAGGGGACACAGCTAGTCACTGCTGCTTAGGGGGCTTTAAGTTGATAATGCATCTTGAACCGGAAATCTCTAACTTGGTGTTTTTAAATACAGAAGAAGTAACACGCATCCTCCCTGGAAATCTGCTAGCAGTATCTTTTACACAGATCTTTGAAACTTTTTTTCCAGATTCATTCTCTCAGTTCACTGATAATGCTTCCCCTGAAATAATCAAGGGATAAAATTAGTTGTCCTTTTCTTTCAAGGGCACGAGGATTTTCTGCCTTTGGAGATGCCTCACACTTCAGGGAAAAGCTGAAACCAGTCATATATTTCTTCCAATACAGGAGAGGTCTTTTAGCACAGTAGCTTCATTTTGTTAGGTTAAAGCATTAAAATAGGTTTCATTAAGAAAAAAGCCAGTATAACCTACAGAGATTAGAAATACAGTTTGTAGTTTAAAAAATGCTTGCTTTGCCTGTAGTATATTTTACAATTTGTATGTATCTCTGCTAGAAAAATATCTGCTGCTGCGAAAATGTCGCATAAATGCTCCTTTATCAGTAAGCTCTACTGCAAATGGAAATGCAAACTGAGCCTCAAAGGCTTTTACATCAGACCAGATCACTGTACATACTCAGGACCATGCAAGCAGACTACAAGCAGACAAGCAAGCTGCTCTATTTTGTATCAACTACTGGAACTGAAGCTGAGTTTTATGGAACTGAAAGCCAGAAAGAACTTCTGTAGCATCTATTTTGACTGTTAACGTGACACAGGCTCTCAACCCCTACCCAGACATTGCTGCACTGACCTCAGAGACCACAGTTCAAATAAAACATATTTCAACTCTCAGAAGCCAAATGTAGTTAGCGCAGCAGGGAAAGACGTCAGCAACCTGCAATGCCTCTGGAAAGGCAAGTGGTGCATTTGATGACACACCCCGATCCTCCCATGCATATGACAGCACTATCCTGTACAGATCCCTCTCAAGTCTGACTCTTGGGGAAAAAACTTGCCCAAAAGCAAATCTGGTGTTCCAGCTGCACCGACACACACAGAAAACTCCAGCCACACACGTAACAAAAGAGATCCTTGGCATCATCACAGAGAACTGCTCCACCTTCTCTGAAGTCATCTGCTGCTGGCATCTGTGGATTCAGAAGGCAGCCACCTAAATCCCAAGACACACTTGACCAGTGACTCCCTGAGGAAATAATTTTCCTGCACTGCAGGCCACCAGCAGGTACCAGGAACCAGCAGGCACGATCACTGCCTTACCCAAGAGTTGCTAGACCAAGTTCTGTGCAAAGGAGGCAATTCTGCTCCCCTCTGTCAAGGGCCTGTGAAAAGTGCAGAGGAGCGGTGGTCCACAGCCAACCATGGGGTCAGAAGCCAACACCACGAGCACCTAGTCTGAAGCCAACACCACGAGCACCTAGTCTGAAGCCAACACCACGAGCACCTAGTCTGAAGCCAACACCACGAGCACCTAGTCTGAAGCCA